>NC_044033.1:50569648-50904860 GCF_901765095.1 Microcaecilia unicolor | reverse complement strand
ATTTCCACAGGGAGGGGGGTTGTTACCCAGCGGTAATTCGGCAGTGCCGTGCGCTACCCGGTTATCACCAGGTTAGCGCAGGAGCCCTTATCACCACTTCAATGGGTAGCAGTAACTGTGTGTCCGCCCCCCCCCCCCCCCCCCCGTGTGGCCACACGGTAAGAGCAGTCTTACTGCATGGCCGTGTCTCTTTTTGGCCTTTTTACCCACTGCAGTAAATAGGGTCTCAGTGCGTGGCAAAAATAGCCCCTGCCGCTGGCACAGCACCTTTTTTTTACCGCAGCTTAGTAAAAGGGCCCCTAAGTCAATTGGATGCTAAGAGATTATTGACGTTAATCAGAGTTGATTGACATAATTAGCACTAGTTTGGATTTATGCATGCATCTGCCTACACACTATTCTGTAATGCTGGAGGCCCAAAGTGTTTCAAGTGCAACACAAAAAGAGGTGTGGCCATGGGAGGGGCATGGCCGGGCAGGGCATTCCAAATATTTAAGTGTTGTAGGATACCAGGGTTACGTGCCAGGATTTACAGCAGGCTTCACCTGGTGTAAGTCCTCTTGCCTAATGTCGGGCATGGGAATTCGCTCTAAGCGCTATTCTATAAAGGGCACTCCTTATAGAAGAACACTTAACCTGGATTTTGAGCACCATTTACTGAATGTGGCTCTCCATGTGTACAGGATATCAATGATGGCATATGTACAGGTACATTTACAGTTAGTTCATTTATAGTCCTCTAATACTAATAGCATAGTTCATAGTGGATTACAACTAAGATAAATAAATCTAGGATGTAACAATATTAATCTGAAGTTGCCATAAACATTGGTATCACAATCATCAATAATCATTACACAAACCCATCTTCATTAAAATAACTACAGTATATTTTTCCTTATCACATATTTACAGAATAACATCTTTAATCTCTTTTTAAAGATATCATAACTAGGCAAATGCTTTAGGTTAAATGGAAGAGAATTCCGTAAACTAACTGCCTGATATGCAAATAAACAAGTAAACAATTTTTTCAAAGTAATCCCCCGAGGACTAGGGAAAGAAAAGGACAAAGAATTTCGAATAGTTTAATGTTGTCCTGTTTTTGAATAACAGACAAGAGAAGTCATATATTGAGAAATCAAGCCAGCTGCGATCTAACTTGAAAAACACCCTAGCCTATATGGGAAGCCAATGCAGCAACCAAGAATGTACAGATCACAAAAAGCTGCAACTTGCCATGAGCAGTCAGTGGGAAATCTTCAGTTTTCCATGAGTAATTCCAATTCATTATGTACAGCCGCTCTGATTGTCCACAGGGGAATGCCCACAGACTCCCTACACACCCACACCGCCTTAGCAGTAAAACAGTGAGGGTGATACCCAGCATATATAACACAAACCCATAGGATGCCAAGGAGAATATCATACCTACGCCATTTGAAGCACCATCTGCTGATCAGAATCATGATTAAATATAATTAAAATTGAATAACTGAATAACATCTCTCATTCATTTTATTCACTATGGGCTCCTTGTACAAAGCTGCACTAGCAATTCCAGCATGGCAGTGGCGTTCCTAGGCTGGCTGACACCCGGGGCGGATCGCCGATGCGCCCCCCCCCCCCCCCCCCGGGTGCATTTTTACCTGCTGGGGGGGGGGGTGCCGCGCGCCTGTCGGCTCCGAGTCCGCTCGTTCCCTGCTGCTCCCTTTGCCCCGGAACAGGAAGTAACCTGTTCCACACAGAGGGACCAGCAGGAAGGAAACAAGCGGACTCGGCCAACAGGCGCGTGGCACCCCCCCAGTGGCATGCACCCGGGGAGGACCGCCCCCACCCCCCCCCCCCCCCCCCTTGGTACGCCACTGCAGCATGGCAAATGTGATGAAGCTTTGTTGCATTTGCCACAGCAAAATTGCTAGTGCAGCTTTGTAGAAGGAACCCTATAAGAACAGATTAATGAGGAATTTATCTTTTTTAATTTTAAGTCATTCGGGTTTTTTAAAATTTCTCTGCTTCCAAAGACATGGCAATATCATGAAAAATTGACCTGTTGGTGACTCTTTTATGCAGTAGTCCAAGGCTACAGAGGAATTCTCCACCTCTGTTACTCAGGCCCTATTGCCCAAACTTGTAGAACCAGTCCCGCAAAAGCAAAACTTGCCATGCCCCATTTACAACCAGGTGCTTCAATCATATAAGCTTTCACTGCTTCTCCTTTTCAGTATTTCAAACAAGGGGCGTAGCCAGACTTGACATTTTGGAGTGGCTCAGAGTTGACATGGGGGGGCACTAGGCCTAGGCACTAGGTGTGACTAGTGTTTAGGAATATACCAATTAATGCCTTAGAGTGAACTTTATGATGGATTTCTAAGTAAACAGTCTGTTCTGAGTCAATATAAACCACATTCAAACTTACGGAAACTATGGAAACACTGACATTTTTAAATCTCTTACTTCAGTCACTCACAGAACACAGACCAATCTTCACCAATTACAGATTAAAGGACTAAAAATTAGAAAAGGAAACACTGAGAAATCATGTTCTCTGTAAGCAGTACAGCACAGGAGAAATACAAATAAAAATGCACTATCTACTCTAGGAAGCAAAATGCAAGATCACTTTCTATCCCAAAATATAGCCTACAAATAAATTATCTGGATATGCATAAGTGACGTGATCGGCACTGACCCTGGATTTCCAATGTCACGCTGTTTCCGGTGTCTGGCATTGAACATCCAGTAGGAACCAAAGCCATGCAAGTTAAGACATAAACAACACAGTTTATACCAAATTGTTTAACAACCCTTAGGTTTTGCCTTTGGGTTTAACAAGCAATACCATCTGCATATAAGGTCTAGATAAACAAATTTAAACAATCTATGTTGAAGGCATACGCCCTAAATATGTAAAGCTTGGTAGCAATAATGAATATAATAATAATAATCACACAGCAGGCACCCATCAGATTTAATTTCCATTAAAAATAATTAACACTGAATGAACATAAATGTCATTCAGCTCCAACTGTTCTACTGCTGCTTTCCCTTAGACATCATTATTCCAGGGACTCATCTATATACAAAGATTAACCCCCCCCCCCCCCCCCCCCCACATACACAAACCATACCTTTTACAACCAAACAGACTTGAAGAAGAAATATATACCACAGAACTGGCAATTGTTGGCTCTGGACTTCTGCATGAAGGTAGCTTTGCCCTCATTATTCAATATCTCTCTTATAAATAGTAATAAACAATATTAAGTGCATTTTTATAATATACAACTACATTCCACAAAACAAAAAGAGCAAGTTCCCACAAACCATCTTTCTCTTTTGATCTAGACACAGGAAAAAAAAGATTTTAAATGATCCCAGGATTTAACCTAATTCCGTGGTGCTACCACACCTTGAGTATTGCATTCAGTTCTGGTTGCTGTATCTCAAAATGATACCGGGGAATTAGAAAAGATTCAAAGAAAAGCGACCAAAATGATAAAAGGGATGGAACTCCTCTTGTATGAGGAAAGACTAGGCTAAAGAGGTTAGGTCTCTTCAGCTTGGAAAAGAGATGGATGAGGGGAGATATGATTGAGTTCTACAAAATCCTGAGTGGTGTAGAATGAGTAGAAGAAAATCAATGTTTTACTCGTTCCAAAAGTACAAAGACTAGGGAACACTCAAGGTAGTTACATGGAAATACTTTTAAAACAAATACTTAAAACACTCAATGAATAGCTAATCTCTGGAACTCATTGCCAGAGGATGCAGTAACAGTGGTTAGTGTATCTGGGTTTAAAAAAGGTTTGGACAAATTCTTGGAGGAAAAGTCCATAATCTGCTATTGAGACAGACATGGGGAAGCAACTGCTTGCCCTGGGATTGGTAGCCTGGAATATTGCTGCTAATTGGGTTTCTGCCAGGTAATTTTGACCTGGCTTGGCCACTGTTTGGAAACAGGATACTGGGCTAGATGGACCATTGGTCTGACCCAGTATGGCTACTCTTATGTTCATGTTTAATGTGGGATATAAATGTCATAAATAAGTAAAATACATAAATAGATAGATTGAAACTCTGAGGACCCTGTTTACTAAGTAGTGCTAAGTGCGCGCTAAACGCTAAAGACACCCATAGGAATATATGGGTGTCTCTAGCATTTAGCACATGCTAATTTTAGGCACAGGTTAAAAACACTAGCGCATCTTTGTAAACAGGGACCTGAATGTTGAGCACCTGATTCTCATAACATGATGTCTGTTTTAGTGACCCTTTACCAGGAGAGAAAAAATCTCTGCACAAACACAGCGCGTACTAGGGTGTCCAGCCCCTCCAAATGACACACTGATTACAATTTATAGCAAATTACTACTCTACCTATGAAAAGTTATTCCGTTATTATACTTCCTCTGTGTGCATCCGTATGCTGCACAAGCCGGCATATTTGAAAATATAAGTGGGATCAAATAAAAATGGTACCAAGAAGAACGAAAACATGGATGAAGTAGCTCATAGGTTTGTTTGCTTTGTTTTAAGAGTACAGGGAATTGATATAATGACTGCGAAGTGCACGGGGGAACAAAAAGAATGATTAACCTTCGTGGCTTCAGCTTTTTGATGTCATACTCCTGTTCTCAATCAAACCTCCTCGAATGATCCGCGTGGGCAGTGCTGAAGGCAGCTGCTTCCGACTGCCCCGGTCCATTTTGCTGCTTCGTCCCACTGACAGGAAGTTGAAAAAGCAGAATGAAGCAGCGAATGGACCGGGGCAGCCGGAAGCAGCTGCCTTCAGCGCTGCCTGCACCACAGTTCACTGCTGGAAACAGGGAGGAGAGATGTACCTGGAGTGTAACTTGGGTCTCGCCGCTACTAGCTTAGGTCTAAAACCCCGACCCAGGTCACAGGGATAAAATCACTCTCTTTTCTCCGGTCACGGTGTCATAGGGGATCACACACACTGTACTCTAGACCCAATTCGCCTGCAGTCGAGCTTGGGAGTGGGTCAGTGGTCTGGAATAGAGATCCGGGGTATTGGGAGCTTAAGAGAGACTTACTAGTGGTACTCCCTTCACAGTCTGGGAGCAAGAATCCTCCCCTCGTGCCAAAAACCACTCTGCACTCAAAGAGTTGTATTTAAATACACAATAACTTGTCTGGAACTTCTGCAACCAGCGCGTAAACTCTTCAGAACTCTTTATGTACATTGTCCACCCAAGACTACTCGTGATAATCTTAGCCACTCCACGTCACTCTTTTGAGTATTCCAAAACTGTACATATTTACAAAGGCTCCTGTCCTTTACCCATCTTGTTGCGACAGCAGACCGGCCAAGTTTGGCGGCCACAATAGGTAGAATAATTTTTACCGGTCTGACTTTAACCGGCCAGCACTGAATATCAGCTTGACTGGTTAAAGTCACGCTAGCCAAAGTTAAACCGGATATTCAATGCTCTCTTATAAAATAATTCTCTATGTGCCCAGTATTTGAATCTAGCTCTATATATTGTTTAACTAGTTTGTAGGTCTTTCACATATTATTTCAGATTTATTAACCAGTAGTCTATAAAAATGGTCAAAGAAGTGAACGATTAAAAATAATTTTAAAAACCTATAAAACATAAAACAGCACTTCCCGAACTTTTCTCCCGTATGACTCTATTTTAACACTTAAAAATTCAACCAACACCAGATGATGGATGAAAACAATAGCAGAAATCTACTCCCCTTTTCTCCCCCGCTCATCTATTTCGCTCCCCCCCCCCCCCCGCAACACTTATCCAAAGCATAAAGGCAGCAGCAACAACAGTAGCAGAAGCATAGAGCCCTATGTTCCAATATGCACTCACAGACCCAATAAGCTGCATGGGTTTCCATCTAACAAGAAGCCCATACGGGAAGAGGGGGCAAGGACTTTGAATGTTCACTGAAGCACAAATCATACGCTGACTGCCACTATTAGGCAGAGAAAAAAGAGCAGCTCTCTTTCTATGCCCACAATTTGGGAACCCGCTGACATAAAACAGTAGGTATATGCAATTGTTCATTGATTTCTTTGCCTTGTTCTTGAGTCTATGTTCCTCTGCATGGAAATAATGATAACATAATACTCCCGCAAATCTATCAGGAACAAAAAATTAAGATAAAATAAAAACTTGGTAGTCTAGTACCTGGAAAAATCCTTTTGTTTTCACTTCTGACATCCTTCACATGCAACACTTGCATTTAATTCTGATAACTTTTTTCAATACACAAGCTGAATAGCATTGCATTTGCACTTGGTACTGTCAGAAATTTGGGTCAGTGAAAAAAAAAAGATATTAAACAGATTCTGTCATGGCAAAATCTAATTAATCACAGTGCACCCAAACTACAGTGCAAAGGAAAACAGGTGTGACCTAAAAGTTACAGGTAAAAAAAAATTGCCCCATACAACATTAAATGCTATTACTTTCTATCTTTATGACTTTTTGCCCAATTTGAGTAACAGGGATAAAACCCAAACTTAGCTAAAACTTGATTGGCCCAATTCAAAAGGTAATGAATGTAGTAATTTTTTATGGTATCAGAAAGAGAGACAAAATTGATGGCTCTGCTTAGTCTCCTGGTACACAAAAGAAGAAACTGTAATATGTTTGCACTGAAACCCATCAAAAAATATAACAGCATGCACAGTAAACGCATGACTTTCTGTGTGTGTGCATGTGTGACATGGGATTGCAGTTGTACACTTACTGTAGACTAACAGCACAGTAAGATTCAACACCTGAACAAGACAGTTGTTCTGTTGATTTTCTCATGGTCATTTTGTTAGGCAAGGCCATCTTCCGGAAGGTTCATTCTAGAGAACATCCAATTCCTTCTACTGTTATCAACATTGCAGGTACTCATTTTTTTCATGGCTGTATATGACAACACAGTTTCATTCAAGCAGAACTCTGATGTCCTTTTTTTTTTTTTTTACTTTGC
The DNA here is from genome assembly GCF_901765095.1 of Microcaecilia unicolor. Lineage (NCBI taxonomy): Eukaryota > Metazoa > Chordata > Amphibia > Gymnophiona > Siphonopidae > Microcaecilia > Microcaecilia unicolor. Next base: position 50,897,891 of record NC_044033.1, on the reverse strand, counting down.
TTTATGCTATAATTATGTACTTAAAATCATATTCCTTTCTAGCATGCATGAATGAAGAAAGACAAGCAATTATCTTGAGGCTATGGGGCTTTTTAGGATTAAATAAAAGCTGAGTGTTAGCCTTATGGTTCAGGCCTTAATAGTCTGTTGTATGGTGGGGAGAACCTGGGTTCAAATGCTTAATTAGATGAAAGAGCCCTTTTATTAAAGTCCATTGAAAGTGCATTGAAATCTGGGCTTAACATGTCCTAATGTAGGACTTTCCTGCATGGTAAGTCAAGATTTAACATGGTACAATTTAAGGCTTTTTAAAATATTTTTCTTCAGGTCATATGTCGTTTGCCAGTTTCTCATTAGCACATAGTATCATGTCTCAGCCCAACCTACTCACCACCCTAGCCAAATCCCACCAGCACTCACCATCCTAGCCATATCCACCTGTTGTCTCTCCACCCACATTCCGCCTATTCCCCCATTTTGATTACATCATTTGATGTTTTAATTATGTCACAGGAAGTGGTCATTGAACACACTCCCAAAATGTCATACAGCCATCCCTAGCCATGTCCCTTTTTGTGATGCATTCAAAATAGGGTTACCATATGGCTCCAGAAAAAGGAGGACAGATTGAGCCAATCTGGGTTTTACTTCTATTGCTTTCAATGGAAGCAAAACCCAGACTGGATCAATGTGTCCTCCTTTTTCTGGAGCCATATGGTAACCCTAATCCAAAATGACAGCATCTATGGACAACCATTTAGAGCACTAACAGCCATGTTGATACCATTTCCAATTTAAGTCATGTGACAGGAAGTGACATCATCAATATGGCTGCTTCCATAATCCCTATGTAGATAGGTCAAGGAAATTACATCAACTTATTTTCTTCTGTCATACATGGTGTAAACAACTGTGCATATAGAAAGTCAGAATTTTTCTCTCTCAGCGCGCTGTGTGAAATTGTTTTCCTCATTCTCTCTCTCTGTAAAGTCTACAGCTACTGAGACACTGTACGCTGTGTTTTTATTGCCCTCCAAATCAACTCTGACCACAAAGGGGAGTATTTGGTCAATATGACAACCCCTACAGCCCTTCCTTTTCTCTAACAGCAGATTTTTGTGTAGAATAAAGAGAACTTTCAATAGTTCTCCAGCACACACACACATCTTCAGAAAGGCACAGAGAGTAGTAGCAAATATATTGAGAGATCATTGGCCCTCTTTTTCTCTATCTTTCCATATAAAGAGCAGATATTGTCTCTCTCGCTATTTTCTTCTACTCCCTATGTGTGCAATATACAGAGAAGCTACTTCGTGTAAAGAGAGGCACCCTAGGGTTTGAGGGGAAAGGCCTTCCAGCCCAACACAAGATTTAAGATTTCAGCTCCAGTACTAATCATTATGACAAACCAATCCCACCTTCTCCCTGCACATCAGCAAGGGGGAACAAGTTGGATCACTATGACAACACCCACTCCCTCTCCCTTGCAAGCATGGCAGGGCTACATTAGTGAAGGGAAAGGGGGGTGGGGAGTATGCTTAGTCAGTAAGCCCAAGAAGAAACCATAGACTACATGCAATGAAATAATGGTGAAATAGAAACAGAAATGCATTTCCTATGGCACTGTATAAAAATGCAAAGACTTTTCCCAAAACTAACAGGAGTACATTTCCTATTGCACTGTGCAAAATACAAAAACTTCAGAGAAAAATCTAAGGCTTCCCATAAAAACACCAGCAGAAAAAACTCTGTACAGTTTAGGGAAAGAAAATCAATATTAGCTATAGTGGTAAGGTATGTTGTATGTTGCTGTTAGAAAACTTAGTTAACCTAAAGGCTCATTAAAAAAGGTCCACTTCCTCAACTGCATCACATCAACAGACAGTAGACCTAAGGTTCACATAAACATTATTTAATCAGAGGAAAAGGTCTCATATGTCACTGGGTCAGAACCCCCTGATCATTGTAACCAGATCAAAAAATAAAGTCATTGGTGACCGCTCTAATCATTGACCAAAAACCTCCTTCTTACCAGATTAACTCAAATTATAATTTTTATAGTTTGAACGTTTTTTCCTTTTTTCCAAAAAATGTTATAACAAGAGTGACTGGCACTTGGCAAAAACTTCTTCAGTCTGAAATGACACTTATCTGTAGCCCACTGGATCCTGACAAGCACCCGTTTCACTGCTGCTTTCTCAAGGGATCTAAACCAGTGGCACAACATGAATTCATGCCGCCATTTATGATATGACCACTGGTTTAGATCCCTTGAGAAAGCTGCCCAAACTGTAACACCATACAATATATAATCAGGCATAACAGGGAACATACAATCAGTGTGATCTAGTGTTTGTTGTTAAAAGTCTTGCTATTATAAGGGTCAGCTATAATACAGGAAAAAGGATGCCACTACACAAACTCCCATTTACCATAGTCGACTTTTATTTTCAAGTGGATCTTCCTGTCACTGGCCCATCCTTGTGGGATTTCCAATCAATGCATTCCAAGGATTATCCTCTGTTGTACATAGATTGTAAGCTCTTTTGAGCAGGGACTGTCTTTCTTCATGTTCAATTGTAAAGCGCTGCGTACGACTGGTAGCGCTTTACAAGTAGTAGTAGTACATTAAAAATTCACAAATAGAAAAGAAATAAAAGAGAAAGGGTTATATATTATTTTGCTGTTATTTTCTTGCTTCATGGCAAGATAGACTATACCTTGCATAGCTGATATTTGCTTCTCTTTCCCCAAGATTGAAAAGCATTTTTTCAGGTCATTCTATTTTGTGGGAAGTCTTTCATTTTCTTTTGTAGTTTTGGAAAATGTGTATCTCTAAAGATTTTGCATTTTACACAGTGCAATAGGAAATGTATTCCTGTTAGTTTTGGGAAAAGTGTATCTCTCAAGTCTTTGTATTCACTGTACTATAGGAAATGTATTTCTGTGTCCATTTCTCCAGTATTTCATTGCACGTGAGTCTGGTTTCTTGGACTTCTGTTTTTTTTCTGATTATGAGGAGAGACTTGATGACCTGAACATGTATACTCTGGAAGAAAGGAGAAACAGGGGTGATATGATACAGACGTTCATATATTTGAAAAGTATTAATCCGCAAACGAACCTTTTCCGGAGATGCGAAGGAGGTAGAACGAGAGGACATGAAATGAGATTGAAGGGGGGCAGACTCAAGAAAAATGTCAGGAAGTATTTTTTCACAGAGAGAGCAGTGGATGCTTGGAATGCCCTCCCGCAGGAGGTGGTGGAAATGAAAACGGTAACAGAATTCAAACACGCGTGGGATAAACATAAAGGAATCCTGTTCAGAAGGAATGGATCCTAAGGAGCTTAGCCGAGATTGGGTGGCAGAGCTGGTGGCGGGAGGCGGGGATAGTGCTGGGCAGACTTATACGGTCTGTGCCCTGAAAAGGACAGGTACAAATCAAGGTAAGGTATACACAAAAAGTAGCACATATGAGTTTATCTTGTTGGGCAGACTGGATGGACCATGCAGGTCTTTTTCTGCCGTCATCTACTGTGTTACTATGTTACTATTCTATTTCTAGTCTGTAATCACTTATTCTGTGTTTGGTGAGAGTCTGTGCTTTTGCATGTGTGGGTAAACATCCTCCCACCCATCACTGACCCCTTTATTGACATAGCCCTAGAATATCTGCAAGAGAGGGGCTGTGGGTGTTGTCATAGTGACTGAGCCAGCCCCATACTCCCCCTCCCTGTCCCACTCACTGACATACCCTGGTATGCGTACCCTGAGAAGGAAGTGGGACCAAAATCCTAAAAGGTGTTGCTAGGATGGAATGTCTTTTATTTCCAAAAGCCCCAGGGTTCTCTTTCTGTGTATTTTATACACAGAGGGCAGAGGAAAAAAAACAGAGAGACCCTTTCTACTCTGTGTAAGGAAAGAGAGAAAAAATCTCTCAGCATGTTTGCTACTTCTTTCTGTGCCTGCCTGGAATTGCATATGTTGGGAGGGTAGGTGTGGGTATGGGTGTTGGGAGTACGAGTATGGGGTGCTTGCAATTTTTCTGTGGTCATAATTAATCTTTGAGGCTGTAAAAACATACCAGACAATATTCAGCTCACAGCAGTCAACATATTTTTAAAAGATGACAATTGCTGGCTAAATTAAACCTGAATATTCAATGCTAGGCCACGTCTGGGCACCGACACTGAATATTAGGATCTGACTGTATTACTGCTGTCCGCTCACACTTATGTGGGTCTCAGTTGACGTTCAGCCAGGACCCATATAAGATATTTAGGGAAGAAGTTATCAACATGGGGCTACCATTACCACAAATTATGTTATTTTAGCGTGTGTCTCATTGCATTAAATAGGACCCTGCACTACAATAGCACAATTTGTGGTACAATAACCTGTCTTAGTGGTAGCGTCCCCCCTTATGTGGGTCCCAACTGAACATGTGCTTCTGTCAGGTTTTTTTAATCCACTCCACCGGTTCAGATCTCCATGCCGACCCTTCCCCTTGATTCAGACCCCCGAACAACACTCCACTGATTCAGACTATCCTGGACATCTCACCACTGATTCAGAGCCCCTCTGCCAATTCAGACACTCCACCTTAAGCCTACCTATATTTCTGGTGGACCAATGCAGGCAGGAGTAATCCCCATGTGGTCACGCCCCTACCAGAACCATGTAGTAAAATTGCTGCCATGAGTTACATAGAGGGGGATAATCGAATGGGGGTGCCCATCTCTAAGGGCACCCATCTCTAAGGACGGCCCTGTAAAGGGGCGGGCAACCTGTATTATCAAAACAAGATGGACGTCCATCTTTCGTTTCGATAATATGGTTGGGGATGCCCAAATCATGAAATTTAGGTCGCCCTTAGAGATGGTCGTTCCCGGTTTTCGGTGATAATGGAAAGCAAGGACGCCCATCTCAGAAACGACCAAATCCAAGCCATTTGGTTGTGAGAGGAGCCAGCATTTGTAGTGCACTGGTCCCACTAACTGAATGGAAAAAGCCCTTCCCTTACCGATCCAGAAAGGAATGGGCACGCATGAAGGAAATTGCATGCAAATGAGCTGCTCGCTGTTAGCTCATTTCCACACGATTTCCTTCCTAAGGAGGGGAAGTGACGGAAGTTGAGGATGTCCTTCCCTCAAAATGTGGATGTTTGTGAGAAGGACATCCATGCCTGCTCTGTCTCCAACACCCCCTTTATTTATTTGGATCACAAGTAGCAGCAGTGGGATTTGAACAAGCCACCTGTAGATTGCAAGACCATTGCTCTAACCACTAGGCCACTCCTCAGCTCTACTCCACTCCCTTGAAATTTGGCCGTCCCTGTGGGGGGCAGTTGAAGACGTCCAAACTGTTTGAAAGAAGGATGTCCATGCCTTTGTTATGCCTCCGCTGACATACACATACCTCCCCCCACCAGGGACCTACATACTGCCCCCCCACAGGGATGGCCAAATTTCAAAGGAGTGCGTGGCAGAGTGGCCTAGTGGTTAGAGCACTGGTCTTGTAATCCAGAGGTGGCCAGTTCAAATCCCACTGCTGCTACTTGTGATCCAAAATCCAAATGAATAAAAAGGGTGTCAGAGGCAGAGCAAAGGCATGGATTTCCTTCTCACAGAAACATCCACATTTTGGACATCCTCAACTGCTCTCACAGAGAAGGGGAAGGATGTCCTCAACTGCCATCGCAGGGGCAGAGGCATAGCGAAGGACATACTCTAAAAAAAAAAAGCCAAAAGTTTTTGAAGTTGTTTTTTCGGGGTGGGAGGTGGTTAGTGACCACTGGGGAAGTCAGGGGAGGTCATCCCTAATTCCCTCCGGTGGTCAGCTGGTCAGTTCGGGCACCTTTTTGATGCTTGGTGGTGAAAAAAAAATGGACCAAGTAAAGTCGGCCAAATGCTCATCAGGGACACCGTTCTTTTTTCCATTATCAGCCGAGGACGCCCATCTGTTAACCACGCCCCCATCCCGCCTTCTATACACTGCCGACACGCCCCCTTGAACTTTGGTCATCCCCGCGACAGAAAGCAGTTGAGGATGCCCAAAATCAGCTTTCGATTATGCCGATTTGGGCAACCTTAGGAGAAGGACGCCCATCTCCCAATTTTTGTCGAAGATAGGCGCCCTTCTCCTTCGAAAATAAGCAGGATAGTAACATAGTAGATGACGGCAGAGAAAGACCTGTACGGTCCATCCAGTCTGCCCAACAAGATAAACTCATATGTGCTACTTTATGTGTATACCTGACTTTGATTTGTATCTGCCATTTTCAGGGCACAGACTGTAGAAGTCTGCCCAGCACTAGCCCCGCCTCCCAACCACTAGCCCTGCCTCCCACCACCGGCTCTGCCACCCAATCTCCGCTATGCTTCTGAGGATCCATTCCTCAGAGTTCTAGCAGTTTTGCAGTACTACCCCTAGAGGTCAGCCTTCCATATTTCTGTAGTCCTATTTGTTCGCTTAGCTATGCAGGCACCAGCACTGAGTAATACCGGTAACCACATAGCTGTCGGCTCATCCCTGACTCCACTTTCAGACTGCCCCTCTCTGGCCCTCTTTAAAAATGGTCAGTTAGCGTTAATATTCAGGTGCATTCCTCACTTAAGTACCACTGAATAACAGCAGCTGCAGAGTGTGATTTAAGTGGGTAGGAGCTTCTCCTGCCCACTTAAATCACTTTGAATATTGATTGGACAGTGTATGGCACCTTAATAACCATAGACCACACAGAGAGATAATGAGGCAGACAATAACACACACAGTGAGAAGAATAAAAAATTAGACTTTGCACATGCACAATTGTTTGCACCAAGCGTGATAAAGGTAGACATTTCTGGTCACATGACATAAGAACATAAGAGTAGCCATACTGGGTCAGACCAATGGTCCATCTAGCCCAGTATCCTGTTTTCCAAACAGTGGCCAAGCAAGGTCACAAGTACCTGGCAGAAACCCAAATCATGGCAACACTCCATTCTACAAATCCCAGGGCCAGCAGTTGCTTCCCATATTTCTCAATAGCAGACTATTTTCCTCCAGGAATTTGTCCAAACCTTTTTTAAAACCCAGAAACGCTAACCACTGTTACCACCTCCTCCGGCAATGAATTCCAGAGCTGAACTATTTGTTGAGTAAAAAAAAATATTTCCTCCTATTTGTTTTAAAAGTATTTCCATATAACTTCCTCGAGTGTCCCCTAGTCTACTTGTTCTACACCACTCAGGATTTTGTAGACCTAAATCATATCTCCCCTCAGCCGTCTCTTTTCCAGGCTGAAAAGCCCTAACCTCTTTAGCCTTTCCTCATTCGAGAGGAGTTCCATCCCCTTTATCATGTTAGTCGCTCTTCTTTGAACCTTTTCTAATTCCGCTATTTTTTTTTGAGATACGGTGACCAGAAGTGAATGCAATACTCAAGGTGCGGATGCACCATGGAACGATTCAAAGTCATTATAGTATTTTCAGTCATATTCACCATCCCTTTCCTAATAATTCCTAGCATCTGGTTTGCTTTGTTGGCCACCATCGCACACTGAGCAGAAGATTTCAGCGTATTATCTACAATGACACCCAGTGGTGACCCCCAAGCTGGACCCTAGCATCAGGTAACTGTGATTCTGATTATTCTTTCCAATGTGCATCACCTTACATTTGTCCACATTAAATTTCATCTGCCATTTGAACGCCTAGAGGCATATTTTCAAAGCACTTAGCCTCCCAAAGTTCCATAGAAACCTATGGAACTTAGCCTCCCAAAGTGCTTTGAAAATATGCCTCCTAGTCTTCCAATTTCCTAAGGGCTTCCTGCAATATTTCACAGTCCACACATGTTTTAACAACCTTGAATAGTTTTGTATCATCTGCAGATTTGATCATCTCACTCATTCCGATTTCCATATCATTTATAAATATGTTAAATAGTACCAGTCCCAGTACAGATCTCTGTGGCACTCCACTGTTCACTCTCCTCCATTGGGAGAAATGATCATTTAACCTTACCCTCTGTTTTCTGCCAATAACCAATTCCTAATCCACACCAGAACCTTGCCTCCTATCCCATGACTCTAATTTTCTCAGGAGTCTGTTATGAGGAACTTTATCAGATGCTTTCTGAAAATCTAGATACACTACATCAACCGGCTATCCTTTATCCACATGTTTATTCAGACCTTCAAGGAAATGAAGCAAATTGGTGAGACAAGACTTCCCTCAGTTGAACCCATACTGACTCTGTCCCATTAAACCATGTTTGTCTACGTGTTCTATAATTTTATTATATATAATAGTTTTCATTATCTTGCATGGCACAGACGTCAGGCTTACTGGTCTATAATTTCCCGAATCACCCCTAGAACCCTTTAAAAAAATTGGCGTCATATTGGCCACCCTCCTATCTTCAGGTACTACAGATTATTTTAACAACAGGTTACATATTACTAACAGCAGATCAGCAGTTTCATGCTTAAGTTCTTTACGTACCCTTGGATGTATGCCATCTGGACCAGGTGATTTACTACTCTTTAATTTGTCACTGAGATTTCTTTCAATTCCTCTGCATCATCACCCTTGAAAACCATTTCTGGTACAGGCAGATCTCTTACATCTTCTTCCGTAAAGGCAGAAGCAAAGTATTCGTTCAGTTTCTCTACAATGGCCTCGTCCTCCCTGAGCACCCCTTTTGCTCCTTTGTGATCTAACGGTCCCATGGATTCCCTTGCAGGCTTTGTGCTTCTGATATACCTGAAAAAGTTGTTACTATGAGTTTTAGCCTCTGTGGTAAGTTTCTCATTCTCTTTTAGCCTTCTTTATTAATGCTTTGCATCTGACTTGCCAGTTCTTATGTTGCTTCTTATTTTCTTCATTTGGGTCCTTTTTCCATTCTTTGAAGGACAATCTTTTGGCTGTAATGGCCTCTTTTACTTCACCTTTTAACCATACTGGCTGACATTTTCTCTTCTTTCCACCTTTGCAAGTACGTGGAATGCATCTGGACTGGGCTTCCAATATGGTATTTTTGAATAAGGTCCATGCCTGATTTAGTGTCCTAACCTTTGCAGCTGATCCTTTTAGTTTTTTTTAACCATTTTCTTCATTTTATTGTAGTCGCCCTTTCGAAAATTAAATGCAGCTACAGTAGATTTCTTTTGCAGGTTCATTCCAGATAGTAGCTTAGACTTGATCATGTTATAATCACTGTTTCCCAGGGAACCCAACACCAATACCTCTCGCACTATGCCCTGCACGCCACTGAGGACCACACAGAGAGATAATGAGGCAGACAATAACACACACACAGAGAAGAATAAAAAAAATTAGACTTTGCACATGCACAATTGTTTGCACCAAGCGTGATAAAGGTAGACATTTCTGGTCACATGACATAAGAACATAAGAGTAGCCATACTGGGTCAGACCAACTAGCCCAGTATCCTGTTTTCCAAACAGTGGCCAAGCAAGGTCACAAGTACCTGGCAGAAACCCAAATCGTGGCAACACTCCATACTACAATTCCCAGGGCCAGCAGTTGCTTCCCATATTTCTCAATAGCAGACTATTTTCCTCCAGGAATTTGTCCAAACCTTTTTTAAAACCCAGAAATGCTAACCACTGTTACCACCTCCTCCAGCAATGAATTCCAGAGCTGAACTATTTGTTGAGTAAAAAAAAATATTTCCTCCTATTTGTTTTAAAAGTATTTCCATATACCTTCTTCGAGTGTCCCTTAGTCTACTTTTTCTACACCACTCAGGATTTTGTAGACTTAAATCATATCTCCCCTCAGCCGTCTCTTTTCCAAGCTGAAAAGCCCTAACCTCTTTAGCCTTTCCTCATTCGAGAGGAGTTCCATCCCCTTTATCATGTTAGTCGCTCTTCTTTGAACCTTTTCTAATTCCGCTATTTTTTTTTTAGATACGGTGACCAGAAGTGAATACAATACTCAAGGTGCGGATGCACCATGGAGCGATTCAAAGTCATTATAGTATTTTCAGTCAGCTCCCCAGTATCTCTCCACACTCGTCCTTCCCTACACCCCTTTCCCGTGCACTCCGCTTCATGGATAAATCCTTCTTATCTGTTCCCTTCTCCACTACTGCCAACTCCAGACTTTGCGCCTTCTGTCTCGCTGCACCCTACGCCTGGAATAAACTTCCTGAGCCCGTACATCTTGCCCCATCCTTGGCCACCTTTAAATCTAGACTGAAAGCCCACCTCTTTAACATTACTTTTGACTCGTAACCACTTGTAACCACTTGCCTCCACCTACCTTCCTCTCCTTCCTGTACACATTAATTGATTTGATTTGCTTACTTTATTTTTTGTCTATTAGATTGTAAGCTCTTTGAGCAGGGACTGTCTTTCTTCTATGTTTGTGCAGCGCTGCGTACGCCTTGTAGCGCTATAGAAATGCTAAATAGTAGTAGTAGTAGTAGATCCAAAATGGCTCCCACTTTCGTTGGTTCCTGAACCAGCTGCTCCAAGAAGCAGTTGTTTATAACATCTAGAAATTTTATCTCCCTGGAACTCCCTGATGACACAGACTACAGAGTGTTTATGGAGGCAGTCATGTTAATGATGTAATTTGCTGTCATATATCAACCCAGAAATGACATCACTAAGAAGCCAGACAAAGATGGCCATCAGTATTACATGTGGACATCCATGAGGGCCCCGTCTTATATAGTAACATATTAGATGATGGCAGATAAAGACCTGCATGATCCATCCAGTCTGCCCAATAAGATAAAATCATAGCATGCATTGCAATATAACATATATATTCCTGATCTTGATCTGTCTTGCCTTGGATGCATCATCAAAAGGGGCATAGCTTGGGACTTTTCTACGATGTTTTGGGGGCATGGTCAATGATCATTTCCTATGGCATCATCAAAATATCCAGTCACTTTGCCCTCTATTGAACTGAGTGCAAAAACAGATTGTGAGCCCTGTAGGGAAAGAGAAAGTGCCTGCATAGAATATGTAAACCACTTCGGTTGTACCACAGAAACGTGGTATATCAAGTCCATGACCCATCTTTATCCTTATTATGAAAAGGAGTGGGGAGTGGACAGGGCATGGGCAGAGAGTGGGTAGAAGGAAGGACTAAGGCGGGACTTCAACATTGACTGGCTGAAAACAATGGAAGTGATCATGGTCACCTGTCAAAATATTCAAATTTGGTTTGACATAAGCTATATAACTTATACTTTTAGCATGCTGCAAAACCAACAAAACTGAGTGAGAAGTCACTAAGGGGAGTGACTGGGAGGTCCGGGAGGAAGCCCAGCCTATGGGAATGTGTATAAAAGAAAATGCAGACGAAAAGTGCCCCTGGAGAGAAGAGTGGCAGGGGAGTTGGCGTTATGGGATAATAAAAGAGGAGATTTTGAGCAGGAAGATATCCTTGCTTTAGCCTCTGACTAAGGGTACCTAGTGAACTCTGTCTACAAGCCCCTGCCAAGTGACCAGGAAGGAGAAGGGGGTTCCTGGAACGCCAACTACAATTGGGCAGAAATTTGGGCAGTTATTGTCATTCTCACAATCAGGGTCAACAGAACGTCTTTTTGTTTGGGGGTGCCCAAGCTCCACCCCAGACCGCATTCCCAGCTCTTCCCTAGACCCCACTTCCATAATAATAATAATTATAATATCATATTTTTTCCATTCATTCTTCATATACATGGTATATCTCTCTATATAAAACGCACCTCCAACGTTCTAATGAAGCCTCTCAACGTTCTAAAATTGAAGTTGTGTAGACCACAGTTTGCCCATGACTGCCTGTCCCGCCCTCACGTCAAAACGTGATGACGTCGAGGGCGGTGCACTGACACTCACAGAACCCCAATGCACACCCGTTGCTACGCAACGAAACGTGACATAGAACGCATAACTCACCTATGAGAAAGACCTGCAAAAAAGAAGGGAGGAGCTAACAATGAAGAGATCGCCGTATCAACAGCTATCAATGAAGAGATCGCCAACCCATTGCCAGACATGGTAGGGGTTTAAAGTTGTGGGGAGTGGGTTTTGGGTGGGATTTGGGGGGCTCAGCACCCAAGGTAAGGGAGCTATGCACCTGGGAGGTATTTGTATATTTTAAAAAAAATTTTAGAAGTGCCCCCTAGGGTGCCCGGTTGCTGTCCTGGCATGTCAGGGGGACCAGTGCACTACAAATGCTGGCTCCTCCCATGACCAAATGCCTTGGATTTTGCCGGGTTTGAGATCGCCGTCATTTTTTTCCATTATCGCTGAAAAACAAAACCGGCCATCTCAAACCCAGCGAACTCTGGCATTTGGCCGGGCTAAACCATACTATCGAAAAAAAAGATGGCCGGCCATCTTTTTCGATAATACAGTTCCGGCCAGCTGTTGCGCCACCGCCAAAATAGATCGCCGGTGATCTATTTCACCGGCGACGTTCGATTATGCCCCTCCCTGTTACATTAAAAACTCTTTGATCCAGTCCAAAGAAAAATCTGTGCAGTCAGCAGCACAGCCACACATGGCCAGTGTGGATTCAGCACAGCCTCCCCAGTCCCCTCCCACATTGTGGCTAGTCTGTCTGTCCAACTTAGGCAACAGTTTACCAACCTGAGTGAGCAGCACCAGTGGTGGTGGCAGCGATTCTGCAGCAGCAATCTCCCAGGTGCGGCAGGCAGTAGTTGCAGACTGGTGGTGTGATGGCGGTAGCGCCGCTGTAATGTTGTTGGTGGCACCGGATGCGGTAGCACTGTGATAATGGTGGGGGAGGGGGCAGAAGGAAGCACAGGTGGAAGCGCAGTAATGGCAGAGGTGGGTGGCGGTAGGAGGAGTGGCAACGGCAGTGGTGGTAGTGCCACGGAGACCCAGACAACATCAAAAGTAATTGGCAGTGGGCCAGTGACAGCTGAGAGCAGGCAGCAGGAGGAGCTGGACTCTGGAACAGTCTACATGAGCATGAGCCAAGGCAGAGGCACTGAAGGGACTGGAAGTTGGTACTAGGAAGTTACTTCACAACTTCCTAACACCTTCTGATTAGGGGTGCCATGGCCCCCGTGCCCCTCCCCCACCTTACGACACCTATGCTCACAGTAACTGGACAAGGAGTGAGAGCTCTGGTTGGATTGGGGAGTGCCATCCAGGAACGGGACTTAGGGCAGAAAAGCATCTGCTCAAGGCCGGGGTGTGACCTAGCAAGGTGCACTCACAGAAGGAGGACAGCCCTAAAGGGTCTTTGGCCGATAGAAAAGGAGAGATTGGGAGCAGGAGAAATATAGCCCTTGTAAACCAACATTTGGCTACTAGGATAGGCAAGGACAGGAGGATTTGTCTATATGTAAATCGCCCCCGAGTTAAAAGACTCCCTGTACATATACCCTGAAGGAGGAAAGAACCCAAGTAGGTGTTCCAACAAACATTAATAGTCTTGGCACTGAAACGGGTTGAGAGTTGAAACAGTTGCACTGTATTGAAGGAAAGTTCAAGTGGTTAACTGCCTGTTGCATCCAAGTTAATAAAAGTTGAATTTGTTTATAAAACCTCCTGAAGTGCAATGTGGTTCCTGGGTTGAAGAGTGGAGCCGAGCCCTGCCTGGTAAAGCATTTCCCAAACCCCTGGATCGCTATTCTGGGCCACTGACCCACTCTCAGCTCAACTGGAGTTTTGACTGAAGGCTCGAGTGCAGGGCCGGTCTTAGCAAGTGCGGGGCCCTGTGCAGACCAATTTGGTGGGGCCCCATCCTAGCCCCGCCCCACCTAGCTCCACCCCACCCTAGCTCCACCCCATTGACAATTAATACCTTTAATTAAATGTAGATATTAGATATGTATCATATGTCAAAGAATTTTAGATATTAGATATGTATCATATGTCAAAGGATAAAGTGGTTGCTCAAAGCATATACTAACCACAATCGCTCAACTGCAAAACACTATGCACAAATTTGTGCAAAAACACACTCAGAACCTTACTGTACCATAAATAATACACTGGGCAGACCCTAATACACCAATATACCGCCCATACGGAAAATGCAGACCATCAACAATATGAAACAAGGGATCATGTCACAATTCTCATGTAGAGCGCCAGAAAACACCTTTTTAGGGTGGATAGTGTTCACAATGAGCTCCTTTTATTAACGACCATATATAGATCCTTCAAGAGGTAGTGTGTCATGATTTAGGCTCTACACCCTTTCTGATGTTTTGGTGCCACCTCAGTAAGGCCAACACACAATCTCTCCACTGCAAAACACTATACACAAACTTGTGCAAAAACACACTCATAACCTTACCAAACCATAACAGCACTAATTCCAAGGACAGGACAAGCTACAACCTTATGCGTGGAAAGGCAGCACTATAATTACACCGGGCTCTAAAACACCAGTAAACAACCTAGTGAAACAAAAAAAAAAGGCTGCAAATACTACACGCTAGCAGAATACTGCACCTTGATCACACATGAAAAACACATGACACAACAGATAAAGTTACCTCAAGAAGTCAGATTCAGCATGCAGCAATACCCCACATGCACTCCATTCACACAAGTTCTCTGTATGCACTCCCCACCCTCCAATGTAACCTTCTGACGTCAGTTCTCTGTATGCACCCCACTTCCACCCTCATGCACCCCACTGACATCAGTCCTCTGCATGCACCCTCCATGCACCCCATTCATTCATATCAGTCATATACATGCACCCACTCACATCAGTTTTCTGTATGTACCCCACTGACATCAGTCCTCTGCATGCACTCTCCATGCACCTCATTCATTCATATCAGTCATCTGCTTGCACCCCACTCACATCAGTTTTCTGTATGTACCCCACTCACACCAGTCCTCTACGTGAACCCCACTTCCAACCCCTGTGCACCCCACTTCCCATCAGTCCTCTGCGTGCACCCCATTCATATCAGTCCTCTGCGTGCACCCAACTCCCATCCGTCCTCTAGGAGAATCGCACTCCTCATCTCCACTCGCATCGCTCCTCCGTGAGCATCTCTCCCCCTGCAGCCCCCTCCCCATGTATCAGGCCAGATCTCCCCAGAACACCTGCGATGCGCCTAGCGGGAACTCACGCAATCCTGAAGAAGGGTCTCTCCGTCCTCGCCATGTGTCTCGGGATCCAGCTGGGTCTCCCCGCAAACCTGCAGCATGGCAGGAACAGGAGCAGGAGCCCGCAACACAGGCAACAACAGCAGCAGGCGGCCGCCGAGAACACCTGATCGAGGGAGCTGCACCACCAAGCTCGCCAGCTTCAAGTTCTCCCTTCCCTGTCTTCAGACAGTGTCCGGCCCACCTTCGCAGAAACAGGAAATACGTCATCGTAAAGGCGGGACGGACACTGTGTGAAGAGGAAAGGGAGAACTTGAAGCAGTGTCTTCATGTCGCTCGTGCTACTGAAAGAAAAAGGACAGGTTCAACACTCTTGTGTGTGGGGGGGGGGGGACGGAATGGAGGGGGGGACGGAGTGGAGGAGGGCTGCCGGTTGGGCCGAGGGCGGGAAGGAGGCGTGCCACGCGGGGCCCCCTTGACCGCGAGACCCTATGCGGTCACCTCGGTTGCCTCGCCTTAAGACTGGCCCTGCTCGAGTGTGGTAAGCATGGCCTGAATGAGCAGTGATTGCTTTGTGGGCCCAGGACCAGAGTTAGAGCTGGGTGATACCCGGACTACACTATTGTACTCAAAGTATTCTTTCATGACCTCAAATATGTGTTTTTTGAAGCTCAATTTGTGAAATATTTTATTGAACTGCCATAACCTTGGCCTTAACCAGGGGTCCCCATCTCCAACCTAAAGCGCAATTGGGGTGTGATCAGAGGTTATCGTACCTAAAATGCTTGCCTCCTAAACTCTGTTATCTAGCCTAGAATGGTTGTGGTGTGGGAATGAAAAGAATGTAACATCATTTTTGCTTAGATTGGAGTGATCTCCAAATATGCCACACGCCATGATAATTCTGCTGTGAATGGTGGAACTTACATCTAGATTGTCATTACATGAAGAAGTCTAAGGAAATGATGGAGTCCCCTCCGGTGCTCATTTTCAAAGCACTTAGACTTACAAAGTTCCATAGTAACCTATGGAACTTTGTAAATCTAAGTGCTTTGAAAATACACCTGTTCGAAGTCCCTACTCAATATCATTGGCATCTCATCCAGACCCTCCAAATTACTACTACTACTACTTGACATTTCTATAGCGCTACTAGGGTTACACAGCGCTGTACAATTTAACAAAAAAAGGGGTAGTCCCTGCTCAAAGGAGCTTACAATCTAAAGGACGAAATGACAAGTTGGTGATAAATTACTGGATAAAAACACTGGACTGTCCCCAACTAGTGTGTAGATGTTAAAAATGCTAATCTGTCTGGACCCTATCTTAAGCTGAGCTCTTACCACCCCCACCCCCCCCCCCCACCCCCACATTCATAGCACATTGTTGGGTTAGAACTTGTGCGTTTATCCCTTTATGAACTAGTGTTGCCATACTGCACCTTTTAATGTTGAGCAAGTAAGAAGATACATGTCTCTCCAGCCATTCTTTAATTTGTACGACTGATGTGCTGAGAGATGTGATATTAGCATTAAGTTACTTGAGATGGGCTTAAACATTTTTCTGCTTAATGGTGTGGTTCATACCATTAGCAATCAATGAAATTATTCTCACACAGTGGCGTACCAAAGGGGACGGTGGGGGCGGTCCGCCCCTGGTGCATGCCGCTGGGGGGGTGCCGCGGCGCGCGCCTGTCAGCTGAGTTCGCTAACTTCGCTGCAGCTCCCTCTGCCCCGGAACAGGTTACTTCCTGTTCCGGCCGGGGCAGAGGGAGCTGCAGCGAAGTTAGCGAACTCAGCTGACAGGTGTGTGCCGCGGCACCCCCCCCCCCCCCCCCAGCAGCGTGCACCCGGGGGGGGGGGTCATTTCACCAGGGGGGAGGGGTGCATCAGCGATCCGCCCCGGGTGTCATGCAGGCTAGGATCGCCACTGTTCTCAGAGCTGACATTATGTAAGCCATGTATAATAGGTCGGCTGAACTGGAAGTTTAAAGGGTTGTCCTTCTATACCATGCTATCAGACCACTCTATTGATATAAAATAGGTTGACTAAAAAAAATAAAAGAGACTGTAAAATGAACTTTAATAATCAGAACACATGGAACCATGTTAACAAGGTGCCATTCAAAAGATAAGTTCCCAAATTTTGGGCCTTAGAAGCTGCTTCACAGCTTACTACCTAGGCTGCCACTAATGTGATAAGTGTTAATTTGTGGTCACAATGATATAGCAGCCCTGCATAAGACTGGGGGGGGGGGGGGGGGGGGGAGAGACCATTCTTCTACTTATGTTTGGGGGTGGAATGTGAAAATACATATATATCTTTATTATAGAATAATAGTAATAATTAACAAAATGGCAAACAAGCACACAAAATAAATACTACTAGTATTACATAAAAATAGATATCTAGACATATATTCTTTTATAGTACTAAGAATTATTCCTGAGAAGCTACAAGCCAAATATATTTAGCTAATAAACCCTGCTAATGAGAGCTACCATAATCTTTTGGCAGACTAAAAATAGTAACTAACTATCCCCAAACTACAGGAGTGAACCCCAGTTTCTCAGCATCACAAGCCACATGCTCAGCAACAGGGTCTCTGAATGAAAGACAGGATTCTTCCCTTCGCCTCAAGCTGCTCCCACAGCAATCTGACCAGTAAGCATCTGGTTAGTGTAGAGATAACACTTACAGACCCAGCCAGCACTGGTAGCTAGTCTCTCGCACAAGGTTAGAAACTGTAATTATCAGCTTGCACATCTCCGTAATGCTGTTGTACAGAGAGGCTCAGTACTTAGAAGGCAGGGAGAGACAGTCTCTCGCCAGAGATATCAGCCGTGCAGTGCTCTGTTCCCGTGCCAAATCTCTTCTCCTTTGTTCACAAAGTCCAGTACCAGACTTCTGTCCACTGTTCTCAGGTGTCTGTTTTGGCCTAATCAGATTACACATTCCTACTGTCCAGCAAATGAAATGCATGCATAGAGAACAATGACATTCATAGTTGTTTCAGACACTCTCCCTGAGTACCGGTACTGACCAAGGAGGCCCACAAGTCATATCTCATACTTATGTCAGTATAAATCTGTCTAGTTACCAACTTCATACCCAAAGATGAAGTACAGATGCCCTTTGGAATGCCAATATGTCCTTGAGCTGGCAGTCAATGTAGAAATGCAAGGATCATTCAGGCAACCAACTTGGTGGGATGGGCTATAAGGACTGGATTAGGAAAACAAGCAGTATCATAATGTTAGTCTAGCACTGGACAAGTTTGCTGCCGTGGTGAAAAAGAGCACCTGATCCTTTAGGCAGTTGGTCCAGCAAGGGATTCCCCTCAGATGACCCAATTATAGCTTGCCATGAGATCTCTAGAAACTCTCAGCTGTATGCAGCAAAGAGCTGGGAAACATGGCGGAGGGTGCTGGCAGAGGAAGCATCCTTTAGCCGAAGATGCCAACAGAGCAGATTGAGAAATTGGATGTAGTGAGGCTACGGCGAGTTCAACCGAAAGGAACGCTTAGTCTGCCCATCTGGGCCTTCAAGAGCTTTAAAGAATTACTTGGCTTGGAACTACATTGTTGCATGTGTTATTTCAATAAATGTTACGGACTTTTATATCCAGCAAACAGTGTGTGAGCTTTTATGGGGTTTTTTGCAATATTAGGGTGGGAAGGGGTCAAATGACTGGCAAATCATTGTCTACACTATTGATTTTTCTTCTCTGTAAAGCTATTTTAACTTTCCTCATCCAGCCTTTGTAGAACTTAAAACACCCCATGAAAACAGTTCATATATTATACTCCACATCCATCAATAAGAGGTTTTAACTGAACAAATATTAACAGCACTCGAGTGTCCCATGACCCTTGATTTATTCTATATTTTACAATAGTGGGGATCTATAATTCACATAAGATGATTAAACCTGACTAAAGCAAGGAATGCTAAAAACAGCAAATCCAGCCATGCAAGAAATAATCAATCACATCAGTGGAGTCGTCGCCACACATCCATATTTTTACTGTTACAGCAATATCCAATCTATTATTTTTACAGCATATTATAGTGCAAACTGTGAGCAACTGAAAACTCCAAGTAATTCCATTGTTTCTATGGCGCAGCTTGTACATTTTCATAGCAGTCTAAGCTCGAATCCTATCTGCTGCTTCTTTCTGAGGTTAGATATTCTCATGGTGAGGCAACAGCTGTAGGATACATTTGGACTTTTAGGGGCGTGGAGGGGCATAAATCGAATGGCGCTGGCCAAATAGATGACTGGCCATCATTATGGCCAGCGCTGTAAAGCGGCGGCCGAACCATATTATCAAAAAAGATAGCCGGCTATCTTTTGTTTTGATAATACGGTTGGAGCCGGCCAAATCTCAGCATTTGGGCCGGCTTTAGAGATGGCCAGCATCGGTTTCAGGTGATAATGGAAACTAATGCCGGCTATTTGGTCGTGGGAGGAGCCAGCATTTGTAGTGTACTGGCCCCCCGGACTTCATTAATTGCTCCCAGGTGTATACCTCCCTTACCTTGGGTGCTGAGCCCCCCAAATCCCCCCCAAAACCCACTCCCCACAACTCTACACCACTACCATAGCCCTAAGGGGTGAAGGGGAGGCACCTAGATGTGAGTACAGTGGGGTTTAGGGGTTTTGGGAGGGCTCAACATTTACCACCACAAGTGTAACAGGTAGGGGGGGGATGGGCCTGGGTCCACCTGCCTAAAGTGCACTGCACCCACTAAATACTTCTCCAGGGACCTGCATACTGCTGTCAAGGAGCTGGGTATGACATTTCAGGCTGGCATACAGGCTGGCAAAAAAAATGTTTTTAATTTTTTTAGGATGGGAGGGGGTTGGTGACCAGATTCCCTCCGGTGGTCATCTGGTCAATTGGGGCACTTTTTTGAGACTTGGTCCTGAAAATAAATGGACCAAGTGAAGCCGGCAAAATGCTCGTCAAAGCCAGCCATCTTTTTTCCATTATCGGGCGAAGCCGGCCATCTTGTAACCACGTCCCATCCCGCCCCCATCCCGCCTTCGCTACCCTGCCGAAACACCCTCTTGAAGTTTGGCCAGCTCCACGACGGAACGCAGTTGGTGCCGGCCAAAATCGGCTTTCGATTATACCGATTTGACTAGGTTAAGGAGATCACCGGCCATCTCCCGATTTGTGTCGGAAGATGGCTGGCGATCTATTTTAAAAATAAGCTGGAAAGTTATCTAATTTTGCATTGTGCACATACAAACCATGTCCTAAAAAAGTAATTTTTATTTTTCTGCAGAGGAGGCTTGTCCGGGGAGCGGAGAGGAGGAATTTCTGCGCCAATCACCGCAGCTACATTATCACGCACTAACTAGTTAGCACAGGATTAGCACATGAGCCTCTCTACCCCCTATAAAATACAAATGCACTAATTTTTGTAAATTGCCCGCACAATAATGGCAACATTAGCGCATATCTATTAATTTGGAAAGCGGAAAAATCTGCCATTTTCCAGCTGCGCTAAAAATGGTCTCAGCGCACAGGAAAGACCCATGTAAGGGCAAGCTAAGACCTCTTTTTCCCGCCACTTAATAAAAGGAGCTCTTAAAAGACTAAGAGGTTGTTTTACAAAGCTGCAGTAGAAAGTGGCTTCGGCGTGCCCTTACGCGGGTCTTTCCCATGTGCTAAGGCCATTTCTACTACAGACAAAAAATGGACGATTTTCCAGTTTCCAAATTAATGGCCATGCACTAATGTTGCCATTAGCGCATGGCTATTAATAAAAATTAGTGCATTAGTTCTCACGGACTAATACTGCACTAATCAGTTAGCTCACTGCAATGCCGGTGTGCTAACTGATTAGCAGAGAACAAAAAAATATTTTTTAACATGCGAGTAGTGCGTGTACATTTGAAACTTACCATGAGACACCTCAGTGCTTCCCGCAGTAAACCCTGTTAAGCTGTGGTAAGCACACACTAGTGATTACCGCAGCCTAATAAAAGGACCCCTACTAAAAGTGTAATCCCCCATTATCCCCCGTATTCTATATAGTGCGGGGGATAATGGGGGATTACACTTTTAGGAGCCAAAATCGGTGCAGATTCTATAACACCGCGTGTAACTTAATTGGCTTAACAAGCTAATGAGTGCTGATATCAGCACTTAACATGCAATAATGAGCACTAATTGGCACTGATTAGAATTTAAGCGCACAACTTGTTAAGCATATTCTGTAATGATGTGCGCTGAACTTCTAACTAGCACAGGCAAAAAGGGGTGTGGTTATGGGTGGGAAAATGGGCATTTCTTGAGCATTCTGAAATTTAGGCACCTAGTTATAGAATGCAGCCCAGTGCGCCTAAATATACACTCCGGGATTTACGCCATATTTTAGTTGGTATAAATGGTTGCACGCAGATTTAATTGCTGAAATATCAACTAAGCGTATTGTATAATCGGCACCTAAATCTACGTGCTGATTATAGAATACACTTAGCACTGATTTCAGCGCCAATTTTGTAGGCGTTATATATAGAATCTTCTCTTATATGGGGATTTCTGAAAGAGAAGGTCCCCTTGAGTCACTGGGGGGAGTGACTGTGAGTTTAGGTTGGGGAGTGGGTTTGAAGTAGACTGCAGTTACCCTGGGAGAGAATGATAAAGAGGGAGGAATTGGGGGATAATAGCTGGAATTATGCCCAAGGGGGGGGGGGGTTACCTCACAGTCTCTTGCCAAGAGACCTGGAGGAGGAAAGGGGAATTCTGAGTTAAGGAGTGTGACCTCTGGATGTAAACATGGGGGTTGTGGCTCCTGAAGCGGCAACCGACAAAGTGTGTGAGCTACGGCTGGGCATAGGAGAGACCCAGCCCAGGAGCAGGGGACTGGAGCCAGGGAAAGCTCAGTCGCAAGACCAGGGTGAATCCAGAATAGGGTTACCGCTGGAAGAGGATCATACCAGAGAAGGATCTGAGCCTGAAGGAAATTGAGCCTGTACTGGCAGAAGGAGAAAGAGCCAGTAGAAATAACACTGCTCCACAGATTAGGCATGAACAGGAGACCTGGAGTTGGATCATATTGAGTTGTTTATTTTTGCTGCCATTGCATAATTGGAGAATAAAGGTTTGAGTTTTGTATAGATTGTTACCTGAAGTGTACTTATTGAGGCCGAGGAGGACATGAGTGCCTCTCAAACTTCAACCCACTCCCAGCT
Source organism: Microcaecilia unicolor (assembly GCF_901765095.1). Classification (NCBI taxonomy): domain Eukaryota; kingdom Metazoa; phylum Chordata; class Amphibia; order Gymnophiona; family Siphonopidae; genus Microcaecilia; species Microcaecilia unicolor. Next base: position 50,875,621 of record NC_044033.1, on the reverse strand, counting down.
CGTCATGAGTGTGGAGTGAATTAAGAGAAGAGTGGTGTGTACCCGTGTGTGAGAAGTGATGGAATTGTCCCTGTGAGCCCAGGTCCAAGTGGACAGAGCCTAGCCTAGGGGCGAGACTTGAGCTACAAAGGTATTTTAAATTGGATTCTCCATTTGATTGGTAACTAATGTAATTTAATCAGAAATGGAGAATATGATCAAATCGGGAAGGATTGTAACTTAAATTTGCAGTAGCATTTTGTGCAACTTGCAGCACCCATAAAGATAAAAGTGACAACTATAACAACAAAGAATTCCAATAATCAAATATAGGGAAAACAAAGGCTTGAACTACTGTTCTGAAGTATGTAGCAATTAAAAGTTCTTTTAGAGGACATAATAGTTTCAACTTAAAAAGAACTCTTCTCACAAGACTCGTAAGATGTAACTTAAACATAAGGATGAAACGATAACAATATCCAAATATGTAATTTCTTTTAATATTGGGATATCAAATGCCTCAAAATGAAAAGTAGATGGAAAGCTAGTATCATCCAACTTAGACAAATAAAATAATCTGCATTTTAGATACATTGAAGCATGATTTATTTGCTGTCAGCAAAGATTTAACTGTAGTAAGACATATATCAAAAAAGCAAAACACTGAGATTTTTCCAAACAGAAAGAAATTGTCAGCATATAGACGGTGTCCTATTCCCAACATCCAAATATTGGTTAGTGTGTCCATAACATAAAAGCCATTAGTAGCTCCTAAATAGGAGGTAGTAAGTGTAGGGTTACCATACGTCCAGGTTTTCCTGGACATGTCCTCCTTTCCAAAGGTCTGTTGGCGTCCGGGCGGTTTTGTTAGGGCTGACCATTTGTCCGGGTTTCTGGTGGTAAATCCACTACAATTTAGCTCTGGAGTCGTAATTCTGACTGAAATGCAGCAGTGGGCCTGACTGGCTTTATCTGCTTTCACGTCTGGGGTGATTTATAACACTACATTAGTTGTAAAATTGTTCTCTCGCTTTGTAATCTTCAAATCTGACTCATTGTAATTCAACTTTTATAAGCCACATTGAACTGAAATTGTTTTTGGATAATGTGGGATATAAGAACCAATAAATAAATAATTGTTTATCATTTATTAAACTTGCTATACCACTTAGTTGTGTACAAATTAAAGCAGTTTACAGTAAAAATAAATAAATAGTAAAAACTGAAAGGAATGCCATTTATGGATAGGACAGAAAAACGAACAGACACAATTCCAGTCATAGAAGAAACAGCCAACAACAACTATATAAAATATCATAATTTCATACAATTAAACCCATCCCCAATCTCTCACTAAAATCTTCTCTAGGATCTGATGCTTGTCCTTTTGCCTTTATGTGACACTGCTCCTTTAGCAGCTGCCTAGATGGGGCTAACTTGTGAAAATATAGTCTGGCTGTCACTAGTCACAGGATATCTTCTACAGGCTTAGCAAGTTTGGCCTCCCTCAGGACATGGCTCAGAGGCGGGAGAAAACCTAAGACCAATTCTGGTGGGCAAAAGCATGGTCTTAGATTACTTTGGGGGAGTTCACTGCTTCCACCAGGAACATCCTCCAAGCACTAAACCCCTCCTTCACTTCCATTTTTCCATTGACTTCCCTAACTCACTGGAAAGTTCTGGTGTGAGAAGGTCTGGGTTTTCAGCAGGTGTAAGAAACAAAAGGGCAGCCCAGGAGCTCTAAGTTGCTTTCAAAAACAACAACAGCGCAAAAAAAAAACCCTTGAAATAAAATGTTGCCAGAATTTGCAGGCAACCTGCTCTCATTGACTAAACACCCAACAGCAAAAGGGCCAGGCACACAGGCACAAAAACAACAATTAGGAACAGCAGGGATAAATTCATGCAGCCAATATGCTGAGTTTCTCCCAATATTACACACATTTCCCCATGTTTTACAAGAGAAGTACTCATATATTTCAAAAAACACCAGGCAATTTATGTTGATAATTCTGCAACCGTTTGAAAAAATAGTTCCAAAATTTTCTTTCCAGGATCCAAACCATCTGGACCATCTGGAAAATTATGTCAAGTAATCATTGTGCATGAGTTCTTGAAAGCACACAAGTCCCTCTTTCAAATGTTAAAGAGGAAAGTATTTGGTCTTGAAAGCTTTTGCTTAATACCCTTCCATAGTTTTAATTTAGCCCCAAAGGGCTGAAAAGAATCAATTCTCTTTCATGACCAACACAGCTACTTGAAGTTGACCTCATGAGTTGAGATCCACTGGTGCAGTCTTACTGAATATGTTCAGACAGTTGAAAGATGCAGCTTGTGTGGCTGGTTTATTTGCCATTTTGTTTATCACTGCTTGGCAGGCATAGAATCTTCCACCATTTTGAATTCCTGTTTGTTATCATTTTGCCTCAGCAATCTCTGCTCATTTGGGCAGAGCTGCTCAGCTGCTTACTGTACACAGCTTCTAGTGGGGGTAGAAATGAAGCTGATGACTCTGTTTTGATTAAGCTATGAGATTTCTTTGACAAGATTTGTTTTTCTGCCTCATCCTAATTACTTATCTCCACATTCAGCACTGAGTATGTCCAGCAGTGATATAAAACTGTTATGCATTTAAAAATGATCAGTATCCTATCGGAAAATAGCAACAAGCTTACAGAGTAGAAACGTAAGTGTTCCAGAAGTCAAGAGAGCAAATTCATATTCAGTCAGTCATGCCAAGGTTTGAAGTTTTATTGTCATTCTGCTAAGTCATTAGTCCACCAGCCATTGAAATTACGCTCACCCAGTTATTGAGGGTTCTGATCTAGTGATTTTGCACCTCATTTTCTTTATTACCTTTTCTGTCATATTTTTAGATGCAGAATGGAAAACAAATTTAAAAGCAATGATTATATATATATAGTTGTAATTATATAAAGATTATTTGTTCTTCCGTGAAATGTTTTATCCTTATCTCTGATTTCCTTTCATCAGAGAGAATTTATAATCTATAGTAAAACTGCATTTATGCAGTTGAGAATAGCACAGATCACATAAATATTTGAAAAGAAAATTAAGCGCATTTATACATATAACTTTGGGCATACATGTTGCTATTATAACCAGAGTGAGATATCTAGAAAGCAATTGCTTTGGGTTGGAGTGAAAGCTTAAAAAAAACTTATATGTTCACTGGCAGAATTGAGCCGTTGAATATATATGTTACAGAGACAGTTTTAGAACCAATCATGTACATGGAGGTAGCCAATATATGTGAAACTACATTATATACATTCCCGTCTACATTTAGGGCCTGATTCTGTATATGGCACCTAAAAAATCAGCGCTGAAAAAAATAACAGTGCTATTCTATAAACTGCGCTTAAAGTTAGATGGCCATTTGCACCAACTGAAACATGGTGCAAATCCTCATGCCTAGATTAGGCACATAGTCCTCTTATTTTGTAACTATGTGCGTAAATTCTAGGAACGCACCCATGACCCTCCCATTTCTATGCCCCCTTTTCGGACTCACATGAAAATTTAGGCATGGATCCAACACCAAACTTTATGCTTGTAACTGGTAATTAAATCCAATAAGCAGTAATAATTGCTTGTAATTGCCCAAATTTGCACATGCAATTCAAAATGCCGGAAATATTTTTTGCTTTTACTTAATAATTTCAGCAATTTTTACTACTTTTACTCAGTTACATCTGATGCTTGCAGTTAAAAGTAAAAAGTAAAAGTGGAAGCAAGATTAAGTGACAATTACTCAGTAAACCAAGTAAAACAGCAAAATCTGGAACAGGATTTTGCTTTTGCAAACCTCGGCACACAGTGGATCATCTCATCTTAAATTTTGCTGTTCAGTGTTTGTTGAACTGGTTACTGGTCTCCACCCAAAACACAACAGCAATGATTGGGTCACTTTGAAGCAGAGATGAAGCTGAAGCTGGTTACAATTCTCAATGAACAGATAAATGTTTTTATCACAACAGACTGTTGGTCATCCTATGGAAAATTTTAATTGCAGTGACTGTCCACTGGATTGACAGTCTTTAGAAAGGAAGTCTCTTTGTCTGGATTTAAGGGTTCCCACAGATTGACATTCTTGCATCCGTTCTTGAAGATATTCAAACTGTTTACTATCAGAAGAAAATTTGTTAGAACAACAGACATTTATTCCAACTTTGTGAAAGCCTTCTCTATAATTAGACAGCATAACGATGATAACGAAGGTAATGATGAATATGCAAGTGATAATGACAATAATGATGCCATAAGGAAATTAATAAGTGTTCCAAATAAGGATAAGGACTAAGAGTAGCCATACTGGGTCACACCAATGCAGTGGCGTACCAAGGGGGGGGATGGTGGGGGCGGTCCGCCCCGGGTGCACGCCGCTGGGGGGGGCGCCGCGCGCCTGTCGGCTCTTTGTTTTCATGCTTCCTCTGCCCCGGAACAGTTTACTTCCTGTTCTGGGGCAGAGGGAGCATGGAAACGAAGAGCCGACAGGCGCGCAGCAACCCCCCCCCCCCCCCAGCGGCGTGCATTCGGGGGGGGGGGTTCTTTCGCCGGTGGGTCACGCTGCACCCGGGGGTTATTTTGCCGGGGGAGCCGCACTGTTCGGGGGGGGAGCGCTGCACCCGGGGGGCAGGGTGCATCAGCGATCCGCCTGGGGTGTCAGCGCCCCTAGGAACACCACTGCACCAATGATCCATCTAGCCCAGTATCCTGTTTTCCAAACAGCGGCCAAGCCAGGTCACAAGTACCTGACAGAAACCCAAATCGAGGCAACACTCCATACTACAAATCCCAGGGCAAGCAGTTGCTTCCCATGTCTATCTCAATAGCAAACTATGGACTTTTCCTCCAGGAATTTGTCCAAACCTTTTTTAAAACCAGATATACTAACCGCTGTTACCACATCCTGATCAATACTCACAGACCCAATCAGAAGATATCAGTAATATTGCAACCTAGCCTGATCTGAAGGAACTTTTTTTTTATCAGACTGAACCCTCCACTGCGTGATAGTTCACTTTTTAAAAACCTTTTTAGCTGTGCTGGATTAATGACTCACAAGCGAAATCACATGAATGACAGTCATTTTCAAAATTTTGTTTTACTGAAAGCAAAGTGGATTGAATTGTAGAGTAATAAAGTTGTTGGATTAAAAACAACATTAACAATAGTTGCATTGATTGTAGTTGCAGTACTTTTACTTTTTACTAAAAAAATGTATTATATTAGGCAATAGCTTTTTTATTTTCACTTAAGTAAATTTGTTAGTGTGTTCTTCACTGTACTTTTACTTAAGTATTAAAATATACATTTATTTTTACTTTTATTTAAGTACTTTGACCTCGTACTTTGAACACAACTGTTTATATCTGCATTTAGTGGTGGCGGGCAAACCTGTGTATTTACATCTGTTCTCTCTCTCTCTCTCTGCCATGTTATGTATGACAAGCACAAAAGCCCGTTTCGCAAAAAATGAAACGGGCCCTAGGAAGGCTAACATCTAAGCGATTTCTCCTCTCTCCCCTGCCCTCTCCTCCATGTCCAGCGATTCTCCCCTCCCATCCCATCCAATCAGATCCAATCCATGTCCAGTGACTCTCGTCTAAGCGATTTCTCCTCTCTCCCCACCCCTCCATGTCCAGCCATTCTTCTCTCCCCTCCCATCCCATCCATGTCCAGCGATTCTCCTCTCCCCTCCCCTCCATGTCCAGCCATTCTCCTCTCTCCTCCCCTCCCCTCCTATCCCATCCATGTCCAATGACTCGCCCCAGCTTCCACCTGCCCCACTTTTAAGCACCCAAGGTCGAGTTCAACCCAGCCCTCATCTGCCCGCCCTCATCTCCCACAACAGCCCTCTTTTCCTTCCTGCCGCCCTGCCTTTAAAACTTTCCTTTTACATCAGGTTGCAGCGGCGGCAGGCTCGGCTCGCGTCGCCTCCAACCATTCCTTTTCTTTGCCTCCAGCCTTCTCTTTCCTTCCCTCAGTTCGCAGCGGCGGCAGGCTTGGCTCGCATCACCTCCAGCCTTCCCTTTCCTTCCCTCTCAGTGTCCCGCCCTCCTCTGATGTCATTTCGCCTTTCCGCGAGGGTGGGACACTGAGAGGGAAGGGAACGCTAGAGGTGAGCTGACGTAAGCTAATTTGCATACTGTTATGAACCCAGCCAGCCATCCAGGGAGGCAGATTGACAAATTATTATATTATTATATTTTGCAAACCCCAAATTCTACCAAATTCAACCTCTGGGAGTATCTACTGTATATAAGTACAAAGCTATCCATAGAATCATTCCCTGCATATACTTCTGTATATGAATATGAAATTTTACAAAGCCAGCTTACTGAAATTCTCTGTACATATGGTTTGTGGTTTATTGTATTTGATAGACTGCTTTTTGTACCGTTATTAGCAAGATGGTTTACAATAAATATAAATATTAATTTAAATACCCCAAATGGAAATATGACTAACAATAAATCAAACATAGGTGTAATAGGGCTTCTAATACAAAGAACTCCCATCTACATTCCCTAATAGACAAGGTAAGGCCTGATGACATATAGTAAAAAAAATTACCATAGATACTTGAATATAGGTCGCAAAATTTATGAATAATTTGAAAATCAAAAGTCAGGGAGGTGTCCAGTACTTTTTCCTCCCTTCCCTACATACCCACCCCTGATTCAGAATATCTCCTTCCCCCTGCCTATTCCTCCACCTCAGAGTCCAGTCTCTCATCTTCCGCTCCCTCCCCCAGTCCCATGGCTAGCATCTTCTCCTCCTCCTTCTCTTCCCTATGTGGCCACTGTCAACCTAACTCTTCCAGCACCATGCTAAAGATGCTCTGTGCTGGCATGAGGCCTTCCTGTACAGGCCTATGTTCAAACACTCCCATATCCCACTCTCCCCCCAATAGGAAATGTATCATGTGCTGACCATTATCTAATTAGAGGTACTGAATATTTGGATTTTTCTTTTTTACTGCTGCAACTGGTTTAAAAAAAAAAAATCATCAGCTATGGTAGCTGAATATTGATCCATAAAATATATCTTAATATACCTTGTTAATGACTTCATGCAATCCAAGAAAATCCGAGTTCTCACGTATCTGTTGCTGAAAACCTGTATACTTCTTTCACAGAAGAAAATGAAGACAAGCAGCCCCTCACAAGCAAAGAGGAAGAAGAGCGTCGCATTGCAGAAATGGGGCGCCCTGTGCTCGGAGAGCATGTAAAACTAGAAGTTATTATTGAAGAATCTTATGAGTTTAAGGTACATGTCTGCCCTGTTCCTCACTTCTTAATGGGAAATTCTGCAGCAGTTTCAGCATTAGTAGATAGGAGAGACGCAAGTCAGTACGGAGTGTGGCAGTTTTCTAAATTCATAAGCATATTGATACGTGCTAATCAGTTTATTAGTGAGGGCAAATTTCTTATTGTTTGTGTAGCTACAAAGTCCATGGGTACTTTTTCTCCATGGACTTTGCACAGATTTTTAAAATGAAGGCATACATATATGTTTAATTTAAATTTTGCCTAACGAGAAAGCACCTACAAGCATTGTTTTTCTTTTTTTTTTAATCTGGTGAGTGTGTTATAAAGGAGAGGGGTAGCTTTATAATATCTCTAGGGAGGGTTACTCTGCTGGTTTGTATCAGAACTGCTTGTATTCTTTTACTGCTTGTTTGTTGTGAGTTGCTTTAGGTGGTTCCTGTAAGGTGATGGATAAATATTAATTAATAAGGGGCCAAAGCTGCGTGAGGGCTAACACGCAGGTAACATGCACCATATCGGTACTTCTGCTGGGGTAGTGTGTACGCCTGGCAGTTATGAGTTTGGTGCGTGCCGAATCCTGTGGTAGAAAATATTTTTCTGTTTTCTACTGTGAGAGCATTCACAACGGTAATCGGCAGTTCAACCACATTGGCGCACACTGCATGGTTACCGCACGGGTAGCGCATGACCCTTACTGTTAAGTCAATGGCTGGCAGTAATGGCTCAGGCCATGAATAGATGCACACTAGTTTCAATTTTTGCACACGCCCATTTCCCGACCCATTAAAAAATGGCCTTTTCCCCAGCTACAGTAAAAAATGGCACAGCAGGTGCCCAAAAGATGCACCCACACTACCGCAGGCCACTTTTTACTGTGGCTTTGTAAATTAGTAGATGCCTCCTCTTTCTATGGGTACATTTTCTAGCAAAAACAAAATGTACATACCATCCCCACTGTACCCCTACCCCTGAGAACACCTTTGATCATTGTGAAACAATGTGCATACGGTCAATATTCGTGAAACTCCAATTCTACAGACCGTATATTTAATATGTGGGGACCCAATATCAACAAAGTGCATACAATGTCCCAAACAGTAACCTTTAGAAAAATATTTTGAAATTCTGTATAATGTTTAACATATCAAACCTTCTTCATATCAATATAGATAAGTGCAATCAATTTTTTGAAGGCGATCTTCAGAGTCTACTGCAGTACACACCATATGAACATTACGTTTACTTGAGATAATGGTTGTGGCGCAAATTGTCATTGATCCACCTATTTTTACTTTTTAAATTTCTTTTAGTGTACTTAACTTCATTTCTAGCATTATTCCAAGCTTATAATGTTAGCATATCACATATAATGTATGACATCACGTATCTTTGGCTGGCAGCAAACTTTCATCAAAGGAGAACCTCCGCCTACTTGGCCAGGTTTCGAAAACTTCCTCAGGGAAGAGGTTCTCTGAAGAAACAGAAAAATCATAAAGATGTTATAACTTCATATTCACTTTCATCACCCGCAGCAATTTCATCCCCTAGAATTCTATAAAAGGTGCCCAACTTTGGGGCGAGATTCAGAGATATGCATGCAACCTAATTTATTAATGAGCCAAATAACATCAATAATTGGATGCTATCAATAATTGGCACCAATTGGGGTTGTTTGCGGATCTGTTGCATGCTATTCTATAAGCCTGAGCGCCCAAAATTCATTGCGTGCAACCCAGAAGGGGGCATGGCCATCGCAGGGGCATGGGCAGGTCAGAGACGTACTCAAAAGATGTGTGTAGTGTTATAGAATTCCAGGGATCCACGCCTAATTTGCACACCAGGATTTATACCAGGTTTCAACTGGCATAAGTCTTCACACCCACAACTGGGTGATGTCATCCCCACTAGACGCTATTCAGTAAAGGGCACGCATCCTGGAGCACTCTTTATAGAATAGCACTGAGCACTAATTTTTACCAACTCTTATTTTTCAGTCCCATTGAAAGAATCCGGCCCAATGGGGGTAATTGTATAAGTACATAAGTAATGCCATACTGGGAAAAGACCAAGGGTCCAGCGAGCCCAGCATCCTGTCCACGACAGCGGCCAATCCAGGCCAAGGGCACCTGGCAAGCTTCCCAAACGTACAAACATTCTATGAGAGCCCCTCCTACATGATTTTATCTTTACCTGCAAACTACATCTTCTATGCCTTATTGAAACACTAGTAAAAAAGGCCCGTTTCTGACACAAATGAAACGGGCGCTAGCAAGGTTTTCCTCGGAGAGTGTATGTGAGAGTGGCTGTTTGAGAGTCAGAGTGAAAGTGTGAGTGTGTGTGTGTGTGTGTGTGTGAGAGAGAGAGTGAGTCTGGGTGTGAGTGTGTTTGTGAGAGAGTGTGTGTGTGATAATGAGAGTGTGTGCAAGTGTGTATGTGAGACACAGTGTGAGAGAGAGTGTGTGTGTGTGGGCGAGAGAGAGAGTGTGTGTGAGACACAGATTCTCTGTGAGACTGAGTGTATGAGACCAAGCGAGTGTGTGAGTGACTGTGTGGCACATAGAGAGTGAATGTGATACAGTGTGATACAGAGTGTGTGAGAGTGAGAGTCAGAAAGACATTGTATATGAGAGAGAGAGTGTGAGCCCTGCCCTCCCAATCCATGCCCATCTGTCCCCTGCCCCCTCCATTCATCCTTTTCCAGCAATTCCCCTCTCTCCCTGAGCCCTGCCCTCCCAATCCATGCCCATCCATGCTCCTCTGTCCCCTGCCCCCTCCATTCATCCCTTTCCAGCAATTCCCCTCTCTCCCTGAGCCCTGCCCTCCCAATCCATGCCCATCCATGCTCCTCTGTCACCTGCCCCCTCCATTCATCCCTATCCAGCAATTCCCCTCTCTCCCTGAGCCCTGCCCTGCAATCCATATCCATCCATGCCCATCTGTCCCCTCCATTCATCCCTACCCAGCAATTCCCCTCTCCCTGAGCCCTGCCCTCCCAATCCATGCCCATCCATGCTCCTCTGTCACCTGCCCCCTCCATTCATCCCTATCCAGCAATTCCCCTCTCTCCCTGAGCCCTGCCCTGCAATCCATATCCATCCATGCCCATCTGTCCCCTCCATTCATCCCTATCCAGCAATTCCCCTCTCTCCCTGAGCCCTGCCCTCCCAATCCATGCTCCTCTGTCCCCTGCCCCCTCCATGCATCTCTTTCCAGCAATTCCCCTCTCTCCCTGAGCCCTGCCCTCCCAATCCATGCCCATCCATGCTCCTCTGTCCCCTGCCGCCTCCATTCATCCCTTTCCAGCAATTCCCCTCTTTTCCTGAGCCCTGCCCTCCCAATCCATACCCATCCATGCTCCTCTGTCCCCTGCCCCCTCCATTCATCCCTTTCCAGCAATTCCCCTCTCTCCCTGAGCCCTGCCCTCCCAATCCATGCCCATCCATGCTTTTCTGTCCCCTGCCGCCTCCATTCAACCTTTTCCAGCAAGTCCCCTCTCTCCCTTCCATGACCCCCCTCGCATCCATGCTCCTCTCTCTCCCATGTCCCAGCCTGGCCCGCCCTCTTCTCCCCCCCCCCTTCGCATCCATGCTGTCGTTTCTCCCCTGCCCTCCCGCTCCCATTGTTCAAGTTTACTGGCCACCCTCTTCTCTCCCCCCAACTTCTTTTTTTTTTTTTTCTTCGTTTTAAATTTACCTCCGTGGCGGTTCCGGCAGCGAAGCGTCAGGGAAGGAGGCGGCGCTCCCGACGTCTAGTCTTCCCTTCGCTGTGTTCCGCCTTCTTCTGACGTCATCCTTGACGTCAGAAGAAGGCGGAACACAGCGAAGGGAAGGCTAGAGACGTCGGGAGCACCGCCTCCTTCCCTGACGCTGCGCTGCCGGAATTGTTTGGGTTTTTTTCCGCCCTCGACGTCATGACGTTTGACGCGAGGGCGGGGCAGAGACGGCTGGCTGGCTTGAAGGCTTCACACCACGAACCCTTCAGCCTGGGAGTGACGTCAGATGGCTTCAGAACGTTGTCCTCAGAACGTTGAGGGTGCGTTTTATTATATTAGATGGTTCACTGACACCGACCTCACCTACATTAATCAGGCCACCCCCTTCTGGATTCCAAAAGCACACTAGTAATCGGGGTACCTGTCATGAAGGAGGTCTTGCAGCTTTCATGATTCTCCTCTCTCTCTCTGTCTTGCATTCATTACTTGAATCCTTCATCTTCAGACTCTGTACACCTTCCCCTTCAGATTTTTTATTTATCTATCACCCCTCCCCCCCCCCCACACACACACTTCAGCATCCTCCCTTCTACTCCTTCATATCACTGCTCATATTCACCTCACCCGATTATCCTAGATGATTTTAATCTTCACCTCGATGATCCCATGTCTTCCCCTGCTCAAGATTTTTCCTTACTAATCTTAGTCCTTAGTCCCACCCAACATATAACCGGTCCCACACGTATAGGTAGCCACACCTTAGACCTCATTCTCTCAAGTCATTCCACGTCATGCTCTTTAATGAATTTTACCACTTTTTCTTTACCCTGGACCGATCATTTCTTACTTTCCTTTAACTTCACCACGACTACTCCTTCTAATAAGCAGAAGCAATTATGTCATTTTTCTAGAGATCTGAATCTCTTCTCAGACATGCTCATCTTGACCTTGCTAGTTTCTCAAGCATGCCGCTAACTGAAAGAACTGACACTTGGAACAAGTCCCTTCATACTGCTCTTAACAACCTTGCTCCTGTTAGAACACATTCTTCCACTAACATATATATAACTTCAAAGAGCCAGGGTACTCTTCTAATCTTCATTATCTCAAATGCCAACTTAGACAAGCTGAGCACAGATGGAGGCATCGGCATGCCCCCAGTACCACAGCAGCTACTAAAAATATTGCCTGTTCATGCTGAATGCTAAAAAAAAACCTACTGTATAATGAAAATTAATAGGGCACCCAATACTGCCACTCTTTCCACAGTATTAAAATCTCTGACTACCTCTCGCAGCACCAATGATTGCATGGACCTGAAGCCGACTTCTCAGGAATTAGTGATTCACTTTGAGAACAAATTAGTGACTCTGTGAAATACACTGCCTTCTAGTCTACCACCTACTCCGCTGTCCTCCTAGTACTTTCTTGTAGTTCCTTTGCCAACTTTAATCTCTTTTATCATGCTACTCTCTAGTATGATCCTATGCCCCTCATGATCCCATTCCTTCAGCTCTAATTAAAAAATTTTTTAGATGTATTAAACCTTTTTTTTTGTCCATGCTCACCTCCAGGCTTTCAGAGGGAAATGTTCCCATTGCTTGGAAAACTGCCACAAAAAGACCCAAAATCAAAGATCCTACCCAATCGATGACTATAACAGCTATCACCCCATTGCTAATCTGCCTTTCGCTGCAAAAATTGCAGAATTTCTTGTTCACTCCCAACTGTTTTCGATACAGCTCGTGTCCATCATTCCAACCAGACAGGATTCAGATATTTTCATAATACTGAAGCAACCCTATTAGGAATCATTGCCTACATTTACTAAAAACATATATCAATCCAATTCATTTCTTCTTTCTATTGATCTATCTGCTGCCTTTGACTTAGTCGACCACTCAATCCTCATACATAGACTTCAACATGTAGGTTTGGAACACTGCACTCACTTGGTTCTCTTCCTGTCTCTCTGACCATGTCTACACAGTTCAACTTGATAGTGAAATCCCATCCCTTATCCTTAGCTAGTGGGTCCCATAGGGATCAATTCTAGCCCAACACTAACATTTTTCTGGCTCCCTTTTAACTCTTCTCCAATCTCTAGACTTTACAGCATCCATCTCCGCAGATAGAATACAGGTTCTCTGTACATTAGATCCATCAGATCCCCTTCAAATCCTAGATAAAAACAAAAGACTGTCATGGATAACAGGCTGGCTCAAGATCAATAGATTTGTTCTCAATCCCGGTCCGTTCAGTTTGAATAAGAGGAGAGCAAGGAAGACCAGCTTGAAGCTAAGTAACTCTTCACACTACTACTGTGGAATAGAGATTTGAGTAATATATATTTTCGCAGTTAAATAGCTAAGTATTCTCCCACAACGTAGAATAAAACTGTTCAAGTTTATCAGGAGGTTTTTTATGCCTTTTTTAATGATGAAGCAGCCCTCTCTTGTTGCTTTTAGCGACTTTTGAGCTTCATGAGGCTTTTTCCTCCTCTAGCATAAACTTGCTGGAGTCAGACCCCTAGAGAACTCTCAAGATTTAATTATATATTTTGATTGTACACTACAGAGGGCTCTACCCTATTTTTTGGTTTAACATTAGCGCATGGCCATTAATTCGGAAAATGGAAAATCGGCTATTTTCCTGCTGTGGTAAGAATGCCTTTAGCGCGAGGGGAAAACCCATGAAAGAGTGCACGAAGGCCGCTTAGTAAAAGGACCCCTAAGTCTGTTTAAATGCATGCTTTTAGATCTCAGGGTAGTCTCTAATGAAGTATATAAAATGATCCCGATTATAGTGATTTTTTGACAGGATGTATTTATGGTAATGTTTATTTCATCATAATATACCACCTTTTTCCAGCAAAGTAACAGAACTCTGTATTACTGAGAGGAAAGCTCCAGAAAGTAAAAATAGGAGAGTGGGATAAGACAACAGGGAGAAAGGGAAAAGACAAGTGTCTGCTGTCAATATTTATTTATTTATTTGTAGCATTTGTATCCCACATTTTCCTAACAATTTGCAGGCTCAATGTGGCTTACATTTGCCGTAATGGCGGTTGCCATTTCCAGGTAACAGAATTACCAATGGTAGTGTGTTAAGTTGCATACATACATGGTAACATACATGTAACATAACATACGTGAACAGATCATGGTATAGATATATATCATGTGCATATATATGTTAAGGAAGAATAAATTATGGTAATACATGAACGTTCCTGAGTACGAAATTGGGTTGTATCATATCTATGGGACCGTTGTAATTGAGGTTCTTTGTGTGGACCAAGGAGGTTGAAAAAGAACAGGAGATAGCATGAGCCTATCTGGCCAATTATGCAGGCTGAAGCCAGTAGATGGAGCTTGCCTCCACAGTGGTACACCCAAAACAATAGCAAGCACTATTGAAATCAATAGAAAAAGATTATTAGAAATAACGGACTTCCTATGTGTGCCTTAAAAGATGTAGGATAAAGGATTTTTATTTATTTATTTGACTGCTTTTTTTTATTTATCTGAAAGCTTCCCATATCTAGATATATATCATGAGATAAAATTGAATATCACTGAAACAGCATAAAACATTATTATAGCTGGTAGAAGCAGCAGTAATAAACTCTGTATTTTCTGCTCATTTTTCTAAACTGTTCTATAGAATACAGTAATGCATGGCCAAATTTCAGTGAGGCTATCCTGTTTCCTGATGGATTAATCTTACCTGTGCATGAGGATTTGTGATATTGCATAAATAAGTGTGTGTTTCTGTTCCTAGTCATGCATCCAAAGGTTATGTAATCCTTATTGTGAAACATAACCACAAAGGCATAGTATGGTCACTAGAGTCCAGTTAAGGAACAGGTTATTTTGAATTAGTCTTCACTGGACCAAACTTGCTTTCCTTGTGCCATTACCATCCAGTTAGATAGGCAGTGCCTTAAAAGGTGGAGGATAACAAATTTTATGTATTTATTTTTATTTATTTAACATCCTATATTATCCCAAGCAAACTTGAGTTCAATGTGTTTTACATTTTATAATACAGTGAAACAGAATAATAGAATTCAGTAACATCATGGGAACAAGTAGATGGATATGTCTGAAACATTTATCAATGTTGAGATTAGCAAACATAGGGAAAGGGAATGGGACTTAATATACCACCTTTATGTGGTTACAATCAGAGCAGTTTATACATTATATACAGGTAATGTCACGAAACGCCTAGCCACCCGCCTGGGGTTACCCCGCAGCTACTTAGAGGGTCTATCCCCAGCACAGCACAGGTCTACCTGCACCTGCCACTTGTGCCCTACACTAGTACCCTCCTCCCACTGACTGGGTCACAACCGCCTCTGGGCGAGTCTCCTGCTCACAAATTACCCCAGTGATTTCTAGGTTACTGGAGCCACACTCTCAGTGGTCCCACAGTTCCCAGAAAACACTCACAGATCCAACACACAAACCACCAGGATTCTTTATCAGTCCAGACAAAAAGGGCGAACAATTATGTTTATTCTCTTTAAAATATTGAACAGTGAAATAAAATAGAGCAATTGGCAACCAATAACAGGTAACTGAAATATGGATCAATTGTAACACTAATTAAGCATTTGTTTACTTTCTAAAAAGTACCTGT
Organism: Microcaecilia unicolor; assembly: GCF_901765095.1. Classification (NCBI taxonomy): domain Eukaryota; kingdom Metazoa; phylum Chordata; class Amphibia; order Gymnophiona; family Siphonopidae; genus Microcaecilia; species Microcaecilia unicolor. The sequence continues at coordinate 50,859,985 of NC_044033.1, read as the reverse complement.
GAAGATCAGCTGCTCACAGGTTATCAAATGTAACTGTTTACAGGGCCTTAGCAAAGAGATCTGTCTTTCTCTTCTTCCTGGCTGACTGGAGGAAAAGCCAGTATTCTCCAAATAAAAATGAGCTCCTGGGCCAATCAGAGCCCAAAACAAGAAAATTTAAACAGTAAAGGGGTCCTTTTACAAAGGTGCACTGAAAATGGCTTGCGGTAGTGTAGGCGTGGGTTTTGGTCGTGCACCAATCCATTCTTTAGCACGCCAGTAAAAAGGCTTTTTTTAAATTTTTGCCGAAAATGGATGTACAGCAAAATCAAAATTGCCATGGGCCATTTTGGGTTTGAGACCTTACCACCAGCCATTGACCTAGCAGTAAAGACTCATGCGGTAACTGGGCAGTAATGACCTACGCGCGCCAAATGCCACTTGACGCAAGTCCATTACGTGTGCCTGAAAATAAAAAATATTTTTCAGATGCGCCTATCGGACGCGCGCCATAAATGAAATTACTGCAAGAGCCACACAGTAGTCGAGCGGTAACTCCATTTTGGCATGCGTTGGGTGCATGTAGACGCTTACACAGCTTAGTAAAAGGACCTCATGCTGCTTCTTGCTTCCTGTTTTGTCATGTTCCCTACCTCAATGCAAGTGGCGTCCTCGGGCTGCGCGGGGTCCCGTCAACACACACACTTGACTGGCACAGCCCTGAGCCATGTGTGTGTAGTTCTTCTCTGGTTGCAGGCTCCTTAATTGCTTTGCTTCCATGCACCTGTTTCTGCTCTCTCTCTCTCTCTCTCTCTCTCTCTGCCTGGCTTCCAGGCTCCTTGATTGCTTTGCTTCCACCCACCTGGGTCTGCTCTTCCTCTGCTTGGCTTCCCTTGCTTCTCTCCTATTGATTTCTGGTTCCTCCTTCCCCTGCTCTTGTCCTATGGCTGTGCCCCTTCTCCCTCCTGATGTCAGATGCCAGCACTTTATCAGTTGAGCTCTCCCTGGACTCCATGCTTCGGCTTCTACGTTGATAGCTGTTACTAACTCTGTAGTTTGCTTCTTACCTATGTCCCTCATTACTGACTTTGCCTGTGCCTGGATTACTCTTCTGCCTGCCGCTTGCCTTCTGACTTTGCCTGTGCCTGGATTACTCTCTTGCCTGCCGCCTGCATACTGACTTTCGCCTGTACCTGGATTACTCTTCTGCCTGCCGCCTGCCTACTGACTTTGCCTGTGCCTGGATTACTCTCTTGCCTGCTGCCTGCCTACTGACTTTGCCTGTGCCTGGATTACTCTTCTGCCTGCCGCCTGCCTACTGACTTTGCCTGTGCCTGGATTACTCTCTTGCCTGCCGTCTGCCTACTGACTTTCGCCTGTACCTGGATTACTCTTCTGCCTTCTGCCTGCCTACTGACTTTGCCTGTGCCTGGATTACTCTCTTGCCTGCCGCCTGCCTACTGACTTTCACCTGTACCTGGATTACTCTTCTGCCTGCCACCTGCCTACTGACCTTGCCTGTGCCTGGATTAATCTCTTGCCTGCCTACTGACTTCCGCCTGTACCTGGATTACTCTCTGACCTGCTGCCTGCCTGGCCAATACGTCCACCACCCCGCTTCCAGCTCCGTCCCATAAGTCCTGCAGGCCACCCACACCTAGGGGCTCAACCTCTGGGGAATGGCAGTCAGCGCAGGTGAAATCCGGGGTTGTCCAGCCACCAAACAGAACCTGTTCCAAGCACCGAGCTCAGCAGCACTCTACTTGGTACAAGAACTCACAAGTCTGACATATTTGTGTGCTAAAACTAAAGAAAAGAACATTCATTTCTCTGTAACAGCTTTACAGATAGTTCACCTGTGTACAGTGGCATACCAAGGGTGGGGCGGTGGGGGCAGTCCGCTCCGGGTGTCAGCAGGTGGGGGGGGGGGGGTGCTCCGCTGGCGCCACAGTCCCCACCTGCCTAACACCAGCTCTGTCGACAGATGACCCTATTCTCCTGCCACCCGGCCAGCACCCAGCCTTTAAAAAAATCTCTGAAGCGCCTTGCATCTCCTCTGCTGTAAATGAAGCAAATTGCCTCGTCACGTTGGCCCTTTCCTCACTGTGTCCCGCCCTCTGATGTAACTTCCTATTTCCGTGAGGGCGGGACACAGTGAGGGAAGGGCTGATGCGACGAGGCGATTTGCTTCATTTACAGCAGAGCTGGAACTGGGGTCTGAGAAGGGGGCAGGAGGGAGAATGGGGCCATGCCTGGGGGAGAATAGGTCTGGGGCTGAAAAGGGGGGCCCTAATGCAAAGCATGTGGATGAAGGGGACTGGAACTGGGGGCTGAAAAGGAGGGTAGGTGGGATAAGGGGGCTAGTACTGGAACTGGGGGCTGAAAAGGAGCAGGGGCTGAAACTGTGTGGACTGGGGGCTGAAAAGGGGACAGGGAGAAGTGGCTGGGGCTGAAGCTCGGGACTGGTGGGAGAAAAGGGATGGGTTTGAAACTGGTAACTGGGGGCTGAAAAGGGGACAGGGAGAAGTGGCTGGGGGCTGAAGCTCAGGACTAGTGGGAGAAAGGGGCTGGGGTTGAAACTGGGGACTGGTGGGATAGTGGGGCTGAAACTGGGGGCTGAAAAGGGGGGCAGGTGAGAGATGTGGATGGAGCTGGAACTAGGGGCAGGTGGGATAATGGGGGCTGAAACTGGGGGCTGAAAAGAGGGGGCAGAGAGAGAGAGAGGGGACAGATCCTGGATGGAAGGGGGAGCGAGAGGGAGGGCAGACCCTGGATGGAAGGGGGAGTGAGAGGGAGGGCAGACCCTAGATGGATGGGAGAGGGAGGGCAAATGGTGGATTGAAGGGGCAGAGAGAAAGGGCAGACAGTGGATGGAGGGGATAGAAAGGGCAGAGTGGATGGAAGGGGGAGAGAGAGAGAGAGGGCAGACGGGCAGATGGTGGATGGAAAGGGCAGAGATAGAGGGCAGATTTGAATGGAAGGGAGAGAGAGGGCAGACAGTAGATGGAAGGGGCAAGGAGATGGATTGGATGGAGGGGACAGCAGAGAGGGCAGACACTGGAAGGCACAGAGAGAGCGAAGACAGATGCTGGATGGAAGGAAGACAGTGAAAAGACGATGAGGAAAGCAGAAACCAGAGACAACAAACTGTAAATAAAATATATATATATATTTTTTTGCTTTAGGATAAAGTAGTATTGTAGATGTGTTAATAAATGTTTATAAATAGAACATGTAAATAAGGTAATTATTTTATTGGACTAATTTTAATACATTTTGACTAACTTTCAGAGAACAAATCCCCCTTCCTCAGGTCAGGATAGGATACTGTAACAGCATTATACTGTATTGATCTGAGGAAGGAGGTTTTGGCCTCTGAAAGCTAAATGTATTAGTCCAATAAAATGGTATTATTTTATTTTCTATATTTGTTTTATTTCTATTTGTTAATTTGTAGAGTGGTGATTGGTATTTGTTAGTTGTTTTCAAATTTACATCTGCTGTCTTTATATTTTGCACAGTACTAGGGGACATTTTCTGTTTCTGTGGTGTTGCATTGTATGCAGAGTCAGGCATTGGGGGTTCAGTTTAATTTTTGTCTAAATAGAAAGTTTATGATTACTTATTCTATAGTGGATTACGGCGTATCTGTGTTTGTGAAAAAGATATGGCTTTCAGTTGGCATTGACTGTGCAGGAGCAACGATCTGTACTATTCTGTGTGGTTTCATTTTACAATAGGTGAATTGATGTTCTAGTGCTCACTGTAGTGTTTAAGATGCTTTCCTTTTCCTTGTGTGACTTGTAGAAATTACTGCTTATGGTATGCTAGAATTGCTCTATAGGTCTTGAGTGTTTTGTATTCTCGGTATGCCTAGTACTGGATTTTGGAGGGGGGTGTTAAAAAATGGCCAGCCCTGGGTGTGAACTACCCTAAGTATGCCACTGCCTGTGTAGATCCATATGCTACACAAGATAAAACTACCAGAATCCTTGTCCACACTCTCATCACCTCTCGCCTAGATTATTGCAACCTACTTCTCACCGGCCTCCCACTTAGCCATCTCTCTCCTCTTCAATCAGTCCAAAACTCTGCTGCACGACTCATTTTCCGCCAAAGTCGCTATGCTCACATTAGCCCTCTCTTCAAGTCACTTCACTGGCTCCCTATCCGTTTCCGCATTCAATTCAAACTTCTCTTACTGACTTATAAGTGCATTCACTCTGCTGCTCCCCAGTACCTCCCCACTCTTGTCTCTCTGTACGCCCCCCCCTCGGGCACTCTGCTCTGCAGATAGATCTCTCTTGTCTGTCCTCTTCTCCTCTACTGCTAATTCCAGACTCCGTTCCTTTTATCTCGCTGCACCTCACGCCTGGAATAGACTTTCCGAGCCTGTACGTCTAGCCCCGTCTTTGGCCATTTTCAAGTCCAGGCTAAAAGCCCACCTCTTTAACACTGTTTTTGACTCCTAGCCACTACTCACTTGCCCTGTACCCCACCTCTTTAATTCCCTTACCTATTAGTTGTTCTGTCTGTTTACCTGTCTTATTTAGATTGTAAGCTCTTTAAGCAGGGACTGTCTTTTCGTGTATGGTGTACAGCGCTGCATATGCCTTGTAGCGCTATAAAAGCGATAAGTAGTAAGTAGTAAATGATGATAATGTGGATACAGCAATTGATAGCCTCCTTGCTTTGTTTTGGGTGTACCAATATGGCAGTTGCTGGGGAAACCAGCTTCAGCTTTGTGACATCATGCCATTTCCTGTTCTTTCTCTAACCTCCTTGGCATGGACCACACCTTTAACATGTCTTCCTGTATTATTTTATTTATTTGGATTTAGTGCATGCATATTTATTGGTAATTCAAGGTGAGTTACAATCAGGTATAGTAGGTCATCATGGCCCTTCTTGCAACATCAATCTGCCACCCGCTATAGCATCAACCATCCAGACCCCCATTATGGCAAACCTCAAGTAGCTGGCATCCCAAATTTCGGTCCACTCCCTCTACCAGAATGAATCTTTACCAGAGATTTCTGCAGCAGGAAGGATGTGAATGCTCCTGCTGGCACAGGTGCAGTGATAGAATGACATTACTTGGGACACTTTGTAGTAGAACATTCTCACATTTCTCCTACCAGTGAAGATAGGGAATTCTCCAAAAATGTAGGGCTATATCCTAAAAGCATGAGGAAGTGGGAGACTCCAGGCACTGGAGACTGCCTTGGTAGAGAAGGGAAGAGATTATGCTCATACCTTTTTTTTTTATAGTAGCTCAAAGCAAGTTACAACAGTGGGTATTTCCTTGTCTCCAGAGTCTTGTACTCAAAGAATGAAGGATTATGTCACTTACCCAAGATCACAAGGAGAGTTAGAGGAAAATGAGCACTGGTTTCCCTGGTTTTCAGCCTGCTATATTCATTGTTAGACTATTCCTCCACTTGATGATAGAGGGAGGCTTTGATCTTAAGGAGGGGGTGGGCAGCATGATGGTATTCAACATAGTCTTGATACATACACATTTTTGAAAATGCTAAGAAATTTCCTATAAAAAAAAATCATGGAAGTTGTCCAGCTATGGAGGCACACTAGCCTGAACGGATAGACTCAAACAAGAGTAAATATATTCAGGATCAAGGGTTGTGGGTGGAGAACAACAGGTGACTATACATATAGATGACTAGATGTTTGTGGGTATATCTGTGGGCAAAAAGAAGGGCATTAATAGAAGGGCTATGAGGAAAGGCTAAAGCGGCTGGGGCTGTTCAGCTTGGAGAAAAGATGGCTGAGGGGAGATATGATAGAGGTCTATAAAATAATGAGTGAAGTGGAACAGGTAGACGTGAACCGTCTGTTTACGCTTTCCAAAAATACTAGGACTAGGGGGCATGCGATGAAGCTACAAAGTAGTAAAGTTAAAACGAATCTGAGAAAATGTTTCTTAACATGTAATTCAACTCTGGAATTAGTTGCCAGAAAATGTGGTAAATGCATTCAGCTTAGCAGAGTTTTAAAAAGGTGTGGACGGCTTCCTAAAGGAAAAGTCCATAGACCATTATTAAATTGGACTTGTGGAAAATCCACTATTTCTGGGATAAGCAGCATAAAAAGTTTTGTACTTTTTTTTTTTGGGGGGGGGGGGGGGGATTTGGCCAGGTATTTGTGACCTGGATTGGTCACTGTTGGAAACAGGATGCTGGGCTTGATGGACCTTTGGTCTGTCCCAGTATGGCAATACTTATGTACTTATGGCCCTTATGCACAAACCAAATTCAGAGTACCAAAAAGCTTTGGGAGCAACTCCACTCAATTGTATACAATAACAGCTGGAAAATAGCAGAAAAAACACAATAAATTGTGGGATATGAATACTGATCACGGAGGGGGAGAGGACCTCAGACTCGTGACAATTTCTGATCAATAAGATCATATCAATATAGTCACGTTAATGTAATCACTGGTCCTCTAACACCAACCTCCTCCTAGATGTTTCAGTCATGCGCTTCTAGCATCTAATATCTGTAAATGCCATGTGTCACAGCTAAACAACAAAAACCACAGCTACTTAGCTTGTTTGCTGCTTTAATTACGGGCCTCCCCAATGGTCCCATTTTGCCAACTGGAGCTTCATCAGGGAAAGAGGACCCAGCAACACAAACTGTGGTACAAACCCAACAAGCTGTTCGTGATGTAAAGATACGATCTTATTGATCAGAAATTGTCACGAGTCTGAGGTCCTCTCCCCCTCCGTGATCAATACGCAAACCAAATTCAGGCCATTCTGTGTATCTTTATTTCTAAACTGAAATCTCAAATATCTACATTATACCATTTATTTGTACTGTTTTTCTAACTATCCACCCTCGAGAGGCCCAAAGGATTAGGAGGAAATCAAGGCTAAACTGGTTGATATGGTTTCTTGTATCTCTGCTGTTTCTTCTGTCCATTTGGTGTTGCTGTGTCCCTCTCAAATTAATTAGCATTTGGAAACTACTGAAAGTTATTTGCACAAAGTCAAGTGCTTGACAAGGGCCTCAAAAGTTAAAGAGCACAAAACTGATTAACAGTGAAACATGGAAACACTGAGTAAGAAAGGCTGCAAAAAGAACTTATTAAAATTGACTTTTATATAAACAATTATGACTTGAAAGCAACAGCATTAACGTTAAGCATGAACAATTACGAGAGTCGCAAGCATGGAGAAATCAATTAGCTACTGATTGCACGGTAACCTTGATGTTCTTCTATTGTAGCTCTGCTGACAGAGAAAGAAAAGAAAACGACACGGCCCTGTAATTTTCTACTGGTTATGGACGTTTCTAGAGTTCTATTGCACAGCAAAACAACATGACAATATTTCATATTAATCTTACCATCTTTTAACTCAGAGGGAGAGGCAAAAGGCATGCAGAATAGAACAGATACCAAGATGATTAAAAAAAAAAAAAAGTTAGTACATTTAGGAACACTAAGTTGTTTAGTTTTACCTATAATATACAAGTGATATACTATTCTTATGACTGCTCTGTTTGACTATAGCATATCCGGGGATTGGGAATTCCATATCTTTACAATGCACATATGTTTTAAAATGTCTTAGCTAAGAACTGAGATTTGCAGACATCTGCAACTATTGTTTCTTATCAGTTGTGTCACAGGCCACCTTTTTGATAACCGTTTGTTCTTTTGATGCTGTGAGGTCTTAGATTTACTTTCATGATCCAGAATTCTTAACCACCCACACTAACCTTGTTTCTACATCTACAGAGTACTGTAGACAAGCTCATTAAGAAGACAAATCTTGCCCTCGTGGTTGGTACGAATAGCTGGCGAGAGCAGTTTATTGAAGCCATCACTGTCAGTGCTGGTAAGTTCATATCTTTACATTTAGTAAATTTGGTACCTACCATAGCCTAGATTTTGATCCTTTCCATTCAAGCATGTTACGTTTGTCTGGTGATAATTCTATGAATAGATTTTTGTAACTTGCCTAGTATGGTACTGTAGAAGATGAGAAATAAACAAAGATCAGTCTACATCTTCATAAACATCTGCCTATCCCTGGCACAAGCAGCATGGAATATATTTATCTTTTTGGATCCTGCCAAGGTCAGTGACCTGGATTGGTCACTGTTGGAAACAGTATGGTGGGCTTCATAGACGTGACAAAGATATGCTCTTATGTTCTTTAACATTTAAGATCAATTGCAAACACTTATGTAGTACATCTACATATTTCTACAGATGTATCTGTTTTAGAACATAAACTATTTGTTAAGAGCGTAGGGATATTTCTAGAGTCTGAGCTCTTTGTAGAGAAATCTGCTGATTGTATCTCAAGCAAGAACATAAAGCTGTGCCAGCCTAGGTCAAACCAGAGGTCCATCAAACCAAGTATTCTGTCTCCAACAGTGGCCAATCCATGTCACAAGTACTTGGCAGGATACAACAGAGTAGATCCATTCCATATTGTTTACACCCAGACATAAATAGTGGTTTGCCCACAACGACATGTCTAATTGCAATTTATAGATATTTCCCCCAGGTAGCTATCTAAGAACGTTACATCTTCTTGCAGTAAATTCCAATTTTTTCTCAAGCTTATCTTGAAAAGGTGTCAGCTTATAATTGTCCTTCAGATATACATTTTTTCATAGCTTGATTATTGCAGTTCCAGGGGAAAGACTGTAGGGGCTTCATGCAGAAGCTCAGCTGGTTTTCCAACTGCTCTCTGTGACCGCAGTATTAGCAAATTTGCACTGGTTCCCTCTTTAAAGCCTTCCACAGGCTGGGGCCAGGCTACCTTGTATGTAACATTCAGAGTGAGACCCCCACTCAATTTCTCTACTCAATAAACTCAGTCCTGCCTTGTATCGCTCAGGTGAGGCAATGCAAGTTGGCAAAATATGAGCTTGTGCACCCATCTTATGGAAATCCTTCCCCAGGATTCTACACCTTGGAAGGAGAATAAAGCTTAGATACCCTTGAAGACTGGCGAGTCTCCTGCATTTTACTAATCAGATATAGAGAGTAATGTAATGTTGGGAGGTGCTGGAAAGCACGGTTATATATAGAAGGAAAATAGAAGGATTTGGGTAGCCTTCAAGTTTTTCATTTCAATCTCATTAGCTCTGGGTAACTATTCACAGGAAAGAAATAGGTTGGACTTGATAGCTTAAAGTATTTCATCCTGATTTTTGTTCTCCTTGGGTTAGCGTGTCTTCTGAGGAGAATTCCTTGGAGCTCTGTTCATCCAACCAAGACTCTTCATTCACCATTGAATAAGCAGAAGTGTGTTATTTGTGGGATTATTTTTTTTATGAGAGCGTCAATATTCTATTTTTTCTTTTTAACTAGTATATTGTGTAGGACAGTTATTTCAGAAAACTTGTTCAGTATTTTCCATATGTATGTAAGTAGTGGTGTTAGAAAAGCTGCTATTTACATATTGTAATGGCTCAGAGGCTGAGTCCCAACAGGATAAGCCAACTGTAGGAGATCTGATTCTTTTTCTCCACGGTCCAGGTACAGAACCCCAAGGGAGGTTGAAAACCTGGAATGGTCTCAGAAGGGACGGGAACCTAGCCCTAAAGTCACTCCCTGGAAACCCAAGGGTTAGTCCGTGGGGGCAGGCCAGTGTGCAGAGTTAGCCCAGTATCCCTGGCTCACTAAGCAATATAATATGGATTCACATCCAGGCTGGGAGGAGGAGGGGCCCGCATAGGCTGACAAGGAGAACACTGAGATGGGAAATGAGGGAGCTAAGATAGAGTGGTTGGAACAGGAAGAGCTTCAGACTGCCTCAGAGTTACCCTTCCCTGGAGAAGAGGAAAAAATGGAAGTTGCTGCAGAATGAATTAAACAAGCAGGTCAGTGCTCAACTGCCTGGAAGCTATTGTTAACTCACACCGTCCCAGTGGGTGGTACCGGGAGTTTCCCAGTTGCCGGTATAAGGGTGGAGGGACGAGGATCAGATGCAGCGACACTGGGTCTGTCTGAAAGTGTATGAGAGTTACTAACAGGCTTATTTTCAAAAGAGAAGGGCGCCCATCTTCCAACACAAATCGGGAGATGGGCGTCCTTCTCCCAGGGTCGCCCAAATCGGCATAATCGAAAGCCGATTTTGGGCGTCCTCAACTGCTTTCCGTTGCGGGTATGACCAAAGTTCACGGGGGCGTGTTGGAAGCGTAGCGAAGGCGGGACTTGGGCATGTCTAACACATGGGCGTCCTTGACCGATAATGGAAAAAAGAAGGCCCGACTTTACTAGGTCCATTTTTTGTTACGACCAAGCCTCAAAAAGGTGCCCGAACTGACCAGATGACCACCGGAGGGAACCAGGGATGACCTCCTCTTACTCCCCCAGTGGTCACCAACCCCTCCCACCCTAAAAAAAACTTTAAAAATACTTTTTGCAAGCCTCTATGCCAGCCTCAAATGTCATACCCAGCTCCATGACAGCAGTGGGTGCCCTTCAGGCAGGCGGACCCAGGCCCATCCCCACCTACCTGTTACACTTGTAGTGGTAAATGTGAGCCCTTCAAAGCCCACCAGAAACCCACTGTACCCACATATAGGTGCCCCCCTTCACCCGTAAGGGCTATGGCAGTGGCGTACAGTTGTGGAGAGTGGGATTTGGGGGGCTCAGCACACAAGGTAAGGGAGCTATGCACCTGGGAGCAATTTGTGAAGTCCACTGCAGTGCCCCCTATGGTGCCCGGTTCATGTCCTGGCATGTCAGGGGGACCAGTGCACTACGAATGCTGGCTCCTCCCACGACCAAATGTCTTGCATTTGGTCGTTTCTGAGATGGGCGTCCTCGGTTTCCATTATCACCGAAAATCGGGGCAACCATCTCTAAGGATGACCATCTCTAAGGTCGACCTAAATTTCCATTTGGGTGTCCCCGACTGTATTATCGAAATGAAAGATGGGTGCCCATCTTGTTTTGATAATACGGGTTTCCCCGCCCCTTTGCCAGGACATTTTGCGAGGACGTCCTCAGGAAAACTTGGGCGCCCCTTTCGATTATGCCCCTCTTAGTAATTTGAGGATTCTAAGTGAATTTTAAACTGACAGTTTTTGCCTGTGGGGGTTTGTGTGTGTTTGTTTTTTTCTTCAGCCTGACAGAGCTGTGGTTTTGGGGAGAGAGAAGCTTAAACTTCTTCTGAGTTTTCTGCTCTGCTGACCAGTGAGGATTGGAACTGATTACTGACAGAACTTTACCTGAAGGGGGAGGGCTGAAATGCATTCTTCCAGTTTCTTTTGACGGTTTTGTGAACTGTGTAATGGGCAAGCTCTGTGGAGTACAAAAAAAAACTGCTTATACCAAGAAATAGCTGTGAGGGTTTTCTGTTTCAAGGACAATACAGCCAGGTGGGTGGAACTGTGATTTATGCTGGCTTGAACTTTGTTTTGATTTTCCTTTTTGCCTGGGGGAAACACTCTAATAGGAAACAACTGGATTCGGATCTGGACTGTGGTGGGGGGGGGGGGGGGGGGGGGGGGGATTCCTGCTGTTTCCTGTGTCTCAGCTATCCCAAGAATGCAAGAAGGTCCTAACAAGGTTTTATTGTGGAGATACAACCAAGGGACCCATTACAACATATATATGCATAATACACACACCGGCTGATATTCGGCCCATAGTGGTCAGGGTTTTTTTTAAACATTCAGTGCTGCAGGCAGAATTAGCCCCAGATATTCAATCCCAGGCCATATCCAGGCATCGTCATTGAATATCTGGGGATAATTAAAGATGTGCTGGATAATGGATCTTATACGGGTCCTGGCTGAATGTTGTCTGGAACATACATAAAGTCAGTACCCTTTGCTGCTCAAATTCCCACCTCCCTTCTCTGTGATCTTGATCCCCCTCCCTCCCACCCCCATATATCCCACTGGGGACATGCCTGGTGGTCTAGTGGGGTCCAAAAGGCAGAACAATGACCATGCGCTCCTGCCCATCATGACTGCTGTTACAAATGGCTTTCATTACCTCTAGTGGCAGCCTTGGTCAACCCTTCTGCACATGGGGGTGGAAGGGAGGGGGGTATCAGGATCACAGGGGAGGAAAGGGGAACTAGGAAGGCTGATGTTGCAAGCCAGAAGTTAATTGAGCACCAGCCAATATACAGACTGGTGCCCAGGCATAAATGCAGACATCTTAAGTTAGGTACAGATTAACCACTTAGGTGCTATTCTATAAAGCTTGGTTGCACTTTATAGAATACCAATCAACACACAATATTTTCCGTGCTAATTTTTCAGCACGATGTGTGCGAACATCTATTGCGTGCAGGCAAGAGGGGCTTGGTTATGTGTGGGGAAATGGGCATTTCGTGGGCGTTCTAAAATTTAGATGACTAGTTATAAAATATTGCCCTGTGTGCCTACATCTACGCGCCAGGATTTACACCATGTTTTAGTTGGTGTAAATGGATGCGCGCAAATTTAGGAACTGAAATATCAATTAAGCATATTCTGTAATTGGCACCTAAATCTAGGTACCGATTATAGAATATGCTTAATCAGCACTGATTTCAGTGCCAGTTTTTTAGGTGCCATATATAGAATCTCCTCCATAACGGGTAAGTGGTAACGTTTACATATGCAGAACCCCTAAGTGATATCTTACTATTTTTGAAGGTGCTCATCTGTTACATATATATTCCCATGGTATCTACTTTATAAATGAAGAGTGACTACACGGCACGTCACACATCTCTCCCGGCGTAGTTAAACTTACAGACAGGAACACAGCTGCGGGTGACCGTCGAGCACTGGGCGGGGATCGTCCGACAGCGGCTCCGAGGCACAGACCGACAGGTCCGATGAGCTGCTGCCGCCGCCGCCGCTTCTGTGACCGCAGACCGTCCTGGGAGCCGGCGCTTCCCTCTGCAGCTTTCCTGGGCGGGGGCTTGGCTGGACCCGGTGGGGCTCAGACTGCTTTCTTGACGGTGCTCCTTTTGCCCGTTTTAATGGGCTCAATGGCTTGTTATATTTATTTTACAAAAACTCCTAGTTTAGTAAGCCTTTTTGTAATATATTCTGCAAGATATGCATGCCATTTCCCTCTTCCTACCTAGATGACCTATGCAAAATTGGGTTTCACTTTTTGTTTGTACTTTTCTATTGTTATTTATTTATGACCATGTTCAAGGCAGGACCAATGGCAGGTGTCGGGTTTGTCTTTTTCAAAACGTTGGCGACCCTAGGCACACCATTCATGTAGCTGGTGGAGATGTCCAAACCCCCGCCAGCTGAAGACATCCACAGTCCATCAAATCCCAGTCAGAAAACCTTAGCAATCAGCAGCAGCAGAGGCGTAGCTAGGTGGGTCGCCAGGGGAGCAACTGCTCCCCTAAAGAGACTTACGACTGCATCGGCACCTATTTCTGATGCGATCTGTCGCATTTAAATTAAGCGCCAGCGCCGTTGGCAGTCCACTCCCCCAGAGTCCTCAACCTGGCTATGCTTCTGAGCAGCAGCTCTCTAAGCGACCAATGCTGGCAGCATAGGCATGCTCAGTTGTTGTGCATGCTTAATTCATAGGTAAGAACTGAGTATGTGATAGCTCAGAGCTCTGCCACTGACTGACACAGCTTTCTAAACATAGGTGGGCAGGCTGCAGATGTCTTCAGCTGTCAGGGTTCGGAAATTCCCACCAGCTAAGGTATTTAATTTTTTAAAATTTTATAGGCAAGTGGCGGTGTGGAGGAAGGGGAGAGAGGAAATGTGTGCCCACCCAACCATAGGAGCCAACTTTTCAAAATTATTGGGGGTGCTAAGCCCAGTGGAAATAACCCCTCCCTGGACACATACAAGTAATTTTCTCAATATTGGGGGTGCTCAAGCACCCAGGGGCGGCCTGGCCATTAGGCCACCTGAAGCGGGGGCCTCAGGTGGCACTCTTCAGGAGTTGCATCTCGGGGGACGGCTTCGCAGCGTCTTACCTCGTCATGGTGACGTTCCAAACCCAGTAGCGGCAGTGATTCCCTTATGCTGCCGCCACCGGCACCCGCCTCTTCCCTTTACTGCGGCTGCCTGAAGTAACTTCCTGTTTCGCTCAGGCAGCCACAGTAAAGGGAAGAGGTGGGTGCCGGCAGGGGCAGGGCAGCATATGGGAATGATTGAGCTGCCGGGTTTGGAACATCACTGTGACGAGGTAAAACGCTCACGGTGGGGGGGGGGGGGGGCGTGTAAGCTCCATCTCAGGCAGAATCTTGCCTTGGGCCGGCCCTGCAAGCACCCACAGAATCAGTTCTTCTGCTGACTTAACCTACCTGTAGGCCTGTCCAAAAATTGCCTTCTGGCTATGCCACTGGGTTAAGGAGAGGTGAACTCAAACCTAAAGAGAGATTTATAGTTGCAGCCCAGGACAGTGGATTTTGGATGAGATGGTTCACAACCAGCAGGGAAACAACTGGGAAAATAGATAAATGCAGATTTTATAAGAAAGAACTGGAAACAGCTACTCATCTTGTTGCTGGCTGTGATATATTAATGTCAGAAAAGCTACATACAGAAAGACAGACAGAGTAAGATGGAAATTTACAAACACTCTAACACTACAGTACTAGAAAAACACTGAGAGGATAGGCCTGGGAGCACTCTAGAGAAGGAAAAGGTTAAGATCACCTGGGATATCCTCCTTCCAGCTGATAAAATGCTTGAGGCAAGAACACTTGCCACAGTAATAAAAGAAAAATCAAATGAGAAGGACATTGATTAGTGTCACACTGCCAAGTGATTATTCTGTGCACGATATGGAAAGAGAGAAGATCCTCAAGTATCAAGGAATGCAGTTAGAGACCAAGAAAATGTGGCAGAAGGATACAGAAATATTTCTTGCTATGCCGGGTTCTGCAGTTGTGATTTAAAAGCAATTTCCAAGAACACAATAATAGGTTGGTTATACATATTACCTCCTATGAACTCCAGAAGGAAGTACTAGCAGTAAATTTGAGAGATTGGGATCATGCCCTGGCCTAGGAGTGAGGTTTGTTACTGTCATGGTATGTGCAAAATTAACCCATTTGGACACTTTGTCCACCCCCCACCCCCACAAATCCCCTGTCAGAATAGTACCTAAACAAAATGTGGAACAAGCTATAAGTTATAGTTTATTTGAGATCATGGGGACACTTTTCAAATGGGCATTTCATGGGTAATGACTGATTTATTTGTGGGGAAAAAATCCCTTTGAAAACTCTCTTCTCCCTCTATAGCAAAAAAGCACTGGATGTGTGACTATGACCTGCTCTGCAAAGTACCGAAGTGTAATTTAATTTTTATTCGCCTTGCATACTTTTTGACAGGTAATTTGCAGCAGTAAACTCCATATCTATATGTGTACCTTCAGCCCTGCCAAGCCATCGGTATCCTGAGTGAAATTCCACAGGAAGTTTCCCTATGATAATTGGCTTCCAGGAAGGCTGAAAATTTGCTTCTATATTTTTAAATTTCAGTGTGACATCTGGTGGGTAGATTCTGGGTTCATAAATGAGTTGCGGTACACAAGAACATGAGGCATTATACGGAAACGGATAGGGAGCCAGTGAAGTGACTTCAGGAGAGGGCTGATATGGGCATAACGACTTTGGCGAAATATTAGTCGTGCAGCAGAATTTTGAACAGATTGAAGAGGAGAGAGGTGGCTGAGTAGAAGACCTGTGAGAAGCAAGTTGCAGTAATCTAAGCGAGAGGTGATGAGAGTGTGGATGAGGGTTCTGATAGCGTGTTTCAGAAAGGAAAGGGCAAATTTTGGTGATATTATAAAGGAAGAAACGACAGGTTTTAGCAATCTGTTGAATATGTGCAGAGAAGGAGAGGGAGGAGTCGAAGATGACCCCAAGGTTACGAGCAGATGAGACAGGAAGAATGAGCGAAGAATCTCAACAGAAGTTTACACAAAAGCACTACCATCTCCTTTCTCCTGATGGCCATTCTTCTCCCTGCTTGTGGCTTTTGCCATCACTTTTTCTACCCTGCAATCATCTGATATGATCTCCTCTCAGGTCTTGCTCTTCTTTTGTGCACAGAGGTATTTCACCCACTAAACTTGTTCTACTCTGTAGGGTTTTTGCAGCTCAAATGTATGGCCCTGCATTTTTAGCATTAAATATCAATTGCCAAATTCCAGACTGTTCTTCAGGTTTCACTAGTTCCTCATATTATCTTACCTTCCAGGCTACTTATATTTGTCATCCTCAGAGAGGCAAGCATTACCCGATTATCCTTCTGCAATATTGTTCAAAAACATGTTAAAAAGAACCGGCCAAGGACTGATCCCTGTGCCAATCCACTGGTAATACACTTATTCTTAGAGTAAACACCATTTGTCACATTTACTTCAACTGTCCTTCAGTGGTTTCATTCTTTTCTAATGAATAGGCACTATTCGGTAACGAAGGATGGAAAGTTTTCTAATTCATGGCCACCATCATGTGGAGTTCCACAAGGATCTCTTATATCTCCAATATTATATCATACTAGTAAAAAAGGCCCGTTTCTGTGAGCAATGAAACGGGCGCTAGCAAGGTTTTCTTGCGAGCAGTGTCGTGAGGTGTTTGGAGGGCAGCGTCGGGAGGGCGCATGCAGGACGGCAGCGTCGGAAGGGTGCAGGTGGGTAGTTTTTTTGTGGAGGGTGGCAGCTTCAGGGTCCCGGCGGATCAGGTGTTCGGACGGCACTCCTCCCCCTGCCTAGCTGTGTTTGTCGCTGTGCATTGGGGGGGGGGGGGGTGGAGGCCCTGTGTAGGTCGCTGTTTCTGGCTGTGCGTCGGGGGGGGAGCGTCAGAGGGCGGTGGAACTGCCGATCGGCTGAGTGTCATAGCCCCGCCCTTCAAGTCATCACGTTGTGACGCGAGGGCGGGGCAGACACTCATGGGATCTTGCAACTACAAATTTACATCTAGAATGTTGGGGTTGTGAATTATGTGTGGATGGGGCGTGGCTGAGGGCGGGTCTATGAGTGAGAGTGAGAGTGAGTGGTGATGACAGCCTAGAAAACTACAGGGCTTCAGTGTTTCCCTGCCACACAGTGAGGTTCAGAACGTTGGAGGTGAGAATTATTTATACAGGGCTTTTTTGTGCTGGTACTTGTTGGTATGACGTACTGCCACATTTTTTTCCCTTGCCTGCTCATCCCCCCCCCCCCCCCCCCCCCATCTCCTGCCTCTCTCCTGCAGCCACTTTTGCTTTTCCCGAACAGCAACAGGCAAAGCAAGAAGTAGCAGGCGAGAGACTGCAGTGCTAGGACACACGCAGTCGGCTCTGCCTGCCACTCCCCTGTCCCTAAACAGGAAGTTGACGTCAGAGGGGCAGATGATCGGCAGAGCTGACAGTGCATGCCTGAGCACTGTGGCCCCGCACCTTTTACCCCTTGATTTGCCCGCCGTTGCTGATTATTGGGAGAAGCAGCAGCGGCCGCAGGGATGATGCTCGATGGGAAAAAGGGAGCAAGGAGAGAGAGATGCTGGATGGGGAGATAGGAAGCAAGGGTTGAAATGCTGGATATTGTTTCTCTATGCTTTTAATATTGGATATTATATCTGTTCTGCTATTACTGATATATACAAATTATTTTGGTATATTTTTACATTTTTAGTATTACTCATTTTATTGGACTCTTCTGTGCTCTGTGTCTCACTGTTTACAGAAATGAGCAGTTTATTGGGATCCCAACATGTTTTATGCTTGCTCTCAGTCGCCTCCTTCACTCATCTCACACAGTGATCTGTTTTGTGCTCATTTATATTTTGTGCTACTAGATGGATATGAGTATATGTCATCCTATTCACTGTTTGTATATTTATTGCATTTTAGTTTTGTTTCACATTTGTAAAAATGGCATCTGCATTACAAGCCCTCGTTTTTACTTTTGATAGTTTTATTTCAGATATTTTAAGTAAATGATTAAAGACATATAGGCTTAGACTTGTTATTAGGATAATCCAAACTGTCACAAATACAAGTCTTTATTCTCCTATTATATCTCATATTTTCTGTTAATTACGGGGGGAAAAGACTTCTGAAGCTCAGCAAATTCACTTGATTCATGTGTTGTCTTATATTGAAAGACCACCATACAGCTGAGCAGGCTTCCACATCAGTCTTTTTTTTTTTTTTTTTAAACCCTGTTTATTTTCACTTTTTATTTTACAATTTTTTTCAATATTGTATATTTCTGATTTTCTTCTACTTTTATATCAGTGTTTATCGTAATAAAAATTGTATAGTAAGAGCACTTATTATTTTTATTTTATTTATTTGTTGCATTTGTATCCCACATTTTCCCACCTACTTGCAGGCTCAATGTGGCTTACATAGTACAGTGATGGCGATTGGCAATTCTGGTTTGAGAAATAAAGAGTGGTATTGCATTAAACTTACATACGTGACAGAGAGGGGCATAATTGAACTGGGCGCCCATCTTTAAGGGCGCCCCAGCGAAGGGGCGGGGCATCCCGTATTATCGAAACAAGATGGGTGTCCATCTTTCGTTTCGATAATACAATCAGGGACACCCAAATCTCAACATTTAGGTCGACCATCTGGACATTTAGATCGACCTTAGAGATGGCCGACATTGGTTTTCACTGATAATGGAAACCAAGGACAGCCATCTCAAAAACGAACGAATCCAAGCCATTTGGTCGTGGGAGGAGCCAGCATTCGTAGTGCACTGGTCCCCTCTCACATGCCAGGACACCAACCGGGCATCCTAGGGGGCACTGCAGTGGACTTCACAAATTGATCCCAGGTGCATAGCTCCCTTACCTTGGGTGCTGAGCCCCCCAACCCCCCCCAAAAAAAACCCACTGCCTACACCTATACAACACTACCATAGCCCTTAAAGGGTAACGGGGGCACCTAGATGTGGGTACAGTGGCTTTCGGGTGGATTTTGGAGGGCTCCCATTTACCACCACAAGTATAACAGGTAGGGGGGATGGGCCTGGGTCCGCCTGCCTGAAGTGCACTGCAGTACCCACTAAAAACTGCTCCAGGGACCTGCATACTGCTGTGATGGAGCTGGGTATGACATTTGAGGCTGGCATAGAGGCTGGAAAAAATGTTTTTTAATTTGTTTTTTTGGGTGGGAGGGGGTTAGTGACCACTGGGGGAGTAAGGGGAGGTGATCCCCGATTCCTTCCGATGGTCATCTGGTCAGTTCGGGCACCTTTTTGAGGCTTGATCTTGAACAAAAAGGGACCAAGTAAAGTCGGCCAAATGCTCATCAGAGACACCTTTCTTTTTTCCATTATCGGCCGAGGATTCCCATCTTTTAACCACGCCCTCGACCCGCCTTTGGTACAGTGCGACACGCCCCCTTGAACTTTGGTCGTCACTGCAACGGAAAGCAGTTGAGGATGCCCAAAATCGGCTTTCGATTATGCCGATTTGGGCGCCCTTAGGAGAAGGATGCCCATCTCCTTCGAAAATAAGCAGGAGAGTGAATTGAATAGTCAAGGACAGAGAATTAAGTTTTGTCCAGATCTGGTATAAGTTTCATTGTGTTGTAGGGTTCAGGTGACTAGGTTGGATGGTTATGGTATTCCTTTTCGAACAAATTGGTTTTTAATGATTTCCGGAAGTTTGTTAGGTCGTGCATTGTTTTCATGATGTTCGGTAGTACATTCCATAGTTGCGTGTTTATGTAGAAAAATCTGGATGCATATGTTGATTTATATTTTAGTCCTTTACAGCTTGGGTAGTGGAGATTTAGGTATGTGCGTGCTGACCTATTTGTGTTCCTGGTTGGTAAATCTATGATATCTGTCATTTAGGCCGGGGCTTCGCCATGAATAATTTTATGAGCCAAGGTGCAGATTTTGAACGCAATTCGTTCTTTGATTGCGAGCCAATGTAGTTTTTCACGTAAGGGTTTGTTGCTTTCATATCTTGTTTTTCCAAATATGAGTCTGGCTGCGGTGTTTTGGACAGTTTGGAGTTTCTTAATAATTTGTCCTTTGTATCCAGCATAGATTGCATTACAGTAGTCTAGGTGACTTAGCACAATTGATTGTACCAGGCTGCAGAATATTTCTCTTGGGAAGAAAGGTTTTACTCTCTTGAGTTTCCACATTGAGTGGAACATTTTCTTTGTTGTAGTTTTCGCTTGGCTTATCTGAATGATTGTGCTGGCTCGCTCTAAAGAGCACTATTGTTTTGCCTAAAGCTTCCTCAGGAGAGTGTTATTCATTTCTCAGCTCATTCTTCCTTTTGGGCACGTCAGTGATTCAAAATGGCATTATTATTTTAGTGCTGCATTTATTATTTATGACGGTGCTGGTTTTTTTCCACTTGATGATGTCGGACGCAAGCGCTCTTATGATCTCTCCTGCTTGTGACTAGTTTCACTTTCAGTCAACATTTGTCTGCCGGTACTCGGCAGTTTTGTTCAGTGCAGGTAGCACTTTTGAAGTTCAGTCTTGGTAAGTGTTATTGCGGTCCCCCACCACTCTGTCCATTTATTTAGTTTTTTTACAGTGTTTTGCTATTATTATTTTTCATTTCCCCCGATGGGCCTTAAAGTAACTGGGTTAGGAACTAGTTGAATGGAAGGCGACAGAGGGTAGTGATAAATGGAGCTCATTTTGAAGAAAAAGATGTTAACAGTGGTATGCTGCAAGGTTTGGGTTACTATCCAGATACTAGCATTTGAATATCCAGTTTAAAAATTGGCCAGATAAATCATAAGGAGAAGGGCTGGATTTTCTTTAAAGCCAGTTGGCTTGGTGGAAAGACCTGAAAAGGTTGTCATAGCTAGAGGCTCATAGTATATCAATATCATTTTTCAGAAAGACATGCTTTATTGCTGAAAATGTAAAACTCCTCCTAAAATTAACTGAAGAACCAGGAATAGAAACCTTTCCATCAGGGTTCCCAGCAACTTTTTATTTACATATCATATGATCAAATGGAAAATTACAAATAGAAGGATTGCAGTGGTGTGTTGATAGGATCTAATTTATACCCCACAGAATACATTCAAATTAGAAAGGTTCACATTAGGTTGAAGAAAAAATTGAAGCAATCAGAATTTTCTCATCATAGTCACAGTAAGAATCTGACCTGAAGCCCTTCCCTGGGCATAGTGAGGTCAATTCTCGGCTCAAGGTCAATGTTCTTTGGGAGTTAGCCAGGCATATCTTCGCATTAAAATGTCTATCCTTGAGATCACGTGATGCAGTGAGAGGAGACAGACGTGTTTTGCCTCCTGCTCGAGGGTCCCAATCCTCATCCTTTGACATCGCCATTAAAATCCACATTTAACCTGCAGTTTGGCTCGGTAGTGCAGTGGTGGGTCTTATGGACAAATACCTTACGCCAAAGAGTAGGATGGCCGCAAAATCAGCAAAAAAAGGGTCGGAACGCTCCAGAACTGCTGAAGACAAAATGGCGGACCAGGGACAGGCCCCGCAGCTTACCTGCACGGAAGCAGCGATCACGGAACTTACCAAAGCGGTAGTGCTTGCCCTGGAACCGCGACTACAACAGCTGTCGGAGCAGCTGGCGGGGATCTCCCAAATAACGGCGGAATTAACCCGGAGAACCGGCGAATTGGAGTGCCGAGTGTCAGATATAGAAGATGGCGCGCAGGGGAATGGTGTAGAACTGACGCGCTTGCGAGAGCTGGTGGTGGACCAACAAAACAAGCTAGAGGATCTTGAAAACAGGTCCCGCCGGGATAATCTTCGACTACTAGGCATTCCGGAAGCAGTGCCCGAAAGATCTTTGCGCCGGGTCTTGGAACGCTGGATGAGCCCGATGGTAGCGCGGGAAGAAGAACCAGACCCGGTGAAGCTTGAGCGTGCACATCGGTTAGGAGCTGCTCGAACCGGAGAAGGACGCCCGAGAATAGTGATTGTCAAGTTCCTTAACTCAGCCCAGAAAGATGTATTCCTTCAACATTACCGGCAACACAAGGAAGAGGTTGCCTATGAGGGAGTACAAGTGCGGGTATACCAAGATTATTCTGCAGCGCTGGCGGCAAAGCGCCGCCAGTACTCTGAAGTCTGTTCTCGTTTGATCGAGAGGAAATATAAATTTCAAGTCCGCTATCCCGCAGTTTTGAAAGTGTGGCATAATGGCCAGTGGCGTACCCACGACACACCAGGGAGCGCGATGGCCTGGCTTAATGGAGTTCCTGAGCAGCACGTGGCAGATGAACAAGTGGGGTGAGGCCGAGACAGCCGGGAGAGATCGTGGAGGAACAAACTACCTTGAAGAGTTGGTGGTAAAGGGGTTAGATGTCTGGCCAGAAAAGATTTAAACCATACCTGTTCAAGTGTTTTTGTTCAAGTTGTTGTAATATGGTTTCCGATACTGGACTGTTTGGGGAGTGGGGGCGGGTGGGGAATTGAGGTAGCGGGCAGTAAGCAAGGCTGAGAGCCGGTCTGGGCCTTTTGAAACCCTGCCTCCTCACCCCCTCCCTCCCTCAGTTGATACTAAACTCTTGGAGGAGAAGACCAAGCTTTCTCTTTATTAAACATTCACCCCTTTGATGTACAAGGTTATTTGAAAGTTTATACAAAAGAAACATGTGAATTAAGGCATGTACCTGCTAATGTTTGGTTGTGCAGTATGGTTTTAAGAATGGGGAGGGTGGCTTATGGAGGGGGGTTAAGCAGCAGGGAGGAAGAGCTTTAGTCTGGAAGATAGGGGGAGAAGTGGTGGGATAATGGTCAAGATCCGTTAAGGTGTGAGTAGGTAAGAGGATAAGGGAGTGTAAGGTGGAAAATGTATGTGGTATAGAATTATAAGAGAGGATGGGATTCCTCCAGGTGTCATTACGTGATCACAAAAAGCAGGCTTCTCTATGGAGGCATGGAGAAGAATGGAACTGGGAGTGGAAGGGGAAAGGGAGGGAGGGGGGGGGGTTCTGAGGGGGGGAGGGGGGTTAATTCTGGGGAGTCCCATGGTGTCCAAGGGGGGATGGTATACTGATGAGTGTGTAGCTGGGGTGGGAGCGGTCTCCTGGGAGATTCCTGGGGTTGCGGACTACTGGGCGAGGGCTGGGCGCCTGGGAGTCTCCAACACTATAAGTGAACGGACCTGGATAAAAGCAATGAGTAGGGACCCTGGATAGGTCACCGTTGCCACGATTAATTTCTTGGAACGTGTGTGGTATTACCTCCCCCATTAAACGTACAAAAATATTAACTGCTCTCCAGCGTCACAATGTTTCTCTGGCTTGTCTACAAGAGACCAAACTCTCTGATGCAGAGCACCGAAAGTTAAAACAGCGTTGGGTGGGGGACTGCTTTTTTGCATCAGCCAAGGGTAAAAAGGGGGGGGTGGCTGTACTGATACATAAAAGCTTACAATGCCATGCTCAAGTGGTGGAAAGAGATAGGAATGGGCGATATATTTTGATGCGACTGAATGTTATGGGGCAAGATTTTTACCTCTTAAATGTTTATGGTCCTAATGTGTACGACCATTCGTTCTTCCAGCACCTGGTGCGCCTAGGAATACAATATGCGGAGGTGCCTTGGGTGGTAGTAGGTGATTTCAACCAGGTGCTGGATGCACAACAGGATCGCTCAGGCCCAAATGTGGGGATGGTGATGGGAGCAGGAAAGGGTTTGCCTTATTTATGTCAAGCCTTGAACTTGGTGGACCCGTGGCGGTTGTGCAATCCCAGCGTGCGTGATTACACGCATTTGTCACGGGCACATGGCACGTGGTCCAGACTGGATTATATATTGGTATCTGCACCTATTTTCTCACAGGTAGTAAAGTCGGAGATTGGCCCGATGGAGATCTCGGACCACACACTCATTTGGGTAGACATGGATTTTGGAGAGGCGCGGTTGAGACGACGGTTGTGGCGATTCCCCTCCTATCTGGTGGAAGATGAGAATTTTAAGGACTATCTCCAGAAAAAATGGTCACTGTTTGCAGACGCGAATGCCAGCCATACTTCAGACGCGAGATTATACTGGGAAACGGCTAAGGCTGTGTTGCGCGGGGACATTATAGCATACATGTGTGCGAGGTCTAGGCGTCTCTCGCAGGGACTGGTTCGGTTAGAGAAGGTATATCAAGAGGCCAAACGGATTCACATGGCAACTCCCTCGGCACAGACTAGAGAACAGATGCTATCGGCTTTGGTGGCTTTAAATGCCCTAATCCATGAACGTACTAAAAAACATCTGTTCTACCGTTCTTTTAGATTCCATCGGTTTGGGAACAAATCAGGTAGATTGTTAGCGAGGCTTGTCAAAACCTGGGGGGGTAATCGCTTTGTGTCATCATTAATAGGCCCTAATGGACGGAGGGAAACTCAGACCTCAAAGATAGCACAGTTGTTTCATGATTATTACGCGGCTTTGTATGCGTCGCCATGCCCTCAGGAGGGGCCCTCTATGAGTGAATATCTTGAGAATTCGGGACTTCCCCGTCTCTCGGCCTCGGTGATTGCTCAATTGAATGCGCCTCTAAGGGGGAATGAGATTCAGCGAGTGGTCAAGACATTAAGGAGAGGTACGGCGCCGGGGCCAGATGGATTTTCGGTTGAGTTCTTTCAGTGTATGTTCCCGCAAGTTGCGGTCCCGCTACTCGATTTCTTTGAAGCTTCGTTGCAACAGGGCTCATTCCCTGGGTTTTCCAATGACGCACTGATCTCGCTGATTCCTAAACCAGGCAAACCAGTGGACCTCCCTGGTTCTTACAGGCCGATTTCCCTGATAAACGTTGACCTAAAGATCCTGGCCAGAGTCTTAGCAGACAGGTTAGCGTTACATATGCCCTCGCTGATTGGAGAGGGGCAGGTAGGATTTGTCAGGGGGCGTCACTCCTCTGTGAATGTGAGGAAGGTATGTCTGGCCATTGCGCGGAGCCATGTGGTTAACGAGCCGTTGCTTTTGGTCAGCTTAGATGCCGAAAAGGCATTCGACAAAGTGCGTTGGAACTATATGTTTGCGGTGCTTGATCATATTGGGATTGCTGGATGGTTTCGGAAGGCAGTAGAAGTGCTTTATGAAAAGCCAAGAGGGTCTCTGGTGGTAAATGGAACATGTACAGCCCCTTTTGAAGTGTCCTGTGGTACAAGGCAGGGATGTCCCCTGTCCCCTTTACTGTTTCTTTTATACCTGGAGCCTTTATTGAGGTATATCCAGAACAATGTAGACGTTGCGGGGGTGAATCTTTCAGCAATCCCACTGAAAACACTAGCGTTTGCAGATGATATTTTGGTGACCCTGACACAGCCCAGGCAGTCGATCCCGGCCCTTCTCGGGGAAATTGAAGAGTTTAGTTACTTCTCTGGCTTTGCTCTTAACCTACAAAAATCAGCAGCATTCCCGATACAGGACCATATACGGACTGGGTGGGAGGGAGAGTTTCCGCTATCTTGGACGTCGGGCCCATTAAAGTACTTGGGAGTGTGGATACCAAGAGATCTGACTCAACTCTATGAGCTGAATGTCGAGCCTCTGCGTACCATTACGAAGACCTCCCTCGGGGTTTGGCAATCGCTGCCACTGTCGAGCCTGGGTAGAGTGGCACTGTATAACATGGTGTTGGTGCCTAAGTGGACTTATATCATGCAAACGGTGCCTATATTACTCACAAGGAAGGATGAAAGATTAGTGACTAGATTGGTGGCACGCTGTATCTGGCAGGGGAAGCGGTCACGGATGGCGGCAGCGCAATTATATCGACCTAGAGGCCAGGGGGGCTGGGGCTTACTAAATGTCAAGTTGTTGTCTGTCGCCGGGAACATGAGGCATATATCCGACTGGCTTAGAGGCAAGAATCATTTCACCCTTTCGGAGGAAGAGCAGCGTCTATTACATCCGATACATTTTAGCGCGTGGTTACACGCCCAACCATGTGAACATAAGGTACCTGAGCCTTATGCAGCTTTGTTATTGCCATTGCGGCGGGCCTGGAGTTGGGTGTGTCGCCTTTTTGGGCTCTCGCCGAGGTACTCACCTTTGTTACCGTTACAGGGTAATCCTGATTTTCCACCGGGCACGAGCTCAGCTCAATTTGAGGCCTGGAGAGCCAGAGGGGCACATTATTTGCATCAGCTCTATTCAGAGGATGGCGAAAGGAAGACTTTGGGGGCCTGGCGGTTGGAATTTGGCGAGGGGGCGGGAGACTTCTTGGCTTGGCATCAGCTCTGTCATTATGTCCGGTCAATCCCCCCTGACTCCCTGAAGCTAGAAGTGTGGACAAAGCTCTTGGAGGTGTTTGCCCTAGATGCACAATTGGCAGTCCCCCTAAAATATTACCATGCGCGGCTGAGAGAGCAGTTGGGTGAGGTAGATTATGAAAAATTAGCAACCCATTGGAATAACGAGTTAACCCTGAGGCTTAGGGGAGACCAGTTAAAGACTTGTGTGCTGAATATCCCCAGGGTGACAGAAAATGTGACGCTGAGAGAAACTCTCTACAAATTTGTAATGCGCATGTATTTTTCTCCACATAGGGCAATGAGGGCGGCAATGCGGACAGATGACGCATGTGCGAAGTGTGCTCACTCCCCGGCGGGCCTTGGGCACATGTTCTGGCAGTGCCCGTGTGTCCTGGATTTTTGGAGGCGAGTGGCCAGACATGTGTCGGTTATTTGGGGAGTGAACTGGAAGCCCCATGCCGCGCAGTTATTTGATCTCTTTAAACTGCAGACACCTGGAGCAGTGGGGCTTAAACCCTTTTTGAGGAGAGCTACCCTTATAGGCAAGAAAGTTATACTTCATCAATGGATAGTAGTAGAACCCCCAACTTTCCAACAGTGGAAGTCCAGGATGATTTCTTTGTGCGCACTGGAGCGCAGGGGGGTGGGAGACCTAGCCTTGCCTAGAGGTGATGCATTCTGCAAGCGGTGGGCACCCTTCTGGGACTCTTTGACCCCAGTGGCACGCAGCAGGATTTTGAATTGCTGATTGGTACATCATGGTGACTCCCTAGGGGGGGGGGGGAGGGGGGGAAGAGGGGCTGGGGGGAGTGTACAGGGAGGGATTAAAGGGGAGAGGGTTAGACTGGTATTTACAAATCGGAGGGATCAGCGGGCTATAAACAGCTGTTTTGCGGGAGCAGAATATTCTGCCACTGAGAGCTGGTTATAGGGACATGATTATGAAGTATGGTTATATAATGTCTACAGCTGCTCTGTCATTGATGGCTATGGCTGAGTCCAAATTAACATAATGCAAAAATTGAAGATGACAAAGATGATCCCTGTCAGAGGAAGTAACACTGAGCAAGGGGCCATAAGAGCCAAGGCCCTTTGCGGCGAGCCATGAAGAGGGGTGTATTCCTTTGGTTACCTCAACATTGTGCACGACCATCTAATATGATTGTGGGCGAGTGTTGGATGGGGGGGGGGGAGGGGGTGGGAAGGGGAAGGGATATAAAAAAGAAAAATTTTAAACTATCAGATGATATTGTTAGTGCAGTTGACATGCTGTGTGACCTGTTTGATTTTATCTGAACAACTGTACAGGTGATGTTCTCAACAATAAAAATGATTTAAAAATAAAATGTCTATCCTTTCCACCTCCCCCATGACTGTCTAAATTTTGTGTGGGCAAGCTGTGGTGTGCACAAAATTTATCCGGATAAAAAGAAGGAAATGCTGGGGATGTTCCCGGGGCATGGTTCAATTTGAACAGCCAAAATTAACAAGCAACTGTCCTCACGTTAACCAGACACATTCAACTAGTTAACTTTAGACCACATATTCAGATTACATGGATGCTTTCCTGGTCAGCTGCTTTTTGAATATGGAACTTTCTGTGTCTGAGATTAGTTTTGATATTGGCATTGAAGGAAGTGAACTTAGAAAATCAAATACAGTAGCGTTTAACTTTAGAAAAGGTGATTACGATAAAATGAGAAAAACGGTGAAAAAAAGACTGAAAGGAGCAGCTCACAGGGTAAAAAAACTTGCATCAGGCGTGGATGCTATTCAAAAACACCATCCTAGAGGTACAGGACAAATATATTCCGCGTATTAGAAAAAGAGGAAAAAAGACCAAACGTCAGCTGGCGTACCTAAACAGTAAGGTAAAGGAAGCCATTAGAGCCAAAAAAACAATCCTTCAGAAAATGGAGAAGAGAACCAACTGAAAATAATAAAATAGAACATAAGGAATGCCAAGCCAAATGCAAAGTGGAGATAAGGAGGGCAAAAAAGGACTTTGAAAAAAAGTTAGCGTTAGAAGCGAAAATACATAGTAAAAACTTTTTTAGATACATTAAAAGCAGGAAGCCGGCTAAAGAATCGGTTGGGCCGCTGGACGAAAGTGGTGTTAAAGGGGTGATCAGGGAAGACAAAGCCATAGCGGAGAAATTAAATGAATTCTTTGCTTCGGTCTTCACCGAGGAGGATTTGGGAGGGACACCGGTGCCAGAAAGGGTATTTGAAGCAGGTGAGTAAGAGAAACTAAACGAATTCTCTGTAAAAGTGGAGGATTTAATGGGTCAGTTCTGCAAACTGAAGAGTAGTAAATCACCAGGACCGGATGGTATTCATCCCAGCGTATTAAGAGAACTGAAAAATGAACTTGTAGAGCTACTGTTGGTAATATGCAATCTATCCCTAGAATCAGGTGTGGTACCGGAAGACTGGAGGGCAGCCAATGTTACGCCGATTTTTTTAAAAGGTTCCAGAGAAGATCCGGGAAATTATAGACCGGTGAGTCTGATGTCGGTACCGGGCAAAATGGTAGAGGCTATTATTAAGAATTAAATTACAAAGCACATACAAAAACATGGGCTGATGAGACAAAGTCAGCACAGATTTAGTGAAGGAAAGTCTTGCCTCACCAATCTACTACATTTTTTGAGGGGGTGAACAAACATGTGGACAATGGGGAGCCAGTGGATATTGTGTATCTGGATTTTCAGAAGGCGTTTGGCAAAGTGCCTCATGAAAGACTCCAGAGGAAACTGGAGAATCATGGGATCAGAGGTAGGGTATTACTATGGATTAAGAGCTGGTTCAAAGATAGGAAACAGAGAGTAGGATTGAATGGTCAGTATTCTCAATGGAGAAGGGTAGTTAGTGGGGTCCCTCAGGGGTCTGTGCTGGGACCTCTGCTTTTTTACTATTGAGGAAACTACACTTCTCCTTTCTTCCTCAAAATGTACCACCTGTTCCTCTGATCCCATTCCCACCCACCTTCTTAATACCATCTCTCCTGCTCTTATTCCTTTTTTCTGTCACATTCTCAACCTCTCACTTTCCACTGCGACTGTCCCTGCTGCCTTTAAACATGCTGTGGTCACACCTCTCCTTAAGAAGCCTTCACTTGACCCTACTTGTCCCTCTAATTACCGACCCATCTCCCTCCTTCCCTTTCTCTCCAAATTACTTGAGCGTGCTGTTCACCGCCGCTGCCTTGATTTTCTCTCCTCACATGCTATTCTTGACCCACTACAATCTGGTTTTCGCCCTCTCCACTCAACCGAAACTGCGCTTACTAAAGTCTCCAAAGACCTATTACTGGCTAAATCCAGAGGTCAATATTCCATCCTCATTCTTCTTGATCTTTCCGCTGCTTTTGACACTGTCGATCACAGCATACTTCTCGATACCCTGTCCTCACTTGGATTCCAGGGCTCTGTTCTTTCCTGGTTCTCTTCCTACCTCTCACTCCGCACCTTTAGTGTTCACTCTGGTGGATCCTCTTCTACTTCTATCCCTCTGCCTGTCGGCGTACCTCAGGGTTCTGTTCTTGGTCCCCTCCTCTTTTCTATCTACACTTCTTCCCTTGGTTCATTAATCTCATCCCATGGCTTTTCCTACCATCTCTATGCTGATGACTCCCAAATCTACCTTTCTACCCCTGATATCTCACCTTGCATCCAAACCAAAGTTTCAGCGTGCTTGTCTGACATTGCTCTCTCATTCTCCCTGTCTCCTCAGCTCAAAACCTTGGGGTCATCTTTGACTCTTCTCTCTCCTTCTCTGCTCATATCCAGCAGATTGCCAAGACCTGTCGTTTCTTTCCTTACAACATCCGTAAAATCCGCCCCTTTCTTTCCGAGCACTCTACCAAAACCCTCATCCACACCCTTGTCACCTCTCGTTTAGACTACTGCAATCTGCTTCTTGCTGGCCTCCCACTTAGTCACCTCTCCCCTCTCCAGTCGGTTCAAAACTCTGCTGCCCGTCTCGTCTTCCACCAGGGTCGCTTTACTCATATTACCCCTCTCCTCAAGACCCTTCACTGGCTCCCCATCCGTTTTCGCATCCTGTTCAAACTTCTTCTACTAACCTATAAATGTACTCACTCTGCTGCTCCCCAGTATCTCTCCACACTCGTCCTTCCCTACACCCCTTCCCGTGCACTCCACTCCATGGATAAATCCTTCTTATCTGTTCCCTTCTCCACTACTGCCAACTCCAGACTTCGCGCCTTCTGTCTCGCTGCACCCTACGTCTGGAATAAACTTCCTGAGCCCCTACGTCTTGCCCCATCCTTGGCCACCTTTAAATCTAGACTGAAAGCCCACCTCTTTAACATTGCTTTTGACTCGTAACCACTTGTAACCACTCGCCTCCACCTACCCTCCTCTCTTCCTTCCCGTTCACATTAATTGATTTGATTTGCTTACTTTATTTATTTTTTGTCTATTAGATTGTAAGCTCTTTGAGAGGGGACTGTCTTTCTTCTATGTTTGTGCAGCGCTGCATACGCCTTGTAGCGCTATAGAAATGCTAAATAGTAGTAGTAGTAGTAACTAGTGAGGTAATTAAATTCGCAGATGACACAAAGTTATTCAGGGTCGTCAAGTCACAGGAGGAGTGTGAAAGATTACAGGAGGACCTCACGAGACTGAGGGATTGGGCGTCCAAGTGGCAGATGAAGTTCAGTGTTGACAAGTGCAAAGTGATGCATGTGGGTAAGAGGAACCCGAATTACAGCTATGTCATGCAAGGCTCCGCGTTAGGAGTCACAGAACTAGAAAGGGATCTGGGAGTCATCGTTGATAAGACATTGAAAACTTCTGCTCAGTGTGCTGCGGCGGCTAAGAAAGCGCACAGAATGTTGAGTATTATTAGGAAAGGGATGGAAAACAAACACGAAGATGTTATAATGCTGTTGTATCGCTCCATGGTGCAACCGCACCTCGAATATTGTGTCCAATTCTGGTCACCACATCTCAAAAAACATATAAAGGAATTGGAGAAGGTGCAGAGAAGGGCGACGAAAATGATAAAAGGGATGGAACGACTTCCCTATGAGGAAAGGCTAAGAAGGTTAGGGCTCTTCAACTTGGAGAAAATGCGGCTGAGGGGTGATATGATAAAAGTCTACAAGATAATGAGTGGAGTAGAGCGGACAGATGTGAAGCGTTTGTTTACACTTTCAAACAATAATAGAACCAGGGGACACAAGATAAAGCTAGAATATGATAGATTTAAACAAATAGGAGAAAATATTTCTTTACTCAGTGTGTAGCTGGACTCTGGAACTCGTTACCGGAGAACGTAGTGACAGCAGCTGGCCTTATGGAGTTTAAGGAGAGTTTGGACAGATTCCTGAAGGAAAAGTCCATTGAACATTATTTTTAAAAAGAGGGGGAGGGAAAAAATTATTATTATTTTTTTTTTTTTGGGGGGGGGGGGTTGTCGAGTTCTTGAAGCCTGGATTGGCCGCTGTTGGAGACAGGATGCTGGGCTTGATGGACCCTTGGTCTTTTCCCAGTATGGCGGTGCTTATGTGCTTATGACTGACAGATTTTACAGGGTTAATATGGCTACCTGACAATTACAATCAGAATCCACAAAAAAGCAGGAAATAACCTCTACGCAGAACCAGAAGGCAAACCAAAGTAGAGGATGATATACGATTCTCAAGATGGGAGTTGCAGATGCATTGATTTATTAGGCACCAAAGACTGACCCAACATTGGTCTGTGTTTCGGCATGACCAACTGCTTCAGGAGTCACAAAGACTATATAAAAACAGAGTAAATACAAATACGTACACAATAAAATGATGTTTAAATGTATGTATATGTATATATAATAATAATAAAAATACTTAGGGGGTAGCAAACCGGAGTGAAGGAGTGGCCTAGTGGTTAGAGCACCAGTCTTGAAATCCAGGGGTGGCTGGTTCAAATCCCACTGCTGCTCCTTGTGACCTTGGGCAAGTCACTTAACCCTCCATTGCCTCAGGTACAAACTTAGATTGTGAGCCCTCCTGGGACAGGCAAATATCCAGTGTACCTGAATGTGACTCACCTTGAGCTACTACTGAAAAAGGTGTGAGCAAAATCTAAAATAAATAAATAAACTTTCAAAATATCCAAAAAGAGCATGAAATTTTCAGTTTGCTAACAGGATGACTTACCCAGATTGTGGGGAGCTATGAAAAATCTCACAATTGAAACAAACGAGAACTCAAAGCAGTGGTCTGACCAAAGACATCAGTCTATCCCCAAAGGGGTTTCCAGATATTATCATTGGCCCCACTAAATTATCTATCTCCAGAAAAAAAGAAAGCAACAAAAAAACTTCAGAAACAGAGAAAAAAGTTGCTAACTGGAGAAAAATAATCAAATCCCACACAGTCTGTTTTAGTCATCAAACAACAGAAATATCCACATCAAATCCCCAAAGTTCCAACACTCACCACTGGTAGTTCATGACTTATATCAAAATAAAATACCACAAGTACTTAGCTTGACTGAAGAGGTTGTCAGCTCCTGAAATTGCTACTATTCCAGTGCATAAAGGAACTCTCTTCAACTTTAGTGGCTCGTTCCATACTGGATTATCATTCATCTCAAAATTGGTCTGTGAAGAAGCCACAGCTAGTAAGATTTCTACACATTCATGTGATGAGAATCGAAAGCCACTCAACCAATTTTGGGCCATCTTATCCCCAAAAATATCTAATCAGAAAAAATACATAAGGGGCAGCAAACTTTCAAAATATCCCAAAAAGAACCACTAAAGTTAAAAAAAAAAGTTCAAAGGGATGAAAAAGACTACAACAGTGGTTTTGTGTATGCTTGGATGAAAATGACAGATAATGGTGAAGAATCTAGTGGTAAAAAAAATGTGTGTTTTGAATTATCATCTGAATCCTCTAGTGGAGATGACATGAGTAAGAAAGATGGGGGGGGGGGGGGGGAAAGCAGGAGAGGGCATCAGAAAACACGGGAGCTTGGAAAAATCGATACAATCAGAGGAGGGGGCAAAGAAGACCGTACACGCAAGCTCATCGGAAGAACAATTTGTTGT
The DNA here is from genome assembly GCF_901765095.1 of Microcaecilia unicolor. NCBI lineage: Eukaryota > Metazoa > Chordata > Amphibia > Gymnophiona > Siphonopidae > Microcaecilia > Microcaecilia unicolor. The sequence continues at coordinate 50,826,788 of NC_044033.1, read as the reverse complement.
GATGAATTTATTGCAATATAGTCTAAGTTCAGCTGAAATTTCAGTGCTCTCTAAAGGTCTTTCATTTCTGCCTGCTAATGGACATGATCCTTTTCAATTTCGAGTTGATTTTGCCAATTATATAAGGTCTCTTCTATTGAGAGTGTGTTTTTCAACTTCTGAGAACACAGGTAATGCTTTTTCAGATGTCAAGTTTAAGAGCTCATAGAATACCCCCTGGCCACTTAAACCCTATTGTTCAGACATTCCGTTAATTGGTTGTGTCCGATGTTGGAAGAAATCAAACAGCTGCCTCAGTTTGTTCCAAATAATTTAACTCCTGGAGAGAATCAGCCTTTATAGAATCTTGCAGAAGAATCCCAAGTGGTGATTCGGGCTGCAGACAAAGATGGGGCAATAGTGCTTCTTAATAAATTGGAGTATATTCGTCAAATACAACTGCAGCTTTCAGATAGCATTGTCTATGTTTATATTTCAACCCTACCCAAGATCTTCTTGGTAAGGGTTGGTAAACGTACTAAGGTGGCTGAGGAACAAGGATACCTTACTTGGAATGAATATAGATTTTTGAATCATAAGTATGCACAGATTCTTATTTTTTATATTCTTCCAAAAGTTCATAAGAATCCTCAATGCCCCCCCAGTCGCTCTATCATCTCCTCGCAAAATTCTCTGTTGGAGCAAGTTTGCAAATATGTGGACTGTTCTTTTAAAACCAATTGTGTCTTTGTGTGCCTCTTATGTGAAGGATACCATCCACACCTCGATGCACTAAAGTCCCGTTAAAACACTGATCGCTATTTCCACCACACGCAGCTGGATCGTTAATTTGTGTGCATCTGGGCCCCATTTTCTAAATCTTTTGGCTTCAATCAAAGTTACTATTGATCAAAATTTCTTTTAGTTACATTAGATAAGTCACTGCATACTTCCATTCCATTATGTGAAGCTTATACAGTAGTAGAACAGGTGCTTAATAAACGTCCTAGACCGCACATAGTTCCTACAGATTTTCTTGTACAATTATTGGATTTGGTCTTGTTAAATATCATTTTCTGTTTGATAGTAAGATCTATTTACAGTTATGAGGTATAGTGATGGATGCCTCATATGCACCATCGATTGCAAATCTGTTCATGGGCCAATTTGGAAGAACAAAGTATTTACACATTGAAAACTTTTGACGCAGCCATTTGTTGGCTAAGATTAATTGATGACCCTTTATACGTTAATAGTAATTGATTAACCCCCATTGGACCGCAGAGGACATCAGTAGGCTCGGAAGAAGGGGGGCCTAGTCTTGAAGGGGCTGTCTCTAGGATGATCAATATCAGAGGGCTGATCTTGAGGGAGGGTAACATTTCAGAGGGAGGGTTCAGGAGAAAAGGCAGAATCAGCCAGGGGTTCAGGAGGGGGGTGTCAGAATTGGCGGGGGGGGGGACGTCGCGAGAGAAAATGATAGAACCACTTTTGCAATCCCAGCCAATATTCATCCAGGGGTCTGTGCTGGGACCGTTGCTTTTTAACATATTTATAAATGATCTAGAGATGAGAGTAACTAGTGAGGTAATTAAATTTGCTGACGACACAAAGTTGTTTAAAATTGCTAAATCACAAGAAGATTGTGAAAAATTATAAGAGGGCCTTACGAGAGTGGGAGACTGGGCATTCAAATAGTAAATGACGTTTAATGTAAGCAAATGCAAAGTGATGCATGTGGGAAAGAGGAACCCGAACTATAGCTATGTGATGCATGGATCCACATTAGAAGTCACTGACCAGGAAAGGGATTTAGGTGTCATCGTTGATGATACGTTGAAACTCCCTGCTCAGTGTGCTGCAGCGACTAAGAAAGCAAATAGAATGTTAGATATTATTAGGAAAGGAATAGAAAACAAAAATGAGGGTGTCATAATGCCTTTGTATCGCTCCATGGTGTGACCACACCTAGTGTGCAATTCTGGTCACCTCATCTCAAAAAAGATATAGTGGAATTAGAAAAGATACAGGGAAGGGCAACAAAAATGACAAAGGGGATGGGACGACTTCCCTATGAGGAAAGGCAAAAGTGGCTAGGGCTCTTCAACTTGGAGAAAAGACGACTGAGGGGAGATATGATAGAGGTCTATAAAATAATCAGTGGAGTGGAACAGGTAGATGTGAATCGCTTGTTTACTCTTCCCAAAAATACTAGGATTAGGGGGCATGCAATGAAGCTACAAAGTAGTAAATTTTAAACGAGAGAAAATACTTCTTCACGCAATATGGTTTTTTTGTTACATTTGTACCCTGTGCTTTTTTTGTTGTTACATTTGTACCCCATGCTTTCCCACTCATGGCAGGCTCAATGCAGCAGGCAATGGAGGGTTAAGTGACTTGCCCAGAGTCACAAGGAGCTGCCTGTGCTTGAAGTGGGAATTGAACTCAGTTTCTTAGTTCCCCAGAATCAAAGTCCACCACCCTAACCACTAGGCCACTCCTCCACTCATGTAATTAAACTCTGGAATTCAATGCCAGGGAATGTAGTAAAACCAGTTAGCTTAGCGGGGTTTAAAAAAAGGTTTGGATAGCTTCCTAAAAGAAAAGTCCATAAGCCATTATTAAAATGGACTTGGGGAAAATCCACTGCTTATTTCTAGGATAAGCAGCTTAAAATGTATAGTACTGTTTTGGGATCTTGCCAGGTACTTGTAACCTGGATTGGCCACTGTTGGAAACAGGATGCAGGGCTTGATGGACCTTTGGTCTGTCCCAATATGGCAATACTTATGTTCTTAAGTATGAGCAGCCAACAGCAGTCCAGTCAGATCCGGTTATTCGGTGCCGGTGCCCAGACTCGTTGACTGCTGCTGGTCAGATAGAATTATCTGTAACCTCGCACTGTCTCTTTTACCCACATTTAAAGTCACCAAACTTACCAGCAAAGTAACATTTACTTTTGTGCATAGGCTTTATGTGCTCTCAGTACTCCCTCAGATATTTTAAATTAATGTATTATTAATATTTTGCTTTTACACTGTTCCATGGTTTGTAGATAAAGCTGAAAACAGCATATAATAAATATATTTTTGTTGTTATTATTGTTACTGTTATTGTGGTTTTGCACCACCTGCCAGATTCTCTTGACTGGGTTTGGCACTCTAAATATTAACGTGGAACTCCCACCCAGGCAGCAGCTAATCAAATGTTTCAAATGTGGAGAAAAAAGTCTCAGAGTCGCCGCCCCGCCAATCCACCTCAGCGGACTATAAGGCAAGAGCTCGGCGTGCCATCATGTAGCTTCAAAATAAAATCCACATATATATACTGTCAATCATCAATACTGTTTGTAATCTGCTGTCTGCTTTGTGTATCCACTATGACTTTTATCAATGTACTGTATCTTCTTAGTGAAACCTCTTAAAGCGACCCAAGTTTTGCAGGAAGCCTTAGATGGAAACGGAGCATTATGGCAGTGGATGCAATTTTGTGAAGAATAACTTTGGAAATTACCCCTGACGCAGCAATCATGAAACGGGGGCTCCCTGTCGGGTTATAAAGTGAGAAGTGCCGTTGGATGATGGATACTTTAGCGATAATATTGAGCTAAGTGGTTTGGAGTAACTTCTCCTTGATAAACTCTGTTACATTTGCATTCAGTGGTTAGAATACAACTTGGGTCGCTTTAAGAGGTTTCACTAAGAAGATACAGTACATTGATAAAAGTCATAATGAACACACAAAGCAGACAGCAGATTACAAACAGTATTGATGATATACAGTATATATATGTGGAGTTTTGTTTTTTTAAGCTACATGATGGCACGCTGAGCTCGTGCCTTATAGTTCGCTGAGGTGGACTGGTGGGGCGGCGACTCTGAGGCTTTTTTTCTCCACATTTGAAACATTGGATTAGCTGCTGCCTGGGTGGGAGTTCCACGGTATATTCACACAGGGAGTGTGAGCCTGTGTTAGAAATTTCATTATTAATTGAGCTTGAGTGCATTATTACTCTAAATATTAAGACATTCCTAAGCATCTATGATACTCAGAGGAATCACCAGAGGATGTGAGCAATTCCAAGCAGTGCAACCTTCTGCAGTTGACAGGTGGTGATTTTGTCAATCCCCAATATGTTCAGATTTCATTCAGTGTCCTTCAATACTGCTCTAAGAGTGCTAATTACTAAAGGGACCACAACTGCAGGCTTTCGCCAGAGTCACTCAACTTCAGTCTTCAAGTCTTGATATTTCATGATCTTCCCCAACTATCCATGGAGTGGTGTATTGTGCCACTTTTCTCTTTAATTTCTTAATTGTCTGTAGTCCTGCTTGACTTCTTTGGGCTTAAGTAAGCCTTTTTGTTTTAGTTCATCCTTTTCACTGATGTTAATGTAGGCAATCAAGCCTTGTTTCTCTTTTTCTGCTGTGTGTGTGAGGAAGATAAAAGCCTATCAACATCACTGAAACAGTATGGTATATGGTCATGATTTCTCATGTTTTTTGATCCAAAGTTTCTAGCTTGCTGTAAAGGTAATTAGGTGGGCAGAAAATCACTTATGCAGTAATTACTCTGGACTCATTTGGCAAAAGAGGAGGATCAGTACCTTACTGGCCCTTAGGTTTGTGTAAGGCTGTCTAACTGTGAAAGGAACAATGCCAAAGTGGAAATATATTATTTATTATATTTAAAAAATAATTAGCAATATAGCCAAGTGAAATGCAACAAAAATAATACTGTGTACACTACCAAAATATACTGATTATTACCAATAAATATTTATTTATTTATTGCATTTGTATCCCACATTTTCCCACCTATTTGCAGGCTCAATGTGGCTTACAGGGACCTGTTATAGACTCCAGGTTATCAGATACAATTGGTATTGCAAAAAGATTAAGGATGAGAAAAGAGATCTGAGCAGATAGTTATAGAACGATGATTTTCAGAGATGGGGTGGATTGGCGATGTGGTGTAGTTAAGCTATGGGTTCTCTTTGTAGGCTTTGTTGAAGAGGTACGTTTTCAGAGATTTAAGAAAGTTCGTTATTTCGTTGATTGTTTTCAGGTCAGTTGGTAGGGCATTCCATAGCTGGGTGCTTATGTAAGAGAAGGTAGTCGCATGTGTTAGCTTGTATTTTAGTCCTTTACAGCTGGGGAAGTGTAGGTTAAGAAATTTGCGGGATGAGTTTTTGGCATTTCTGGGAGGCAGGTCCATGAGGTCTAGCATGTAGGTTGGGGCGTCTCCGTGGATGATTTTGTGTACAATCGTGCAGATCTTGAACGCAATACGTTCCTTAAGTGGGAGCCAGTGGAGTTTCTCTCTGAGGGGTTTTGCACTTTCATATTTTGTTTTTCTAAATATGAGTCTGGCGGCGGTGTTCTGGGCTGTTTGGAGTTTCTTGATAGTGTGTTCTTTGCAGCCGGCATACAGTGCGTTACAGTAGTCCAGGTGACTTAGTACCATTGACTGTAACAGGTTATGGAAGATATATGAAAATAAATAAATGTATATATATATAAGTAATTATACAACAATAATATCCTGAGAAAAGATTACCAACAACCTGTTATAACCCATCAGTCGCAGCCAAACCAAACTTTAACTAAAACCTGAGCTATAAGAAGAAAAATTCCTGCTTCTCTCACGCTTTTTGGTCCCATAGGTTCCAGCGTCCAAGGGGGTGAAGAATCGACTTCTCTTATAGTTTCCAGCAGATCACTTCACTCTGCGAGCCCTTGTAGATCAGGAAAAAGTCCATGGTCCCTGTTCTGTGAGCAGCCAATTACACAGTCTTTGGGAAAGCCAGGAAGCTGCTTCTGAACTTGACCTTGTCAGCACTTAGCACAAGGAATCACAATTCATAGGTGTTTAGGAAAAATAGTCTCTAGCTCCTCAGCAAGAACACTATCTATCGACCAGGCAATCTTCTTCTCTTCTCATCTTCATTCTTTCTCTCGTCCAAAATTGGAATCCCTCTCAATCCAGGTGACACATATAGACCAATCACAAACTGTGTACTTCTGTCCAGCAGAAGTCACAGTCATGACAATGAGAGGCCTTGTGATTCCGGCAAAGAATCTCTTATCAGTCACAAGCCTGATGGTAGCAAACTCCCCTCCATGGTTCACAGATGCTCCCGGAGACTCTGTCTCTACAAGGCACGTTCCTACGTACCATCCCAGGAGATAAGGTGGAGACTAGGCTGAAGTAAACAACATGTCCTCGGATGAAGTCATCAGCACAGCCAAGAAGTAATAATTTTCCTTTGTAGAAAGCTAGTTTCTGATGTATTCAGGCCTGAGGCTGCAGAATCCATATTAGATCAGGAAAAGATGGTTCAGGCCTACCAGGCCTCAGACCAGCTAAGGTGAGAGAGCAGGAAAAGACACCTATATCACCCGAGTCCAAGTTGCAATTCCCACGCTGTATCATGACAGATATGGCCCAGATTTTGATGGCCTTGATGGTATTTCTATCAATGAGTGTAGGTTTTAGGAATTTCCTAACATTCTGATGTATTCTTTGATGATAATGTTCTTTACAATTGTTGGTTTGATGTTATCTGCCTATAGGATGCCCAGATATTTGTAGGTCCTTCACTATCAAAGCCCTTGATGATCATATTATAGGGCATTTCTATAGCTTCAAGGTCAACCAGTTTTCCCTTTTTCATAGCTAGGATGGCTTATTTGTCTAAACCTAACTCCACGACAGTATCTTAACTGAATATTCAGGTGGTATTTTTTGCAGCAATTGAATTTCCAGTTGTAATTTTCCATAGAGCTTCAAATTATCCATGTACAGTACATGTCACATTTTTTGAGATGCCTTTCTAGTCTAGTATCCTAAGGCTGTTTTTCTCAACATGACAGAGTGGAATCACAGTGATGACAATCATCAAAGGTGAGAGTGAGTCTCCCTGAAATATTCCTCTTCTGATCTTCACCTGACCCACTTCTTCACTGCTAACTGTCAGTTCCATATTCCACTGACTCATTGCTTGCTACACAAAGGGATCCTTTTACTAAGCTGTGGTAAAAGGAGGCCTGTGCTAGCATCAGCATGTGCTTTTGATACACAATGAGGCCTCCTTTTACCACAGCGGGTAAAAGACTGTCTCTTCTTTTCTTTTCTTTTCTTTTAAGAAATGGGTGTGCAGTAAGTACTACTACTAATCATTTCTATAGCACTACTAGAAGTATGCAGTGCTGTACACATTATATGCAGGTACTTTCTCTGTATTTTGAACCTAGGGCAGTGGAGGGTTAAGGGCCCCTTTTACTAAGCCGTGTAGGCGTCTACGTGCGCCGAACACGTGGCCCTTGCGTTAATTTCAATTTTGGTGCGCTACGCTCTTTTGAAAACAATTTTTTATTTTCTGGCGAGTGTAACGGACGCATGCCAAGTGGCATTTGACGTGCGTAGGTCATTACTGCCCAGATTCTTTACCGCTAGGTCTATGGCTGGCGGTAAGGTCTCAGACCCAAAATGGACGCATGGCAATTTTCATTTTGACACATATCCATTTTCGGCAACAAAAAAAAGAGGCATTTTTTACAGGCACGCTGAAAAATGGATCGGCGCACGCACAAAAACTGTGCCTACACTACCGCAAGCCATTTTTCAGCTTGCCTTTGTGACAGGACCCCGTGAGTGACTTGTCCAAGGTCACAAAGAGCTACAGTGGGAATTGAACCTAGGTTGTCAGGGTCAAAGTCTACTGTACTAATCATTAGGCTACTCCTCTACTCCAAGTGAATCATTTACTACGTGGCCATTTCAGGGGGGAGCACTTACTGCCACCCATTGAGGGTAACTGAGTAACCGGGCAGCGTGCAGCACTGACCAATTACCGCTGAGTAAACACTGGCACTATAAAAATAAAAAATATTTTTGTAGTCCCGGAAATGGTGTGCACTGGGGGTGGGAACTACCACCGGGCTCCTTTGGTAGCCTGGTGGTAGTTCCGGACTGGCACGCTGCAAACTGGTTGCCACGTGCCAACCTTTTAGTAAAAGGGCCCCAAAGTTTCTGACATTTTTCACTCACTCCAGTTATGTCCACGCTTTTTAAAATCCAACTGTATGGCTTTGAGTTGAAGGCCATCGTATGATCAAGCTAACCTATATTCATGTTCATTTTTTTTAAGGTTTGCAGTTTTCCAAGATCATTTTATCAATCAAAAGCTGAATTTTTCTGCCTCAGGTTTTTCCATAGTTTCCTTTTGCTTCCACTGGAAGCAGTTGTTTCTTTCCAAGTGTGTCCTGGACCTTGTCCACTATTATTCTTGCCAGATATTATTATTAGCCTGACTGCACAGCTTGCCAGATGCTCTTAACTGGGTTTGGCGCTCAAAAGCCCTTCCCAAGAACCTAGGACATTAAGAGGTATCAGTACAGGATGTGGGCAGGTCCAAGCAGTGCAGCCTTTTGTAGCTGGCAGATGGTGATTTTGTCGATGTCCATTGTGTTCAAATGTTATTTCAGGTCTTTCAATATTGCTCCAAGGGTGCAGGTTACTGGTAGGTTATTAGTAGTAGTAGTAGTAGTAATAACAATAAAATAAGGCCAAATAGTATTTTCAAATATATTTCTAATTTTGTTTTTGGGGGGGGCATGTATTTGTAGTAGTGTATGGGGTCCTTTTACTAAGGTGCACTCAAAAAATGGGCTGCGCTAGTGTAGGCACGTGTTTTGGGCATGCGCAGATCCATTTTTCAGCATGCCTGTAAAAAAGGCCCTTTTTATTTTTGCCGAAAATGGACGTGCAGCAAAATTAAAATTGGCACGCGTTCATTTTGGGTCTGAGAGCTTACCGCCACCCATTGTCTTAGTGGTAAGGTCTCACGCGGTAACTGTGTGGTAATCATCTACATGCATAGAATGATGATTACCACCCGGTTTCCACCGCACACCAGAAAATAAAAATTATTTTATGGCGCGCTTATCGGACGTGCGTAAAAAAACAAAGTTAAAGGGCCCCTATATTTTTTATGATGTATGTATGTAATTTATTGTTTTTATTGTAAACTGCTTAAGCACAAAGAGTACGTAGCGGTATATTAAGTCAATATAATCCAATCCAATTTAATCACAGGGCAAGGAAATCTGCTAGAAAATGCCACTGCTGTAAAAAGATTGCTTTCTAATATCTTCTTTTATACAAGCCATCTAATATAGAAATAAAATCACAAATCTCCTTCTAGACATGTAACTTGTTGGGCAGACTGGATGGACCGTGCAGGTCTTTTTCTGCCGTCATCTACTATGTTACTATCTACTTTTTGGAACCTTGCATGTAATTTTAATCATACTAAGGGTGGCCAGTTTGCAGAAAGAAGCCCAGATGAGTAGTAAATAACTGGAATACCGGATTTTAACTTGCATGGAGTTAGAAAAGGCAGGTATTCAAAATCAAATTTGGTATATGCCCAGGAAAATTGTCTTCATACTATATGTGTCTTGACCAAGCAATATCCTCCTGCTGCTTAGGGCTTGTCACTCATTCAAACCAAGTCACTACTGGACTACGGTAGAATAATTCTTTTTTAGAACTACTGTACCTGCTGGGTTCATTGCTGTGGTGCTTCCTTCTCGTACAGAATATTGCTATGAAATTGATTGTAGGAGCAGGCACATTTGACCCCATTTCCCTGTGCACAGGGAAGCCTTTTATCTATTGTATTAATTTTAAAGTCCTTACTTCAGCCAGTGGTGCTATTTATTCCAATTTTCTTCAATATCTTTTCAACCTTCTCAGACCTTACTAACCTGCTAGGTTTCTCAGATCACAAGCTCAAAATTGCTCGGTCCTACCAGACACATTTCATGCCAGACACGAAAGTACACATCAATCCATTTTGCATTTCCTTATGCCAGCCTCTGCTGTTCTATTTGAGGACTGAAACTAATATTGGGAAGTTTAAGGAAGGATTAAAAGCCTATTTTTTTGAACTGGCTTTTGAAGACTGAAAAGGCAGTTTTTCTTGTCTTTTTCTTTGGTTTTTCTATCCTCTGTGTTCCCTCTCTGGATATTGTTTTTGTCTTGTGAACCACTCTGGGTGTTCCCAGGAAAGGTAGTAAATAATGTACCTAAATAAGCAATTACAGTAATACCTCGGTTTTCGTTGACTTTGGTTATCGTCGGTTTCGGTTTTCGTCGATTTTTTCCGCGAAAAATTTGTCTTGGATTTTGTCGGCGTGCCCACATGACCTCGCTGCTAATTTTGCGAAAACAAAGGGCGACCCACGCGTTCTCCTGCTCACTGATTCATATGGAACTAATTTCCTCGGTTTTCGTCGGTTTCGGATTTTGCCGATTGTTTTCGGATGGATTATCGAAGAAAACCGAGGTATCACTGTATATACCTGTTTTCTTCTGTTTTGATTTGGATTTGGCTCATGGCTTTTTAAATTGTAGCTCAAGGTAAGTTACATTCAGGTACAGTAAGTATTTCCCTGTCCTTGAACAGTTTAAAATCTAACTCTCCCTCCTCCTTTTTTACAAAGCTTCGCTAGCGGCTGCCGGTGTGGTAATACCGACACAGCCCATTGAGTGAACGGGCTATGTTGGTATTACCACGCAGCAGCCACTAACACAGCTTTGTAAAAGGGGGGGGGGAGTTTATATCTGAAACAATGAAAAGTTAATGGCACTATTTACTAAGCAGCGCTAGAGGTATGTTTGTAGTGCGTGTTAAGCATTAGTGCGCACTAACCGTGTAGATGCCCATAATATTCCTATGGGTGTCTACACAGTTAGCATGCACTAATTTTTAGCATGCACTAAAAATACTAGCGCACCTTAGTAAACAGGTGCCCAAAGTCACAAGGAGTTGCTGTGGGATTTGAACTGGGTTTCCCTGGTTCTCAGCCTGCAGCGTTAACTATCCTCCACTCCTATATTTTATTTTTAAATTCCCCTCCCCCCCACACACACACACCCATCACAGTAACATGCTTCAGCTGGGGCCACATACTGTAAGGTCCTTCCAAAACTGGCTAACGTGAACTGTAATTTCAATCACAAGGTGTTGCCGAATGCATGATGAATGAAATTCACCCTCTTTCCAGGGCTGGGAACACTGCCTTCATCTATCCTGAGCTGCTTTAGGGACCAGAAAACATTTAATCATTGAGCCCTGATCCTTTGCATGGCATTGCTACTGAGTCACAGCCCTAGGGGAAGATTTTATGATGTTAACATTGGTTATTAACACCTGAAAACTTTTTATCTTGCATGTCTGAACAGGTATTTTTAAAGAATGTATTATAGAAACAACTCCTACAGACACATTTCAATATGTTCTTTGCTGTTTTCCAAGAACCTCAAGTAAATCCAGCAAGAAAATGTTGACTGAAAAACTGCGACAATCATTTCTGTGACGGTGAATTTGCTGTGGGTGGCAACAGCTAGCACAGCTGTATAGAAGGCATGATAAATAAGGTCCCACTTGCTTTTATGTACTTGTGACTCCACTTGACATCTAGATTTAGTGAAATGTGTTCAAATCAGCAGACAGCAAGTGGCCTTTATTCCCTTCTCCATAGGTATTTGAGTTTACTTTCAGCAACTAAATGTTTCAGCATTGTATGAACAAGCAGAACAAAGAACGGAAAAATGCCTACACGAACAGGCAGGCAGCAGAGTATAAGAAAATTATATGTGATTATAATGCTGTTCACAGCACTTATAACAGCTCAGACCACCTTCTCAACCCTTGAGTCAAAAGTTCCATTTAAAAATACTAAAAAAAAAAAAAAGCGTACATGTGTATGAGTCTAAAGTTTCTTCTAGCTCATAATCTTTCACTTTCCTATCCATTTTGGTCTTTTTAGGAAGTAATTGATGTAGTTGTTTATTTGGTTAGTCTTTCCTTTGCATAATAATAGTCAGTTCTTGATTTTTGCATTGACTGATGGGATGGTTAGATCTAATCCTAAAGAAACAGGGATACAGTATGCCGAGTGATATTACATATGTTACAGTGCACTTTGGCAATATATATTGGAGATATTTGAAGTGGTCAATCAGATAACTGATTCACTTATTTCCAATGCATGTTATCAAGTTGGGCCGACGATGGTCAGTAGAAGGCTGGAAATGTGGCCATGGTAAAGAGTTGGCCATGTATCTTTAATGCTATCCTGAGACTGGAATGAGATTTCTTATGAGCCTGAATAGTAATAAATGGTTCTATGATGTATAAACCAGGCCAAAACTGGGGCAGAGCAATCAGACTACTACCCCAAGCACTGTGTTTCTGTGGGCAGTGATGATATCTCTGCCTATATCTTAGCAAAAATGAGGGCAACACTGGAAAGCTGTCAGCTAAACCAGAGATAACAGATGGTTAAAGAAGTAAAACTGGAAAACTTTTAAAGTATCAAATGCTTTGCTTACTTGCTATACCTGGTACTCCCTAGGAAGATTGGAATGCAGCCTAAAGGAGGCTTAGAGCTTGCCACATCTGTCTCCAGCTCACTGCTATGAAAGAGGAGCTCATTAAACTCAAACAGAAATTAGCTGCAATTAAAGAAGCTTCCAGGATTACAAAATATCCAGGCAATTTACCCCCACTGAGATAGAGAATAAAATAGCCCAAGAATAGATGGGCTACAGTCAATTCAGGTAGAGTTCAATTTATGGCACAGAGGCACCCACCCTCCCAGTTGTTGCCCCTACAAAATTCTTTTGTTGCATTGGAACATTAATGATGTTGAAGAAATAAAAATTGAGGTGGAGCCAGAGACAAACAGAATAAGTCAGTGCAAAAGACATCCCCCAAAGCACTGACAAAACAGCTCAAAGAGTACCTGAATAAAAGAGCTGACAGAATGGGAGGACATAAGAGAAATGGAAAGACTGAGTTGAAGCTGAAAGGAACTATAAAAATGGCAACAGATCGTTATTTAAGGTGTTACGATATTGCCTATGTTTCCTGCTCTCATTCATATCGCCACCTGATGGCTAGATATGGTGACTGCCATGGACTGGCTGTTTCCCATGCTCCAGAGGTTACTCCGGTCCGGTCCGGATCTTCCAGCACTCCAGTATGTCTTGGAACTTTTGGAACTAAGCAGTACCCGTACCGGGTGACCGCCCTTGTTTTTTGCCTTCATTAGCCACCTGGTAGCTTTCTAGTTTGCCTTGCAACAGAGGTCCTCAGTGGAGTCTTAGTCTGTGAGAGTTTTGTTGCAGTGCTACTTTGCTACTTTTCATGTCAGCTAGACCTTGCTTGTTTTCTGATTTAATCTTCTTCTGCTTGCTGCCTGCCCCGACCCGGCTTGTTTACTGGTTTCTCTCCTGCTTGCTGCCAGCCCAGGACCCGGCCTGTTCCCTGGTTTATGCTTCTGCTGCTGCCCGCCCAAGACCTTGTGTGTTTAGTGGACTTTTCTCCTGCTCGCTGCCTGTGTTTGTGTCCCAGTCCAGCTCAGCCCTGTCCGGTAAGTCCTGTCGGCCGCCTGCAGCCAGGAGCTCAACTCCTGGTGAATAGCGGCTAAGCGCAGGTGAAGTCTAGGGCTCCTGCTTTGCCTGGTTCGGCATGTGTTGCCTCTGCTGCCTCTTCGGTCCACTGTTCCAGTCCGGTCTGTGTCTTGCTGCCTGTTTGAGGGGTTCTCCTGCCACTGCCGGTCATCGGTAGTGGTCCAAGGGCTCACTGTTCGTGACACTATCGCCCTATTTCACTTCTAAATGTAGATCTTAAGAGTCTAGCAAAAGTACTAGTGGATCGACTAGCCAGATTTCTTCCAGTATTAATAGGCGCAGAGCAGGTTGGATTTGTCAGGCATCGCCAAGCGGTCTGTAATGTTCGACGCCTGTTGTTGGTCATGGCACACTGTCAACAGACTAAAACATCAGGCCTAGTGATTAGTTTAGACGCAGAAAAGCTTTTGACAGGGTAGGTTGGGAATATCTGTTTGGTACACTGCACTTTATGGAGTTTCATGACTCTCCCTTCATTATCTCCTCAGACCCTTGCTGATTCTTTCACGACAAGGTTCAAAAGATAAACCTTGCATTCTCTACCTCGCCACCTCTCCTTCCACTAGTCCGTTCCCCTCTCTCTCCTTCCCCTCATTCCCTTTCCTCCTTTCCTGAAGTTACTATTACGGAAACTACACTTCTCCTTTCTTCCTCAAAATGTACCACCTGTTCCTCTGATCCCATTCCCACCCACCTTCTTAATGCCATCTCTCCTGCTCTTATTCCTTTTATCTGTCACATTCTCAACCTCTCACTTTCCACTGCGACTGTCCCTGCTGCCTTTAAACATGCTGTGGTCACACCTCTCCTTAAGAAGTCTTCACTCGACCCTACTTGTCCCTCTAATTACCGACCCATCTCCCTCCTTCCCTTTCTCTCCAAATTACTTGAGCGTGCTGTTCACCACCGCTGCCTTGATTTTCTCTCCTCACATGCTATGCTTGACCCACTACAATCTGGTTTTCGCCCTCTCCACTCAACCGAAACTGCGCTTACTAAAGTCTCCAATGACCTATTACTGGCTAAATCCAGAGGTCAATATTCCATCCTCATTCTTCTTGATCTTTCCACTGCTTTTGACACTGTCGATCACAGCATACTTCTCGATACCCTGTCCTCACTTGGATTCCAGGGCTCTGTCCTTTCCTGGTTCTCTTCCTACCTCTCCCTCCGCACCTTTAGTGTTCACTCTGGTGGATCCTCTTCTACTTCTATCCCTCTGTCTGTCGGCATACCTCAGGGTTCTGTTCTTGGTCCCCTCCTCTTTTCTATCTACACTTCTTCCCTTGGTTCATTAATCTCATCCCATGGCTTTTCCTACCATCTCTATGCTGATGACTCCCAAATCTACCTTTCTACCCCTGATATCTCACCTTGCATCCAAACCAAAGTTTCAGCGTGCTTGTCTGACATTGCTGTCTGGATGTCTCAACACCACCTGAAATTAAATATGACCAAAACCGAGCTTCTCATTTTCCCCCCCAAACCCACCTCCCCGCTCCCCCCGTTTTCTATTTCTGTTGATGGCTCTCTCATTCTCCGTCTCCTCAGCTCGAAACCTTGGGGTTATCCTTGACTCTTCTCTCTCCTTCTCTGCTCATATCCAGCAGATTGCCAAGACCTGTCGTTTCTTTCTTTACAACATCCGTAAAATCCGCCCCTTTCTTTTTGAGCACTTTACCAAAACCCTCATCCACAACCTTGTCACCTCTTGTTTGGACTACTGCAATCTGCTTCTTGCTGGCCTCCCACTTAGTCACCTCTCCCCTCTCCAGTCGGTTCAAAACTCTGCTGCCCGTCTCGTCTTCCGCCAGGGTCGCTTTACTCATACTACCCCTCTCCTCAAGTCATTTCACTGGCTCCCTATCCATTTTCACATCCTGTTCAGACTTCGTCTACTAACCTATAAATGTACTCACTCTGCTGCTCCCCAGTATCTCTCCACACTCGTCCTTCCCTACACCCCTTCCCGTGCACTCCGTTCCCTGGATAAATCCTTCTTATCTGTTCCCTTCTCCGCTACTGCCAACTCCAGACTTCGCTCCTTCTGTCTTGCTGCGCCCTATGCCTGGAATAGACTTCCTGAGCCCCTACGTCTTGCCCCATCCTTGACCATCTTTAAATCTAGATTGAAAGCCCACCTCTTTAACATTGCTTTTGACTCGTAACCACTTGTATCCACTCACCTCCACCTACCCTCCTCTCCTCTTTCCTCTACACATTAATTGATTTGTTTGCTTTATTTTTTGTCTACTAGATTGTAAGCTCTTTGAGCAGGGACTGTCTTTCTTCTGTGTTTGTGCAGCGCTGTGTACGCTTTGTAGCGCTATAGAAATGCTAAATAGTAGTAGTAGTAGTAGTGGTTCTATGATGCTGTACATGCATTGTATATAGATCCTGAAGCCTCTTTGATTATTAATGGGGTGCAGACTGCTTCCTTTCCAATACGCCGGGGCATGTGTCAGGGATGTCCACTTTCTCCATTATTATTTGTTCTTTCTATGGAATCCCTACTGCGAGCCATAAAACTTGCAAAAGGGTTTTCAGGAGTGGAGGTGGGGGGGCAGAGTTAAAGCCTTGGCATTAGCTGGTGGTTTGCTGGTGGTGACTGGTGATCCTGCTCTTTCACTCCCTGAGTTATTACAGATAATCAAACATTTTGGTTGTCAGGTTTTATGTTGAACCTTCAGAGATCCCAGGCTCTACCAGTTATACAAGGGGATGATTTACTTTGGAGAGGTGTTTTTCCTTTAGCAGGGGCGGGAGATATTATCAAATACGTAGGGGTATATATGCCATAGGATCTATCTCAGCTGTATACTATTAATGTTGCCAAACTGTTTGCTGATACTTGTACAAGATTGCAATTGTGGCAGGCATACCTGTTATCACTCTTGGGTCGCATTGCTTTGTACAATATGTTGCTTGTACCGCGCTGACTGTATATATTTCAAATCCTACATTGTCTGTTACAAAGATTTTTATGGTGTGGGAGGAAGGCAAGGTTACCGTTGTCCACTCTGCAGATGCCAGTAGAATATGGAGGACTAGGCCTCTTAAGTCTGCGACATTTAACCATCGCAAGTGGCATGAGGCACATCACAGATTGGTTTTGATCCACACAAAATTTTTCAGCTACTACTATGGAACTTACTTTGACCCAGAAAACTAATTTCAGCTGTTCGTTACATACAGTGGGTGGGAGTGTGCCCCCCTCTTTGTGCACTTCCTCTATTCTTCCCACGGCTAAGGCAGTTTGGCAGTGGGTCTGCCGACATCACCATTTCTCCTCAAAAACTACTCCTTATATTGTCATTGGCGATAATACAGCATTTCCTCCTGGTTCTTTATATAAAGCATTTTGTAGATGGCAGCGAAAAGGCCTGACTTATATATTACATGTGATAACGGAGGAAGGCCGCATTAAGCCCTTTGAGGATTTGCAACAACAATATTCTTTGCTGCCGACAGATCTTTTTCACTACTACCAATTAAAACATTATATTACCAGCTTGCCTTGGGAGTCGTTAACTGAGGATGTACAAGAGGAGCTGTCCACATTGTTTTCCCTTGGAGCACAACAGAAAGTACCATTATCGTTTCACCACAGACATATCAGAGATACTGCTCTTGAATTAGACTTTGCCAGATATGCTGTATTATGGAGTACAGACTTAAGTGTCTTGCTTTCTCCAGAAATGTTTAGGGCACATGTCCTATCCCTACGCAGGACATCGATGATGATGGCTCATTCGGAGCTCCAATATGGGCCTGTCAACGGATGAAGCTTGTCCGAAATGTGGTGTGGAAGGCGCATGTTTTGGACACATGTTTAGGACACATGTTTTGGACCTGTCTGAGAATCTCAATTTTTTCGAAAGCCCTCTTAAAGCAGATTTCTTCCATTTGGTCAATTGGATGGCATTACGATCCTTTGTTGCTGTTTGGACAGCCTAGACTGGGTCTGCCAGTACCTCGGGGCAGTAGAGATTTTGCCTTGAGGGCTACAATAATTGCTAAGAAAATGATATTGTCAGAGTGGCTAACCATACGTGCCCCGACAACCCAATGTTGATGTGCCAAGATGTTGTTTTTAATGAGGCTTGAACGACTTGCAGTGTATACCTCATCTCCAGCCAAAGCTCTATTTTTCCAGCAAAGATGGTCCCCTTTTTGGGAGACCCTTACACCCGCTGCAAGAGAAGGATTATTGACCTTATATTTACTGCCAGAAAGCCGAGAGTATTGATATAATAACCCATAAGACATATGGAGGAAAAAGGGGGGGGGGAGAGAAGGGGAAGTAATAAAGGTGGGGGAAGGGGAAAGTTTGAGGGGCGGAGGAGGGGGAGGGGAGTTGAGAGTTATATGTGATGTTACTTTATAAATTTCAATTGCTGTTTGCAACTAAGTGCTTTAATATAAATGATTTGAAACATAAAGATATTAGCAAAGCACAAGTGGAAGAAAAAAATGGCTAGAGATGACAGAACTATTTTAGGTATGTTAGGGAAAAGAGGAAGACTAAAAATTGAATTCTAAAACTGAATGATGATAATCGCTATGTGGACAGTGATGAGGAAAAAAATAGCCATTCTAAAAAAATACTTCTGTTGTGTGTCATTGTAAAAGAATCCTTGAGACGGAGCACACAGTTGGTTGACAAGGTATATGTGAGAATGGAGTAGATATCACACTGTTCACGGAGGAAAGTGTGTATGAACTACTTGGAAAAACTGAAAGTGGACAAAGTCATAGGGCTGGATGAGATACATCCCAGGATAAAATGTGGTTTAATAAATCCTTAGAGACAAGAGAGGTTCCACAGGACTGGAGAAGAGGAGATGTCACTGTTCCCTCTAAGCTGAGTGGGAGTCCTCTATCTTCAGTCCTGCCAGTGGGTGGTGATGTTTCACTATCACATTTTCAATAGTGAGAGACAGGCAAGCTATACAGGACCAACACGGCCGTGTTTCAGCCAACGGGCCTGTCTCAGAAGTCTCTAAATGCTGTAAAGTGTAGCATATGCTTCAACTCAGGCTAGGATTATGAAATCAATCGGTGCTAGTAGCAGGTCTTGGCGGGAAGATGAAATAACCGCTGTTACCAACTAAACTGTAGCGCTCAAAAGGAATTCTATTAAAAAAATCGCAGGACTGGCACACATAGAGGGGCATAATTGAACGTGAACACCCATCTCCATGGGCGTCTATGTCCGAGAACGGGTATGTGAAGGGGCGGGACAGACCGTATTTTCGAAAAAAATGGGCGCCCATATTTTTTTCGATAATACGGTTTGTGCCGGGCAAATGCATCGGATATGTGCAGATTTGAGTTGGGCAGTTTCGTTTTTCAGTGATAATGGAAAACGAAGGTGCCCAGCTCAAAAACGAACAAATCCAAGGCATTGGGTCGTGGGAGGGGCCAGGATTCGTAGTGCACTGGTCCCCCTCACATGCCAGGGCACCAACCAGGCACCCTAGGGGGCACTTATAACAAGTTTAAAAAAATTTTTAAATCCAAGTCCATAGCTCCCTTCCTTTGGGTGCTGAGCCCCTCAAATCCCCCCCAAAAAAAACCCACTGCCCACAACTCTACACCATTACCATAGCCCTTATGGCTGAAGGGGGCACCTAGATGTGGGTACAGTGGGTTTTGGAGGCGGTTTGGAGGGCTCCCATTTACCCCCACAAGTGTAACAGGTAGGGGGGGATGGGCCTGGGTCCACCTGGCTGACGTCCACTACACCCACTAACAACTGCTCCAGGGACCTGCATACTGCTGTGATGGAGCTGGGTATGACATTTGAGGCTGGCATACAGGCTTGAAAAAAAGTTGTTCAATTTGGTTTTTTTTTGTGAGAGGGGGTTAGTGACCACTGGGGGAGTCAGGGGTGGTCATCCCCGATTCCCTCCGGTGGTCATCTGGTCATTTAGGGCACTTTTTTGGGACTTGTTCGTGGGAAAAAAAGGGTCCAAAAAAAGTGACCTAAATTCTCACTAAAAACGGCCATTTTTTTAAAATTATCGGCCAAAGGCGCCCATCTCTGCTCGGCCAATAAACACACCCCAGTCCCACCTTCACCACGCCTCCGACACGCCCCCGTCAACTTTGTTCGTTCCCGCGACAGATTGCAGTTGCAGGCGCCTAAAATTGGCTTTCGATTATACCGATTTGGGCGCCTTTGCAACATGGGCGCCCATCTCTCGATTTGGGTCGCAATATGGGCGCCCATCACTTTCGAAAATAAGGCTGATAATGTTTCTTTTTGGACCAGAGAACTTTCCACATCCTTAGAGTTGTTTTTTTCTCTTTTTCTGTATGTATCCTAAGAACTTTACATCTCAGCAGAGCAGCTTACACTTTACCAGCTTCAACTTTAGACCACATTCTCTGAGCCTATTTAATACTCACTCAAGTCTTTTGAGATGTTTCTCAAATGTGTGACCTTAAATCAGAGTGTCATATAGGTATAGAAGCAAAATTTCAAACTAACAGGGGCATTATTTAGACCAAAGAGCATTCAAGATCATCTGACTTTCAGGAAGTCTCTCAAGACCTACTTATTTTGGGCAAGCTTACCCTAAAGGTCCCGTCCTGCTTCTGTGATTCCTGGACTCCAACTCCTCTAAAGATCATGTGGACTTAACTACTTTCTCTTAACCCTGTACCTTTTCGCCCCTCATATCACTTTCCATTTATTGTACTTTCCTGTTTGTTAACTAAATGTTGTAAGCCACATTGAGCCTGCCAGTGGTGGGAAATTGTGGGGTATAAATGATATAAATAAATTTTGGTGTATTCAAACAGGCCGAATGGTGTGATAACTGCTGTTGTGGCCATGTAAACCGTTTTTTGTTTACAGGTTTCCTTCCCTTTTCACTTGGCTACAAGTGGGATTCGCTATCTGGGGTTTTTCCTGACTCCACACTTCTCTGATCTATTCTCTGTTAACTACTCAGGACTGCTTAGGGCCATCGCTAGTGATCTAGATCGTTGGGAAGACTTAGTTCTTTCTTGGTTTGGTCGCATAGCTGCTGTTAAAATGAATACCCTGTCTCGTCTACTTTACTTGTTTCAGGTTGTCCCATTGAGGATGCCCAGGGGGTTTCTCTCTGTTACAAGATCGTCTCACACGTTTTATTTGGTCCAGTAAGCGTCCGCGCTTACCTAGATCCTTCTTGTATCAAGACAAGAGGTGGAGAGGACTGGGAGTCCCAAATATTTATTGGTACTACAGGGCAACTCATGCATGTTCAGCTTTAGAATGGTATCAGGTGCACCCTCATAAACTCTGGGTGCACTTGGAACAATTTTCTTTAGGTTCAAGGATTAATACCTCCTCAGGCCACCTTGGTGCGGCACATCGTGAGTGCTGCCTGAGTGATCATAGCAGCCCACTGGAAGCAACAATCCATTACTCCATTGGTGAAGTGGTTCAACAAACTGTGGTATATCTGTGAGATGGAGCATTTATTAGCAGAGTATAGGCACCAGATACACAGATTGGAAGTCATTTGGGACCCTTTTACTTCTCATTGCTCTGCCTGACATTTATTTGCTTGCACCATGTTGGACTCTAACCGGGTGGGGGGCTCTTTATACCTCCTGGCTAGTTGAGAGGTGGGTGGGCTTGGGGGCTAATCTTCCTTATTATACAAAACGTTTCTTAAAGTTTTGAAGTTCCATATGGTTACCTTTCTCTGGTTGAGGCTGGAGGAAACTTTGCCTCTACTTTTCATTGTTATATATGTTTGTATATGCATGTTGTTAAGTGGCTGAGTGTTTCTGTTTTCCTCCGTACTTGAACTGTTAATAAAGACTTCTTACAAATAATTAAAAGAAAAAACAGAGTCTCTATTTGCCACTGCCAACTCCCAGGTCTACACAAGGTGGCCAAGTTTTGCCAAATGGCTGCCTCAGAGGTGGATGACTACTGTAAGCATACATACTGTTCATGTTAGAAACGTTTGCACAAAGGAAAATCTCACATTCCATAGACTATTAGATCCAGAAAGAGAAGTCAGATTATCTATAGGGAAGTATTTTGGAAAAGGAATGAAGAGGTAGTCAACAAAATTGTTGCTCTGATTCAGGAAACAGCTATAGGAAATGGATGAAACTAAATACAAATAGCACCTGAGAGGAAACCATGCAAGAAATCTCAAACAGACAAACATCAAGACCTAGGCTCAAAAGTCTGAATTAAGATCTTAATTAGAGAGCATGAACCTGCTTCTTGTTACTTGCTATGATTCCTGTGGAGATGCAGTACAGTGTAATTAAAATATCAGTTTATTCTAAACAGACTTGATTTTAACAGAGGAAAATCTTCTCATACCTTGTGGAACTATAACGTTTTGTCAGATTCATGTATCATTTCTACAGTACAGGCATTTTTGAAGGAAATTTATTATACTAATAAGTTTTTGCAGTGTGTTAGATGCTTTAATGAATCCCATAATGGTCTCCATTTGCAGACATTTGTTCTTTGTGTTGAACGTAGCAGATATCAGAATATTTTACTCATTTAGATAATAAAATTGAATGCCTGTATCTTCATTAATGTGATATATTATACCATGGAGATAGTGATGTATTAGCTTCCTGAATATCTTTCATTTCACTTAATTCAAAAGCATTTATACTCCGCCCATCCACAGTTCTAAGTGGTGTACAAGAATATTCATAAATCACACATATAAACACATTAGACAATTGACAGAATCACTTTTAGCTTTTCGCTGGTGTTATTTTGCTGGGTGTACCGCAGCTTGATCATACAAGTTATAGAAAAAGGGCACTTGTGCACATAACTTAATTTAATAACGAGCTGATAATTGGTGTTAGTGAACAATAATAGGCTACAGTTGGCCTTCACTGGTGTTAATTGGCACCAGTTAGCAGTTACACCAGTACAAAGCAGAGGTTGTCCAGAGAAGAAGCAGACTCAAGACTTTGCAGGAATAGATTTATTGGGTCAATGATCAATACATCGCCTTGAGTCTGCTTCTTTTCTGGACTACCTCTGCTTTGTGCTGGTGTTTGTGTCGAGTCTGCAGAGTGTTTTGCTTCTGTTTGGTTGACCAGTGAGCAGTTATGCATGTAACTGCCCTTGGTCACTGTTCTATAAACTGCATGCTTAGTTCCAGAGCACACAACTTTGGGGGGGGGGGGGATCTAGGAGGGGCATGGACAGGTTGGAAGCGGGTCAGGCAGTTACACACACAGGTTATAGAACGCTAGTATTTATGTGCCTAACTGTCTACAGTTTTGCCGGAATAATTCAAACAATAAAACCCCACTGGGAAAGGTAAACTAGTGAAGCAATATACAAAACCATTTATCACACAACCAGAAAATTTATGAAGGATGTGTTGCCACTTCTTTTCACAGATCTCAGAAGTAAGGAGATTCAAAGCACTTTTGCATCCCTGAGAAAGGATTCTCTGAAATGAAGTACTCTGTCGAACAATGTTTATCAGTCATTTTAAATTTTATTTTTATTTATTTATGACATTTATGTCCCGCAGTAGTCTGAGTAGAACTGAAGTTCATTGTGTCTTACATAACAATTAGAAAAGCATGAACATGTTCAAAATATATTAATAGAAAGTAAAATGCATCATTTAATGTTTGACCAGTAAAACCTGAATTTTTCAGATAAGTACTCTGCAGTGCTGATTTATACTTTGTTTTGGTGCTTTACCTTGGTAGCGGTTTTGACAATTTTGACTGGTTTTTGGACATTATTAGGAGACTTCATATTGACACAATTTTTGGGGTGGTTAAAGATTTTAACTTATATACACAGGGATACCATTTACTGGTAATATCACTTCAAAGAAGAGGAAATTTGGGATGTAAAAGAGCATTCGTGATGAGCCATGAATAACAGCCAGCTCCATTGAACATTTACTCAGCTGCAGGTGCAGCGTGAATGCTGAATATTCCCTCATTCACAAATAAAATTGACAAGTCTCTTTGATCTGATTTAAGGGATTGGTTTTGTATATTGTTATAGTTAGGCCTGAGCATTTATTCTAGCCATTGAGCTGACATAAGTGCTCGTGCCTAACGTTAGGTGCATAAATACAGACTTATACTAGTGTTTTATAATGACAGTTGTGTGCACAAGTACATTTATACAATTCACACTTAGCACGCATCATCATGGTGCCTACATTTTAGCAACCTCTTGAGAATGTATCCCTCTGTTTTGGGACATCTAAGTGTGGACATTTTTTACGAACACTATTATTTCCATCTCCTCAACATTAATGGCCAGTCTAGACTCCTCTGTAAAGGATATACATCTTATACATAATGAGGATGAAACTGGGATTTATTAGATGTCTTTCTGAAGAGATTCACCCAAGGTGATATATAAGCGATACTTTACATGCTGCCTTGCTAATATTCTCTATATTGGGAATAGATGCAGGTTGAAAAAAATGGCTGATTAGGGCAGAGCCCTGTGAAACGCCTGAAGATAGTGGAAATTTAGATGAAAAGTTCATATTTCATGACAACCTACTGGTACCTGTCAGTCATAAAGGTACGAAACCATGTTAAACACATGCTTTGAATTCCTATTGAAGCCAAATGCTCATTTAAAATCTCATGGTTCAGTCTATCAAATGCAGCCGATATATCAATCAGCACTAAAATGTAAGTGGTGCCATGATCAAATCCCTGATGAATTATGTGAAGGCTAGATAGTAATAATGTTTCACTGCTGAAAAAGATCCAATAAATTATTCTTACCGATAAACTCTGAAAGCTGGTTCAGCACAACTCTCTCAATCACTTTCCAGATAAACAGCAATGATGATACAAGTCCATAATACAATAGGTTACAAGGGTCAAGGCCATTCTTCTCGAGTACTGGCCTAGTACTTGCACACTTAGATGATCATGGTAGGTGTCCTGAAGTCAAGGAAACATTCATTAACTTTGTAAGCAGAGATTTCATGCCTCAAAATCTTTAGAACAGATAGGCAGACGGATCGAAGCACACAAAATTTAGAATTCAAACAGCTCACAACAGATTCCATCTCACCCTGTGTGGGAATCTCAGACTGAGATTCATTTGCAATCTGTCTGCGTGAGAGAAGCCTCTCTATTGGACAAAGGACCCCCTTATACTAAAGTGCTTTAACATAGTACAGCAAATAATGGCAGATAAAGTCCATCATAGTCCATCCAGTCTGCCCAAAATAGTGGCCAGGATTTCATCTGCTGCTCTCTTTCTTATAAAAAAATAAGAATAGCCATACTGGGTCAGACCAATGGTCCATCTAGCCCAGTGTCCTGCTTCCAACAGTGGCCAATGCAGGTCACAAGTACCCGGCAGAAACCCAATTAGAAGCAACATTCCATTCAACCGATCATATTGATATTTTGCTTTGAGTGAAATTCTCTATACTTTGATTTCATCTTTTTCCCATATAAGGATCCTCTGTGTATGTCCCACACTTTTTTTTTTTTTTAATTTCAGCACCGTTTTCAACCCCACCACATCCCGTGAAAGAGCATTTCGGGTATCCACCACCCTCTCCATGAAAAACTATTTGCTGATGTTGGTTTCCAGTTTCCTCCCTTGCAGCTTCATTTCATGTCCTCTAGTCTCTCTGTTTTTGGAAAAGATGTCTTTGTTCATTTATATCAGAGGTTTACAACCAGCCAATCAGGGTTTTCAGGACTGTTCTATACGTTTTCTTTAAAATGGGATGCCAGTAACTTTCGAGTTTGTTCTGGTCATTGTTTTGCCACCTTGAGAGCCTCTGACACTCTCACCCTTTGCTGGTCCATGCACATCAGTTTCTTACCTCCTATCACACACAGCTGTTTGGATTTCTGCACCCCAAATGCATCACCCTACATTTCCTCACATTAAAGCTTAACTGCCCACACTTCTAATTTTTGTAGATCACTTCTCATGCTTTCCACTCCCTCAGAGGTGTCCACTCTGTTGCACTTAACAAGCAATAATGAGCACTAATTGGTTCTGATTAGAATTTAGGCACACAAGCCCCTAAGTGTATTCTGTAATGATGTGTGCCAAACTTCTAACATGTGCAGGCAAAAAGGGACATGGCTATGGGCGTTCCAAAATTTATGTGTTGTGAGCTGGGTCTCCCTTCCACATGGTGGCCAGAGATAATCCTGCTTAGCTTGGCTGACTGTTTCGCCAGCATGGGCTCCAAACCACCTCCTCGCTGCACTGCTTGTCCTGGTTTAACCACTCCCCAGCTGACTTGTGCCCAGGATCAGCTCACGACTGGGACACACAAAACTTCAGCAGTCTTATAGTTCTTGAAAACCACAGGTCTTTATTTTCTCAGCACCTTTTAATACAGTCTTAATCTTCAAGCAGTTTCCTCATCAACAATGCAAGAGTCAGTTCAGTTTTTCCACATTCAGTTTATTAACACAGTCCAATCTTAACTCAGAATATCACAAACAGCAAATCTTTGTCTTGCTCCCAATTGTAGCCTCCCCTCATCAGCACTATCTTCTACCCTTAGAAAGTTTATGAGTTAGCTTCTTCCACCAGTGGCTTCCCCACTGGATTATTTTCTCCTCTCCAAGTATACACAGCTTGGGCCACACTCCTGCCACCAGAGCCTTTACCTTTCCTGAGAAAGTTTGAGCAAGGCCTCCAACTTCCATGCACTCCTCCTCTTTCTCTTCTCCTCCTTCCTCTATATTCCATTCCATCTCCTCCTTCACCCTGGGTTCCCCCAGCTGCTGCTCATTCCCTGGATCAGAGCTCATTTCCCAATCATCTACCCCTCCCTCCAGTTCCTGAGAGTCCTGCTGATGCCCCAGTGGTTTCTGGGACTGGTAGTTTCTCTCCCTAATTAGTGCTTTCACTGGGGCTTTGACCACTAGAGGGTGAACCTTTTGTTTAGAAGGGATTAGTGAAGAAGAATCATTACATTTCAAAGGAAAACCTCTTCCCTGTCCCGGTCTCAGCATGACTGGAACTGGACTCCTTTCAGAGTCCTCACAGTGTCTACTTATAGAATATGGCCCAGTACGCCTAAATCTACATGTCAAGATTCACACCACATTTTCTTTGGTGTAAATGGATGCTTGTAGAAATAGGTGTTGAAATATCAACAGCTTATTCTATAATCAGTACCTAAATCTAGGTGCCAATTATAGAATACACTTAGTAAGCGCTGATTTCAGCGCCAAGTTTTTAGGTGCCATATATGGAATCTCCCCCAAAATGTATATAGTTGTGAAGAAACTGTGTTTTAAACTTGTAAAATGTATTAGATATTTTCCTGCATTGATTATGTTCTGAAGTGTATTTCTCCTATTTGGCCAGCAGATGGTGCATGTTTATGCTTATTTGTTTTGAACGCACTAAACACAGTTGTTTTGGATTTGTTTTTGATTGTTTTGAACATAATAAGGTTTTTAATTCATGATGAGGAACAGATCTTATTGACCATAAGTTAGGTCATTCTGATCGCGAGTAGCTCGGTAGACGTTTTGGTCAGGAGCTCCTTGAGGCTTTTCCTTCTTTACAAAAAGAAGTGTAGTGTTTTTCACATACACTCATTTATGAACACCATGGGTCATTTGTTATATATTGATAGGTTTTTGAGTTTTTGTGATTCCACTTCCACTTTATGCTTAAAGCAGTTACAGGGGACTGACTTCTCTTTCTTTTAGTTGGCACTCAGGTAACAGGAAGTGCCAGTAGTGATGTAACCAGTTTTTATTTGAAACCTGACTGTTCTGAGAGCTCTAATTGGACTGGAGTTTGAAATTACCCAGCAGATGTTGGCTGTTGCTTCATTCTTAGCCCAGAAGGAAAGAGAGACAGATCTCTTTGCTGAGGCTCTGTGAACAGTTTTATATCCTGACCTTCCCAGGTACTGTTTAGACAGTATATAGATGTTTAGTTAGTTTTCTAATTGATCCATTTTTAAGTTATTTGCTACTGTTTGCCATTTGCACATTTTTTTTTGTCCAAGTTTTGAGAATAAACATGTTTGTTCGTTCTTCCTGTCTGGACTGATAAAGGTTTGTGTGTCTGGCCATTTAAGTTTTCTAATTGTGTTGGTCCTAGTCTCTGGTTATTTATTTATTTATTACATTTGTACCCCGCACTTTCCCACTCATGGCAGGCTCAATGCGGCTTACATATTGTATACAGGTACTTATTTGTACCTGGGGCAATGGAGGGTTAAGTGACTTGCTCAGAGTCACAAGGAGCTGCCTGTGCCTGAAGTGGGAATCAAACTCAGTTCCTCAGTTCCCCAGGACCAAAGTCCACCACCCTAACCACTAGGCCACTCCTCCACTCCATTATAACATCCTCAAACCTGTTTTCCATACCTTTCCTAATAATACATTCTATTCACTTTCCTAGCCGCAGCAGCACACTGAGCAGAAGGTTTCAGTGTATTATCAACGACGACACCCAGATCCCTTTCTTGGTCCGTAAACTAACGTGGAACCTTGCATGACGTAGCTATAATTTGGGTTCCTCTTTCCCACGTGCATCACTTTGTACTGCTTTCCTATCTTATTTTAACTCTTTTTCCAAGGGTCTCCTGTCCGTGTGTCATTTTTTTTCTCTTAATCTGTCTTCTTTACCTCTTCTACTATACCAACTTTGTGTGTGCTGTGGGTGCTTGAGCACCCCCAGTATTGAGCAAACCCTTTGACTGTATCCAGAGAGGAGTGATTTCCATTGGGTTTAGCATCCCCAATCAATTTCAAAAGTTAACTCCTACATTCCCACCTATCCAGTCTTCAGTGGCTTTCCTAGGGTGGCTGACACCTGGGGCGGATCGCTGATGTGCCCCCCCCCCCGGGTGCAGCGTAACACCTCCCCCGGCGAAAGGACACCCCCCCCCCCCCCCCCCCCCGGGTGCAGCGCGACCCCCCCCCCACCCCCGGCGAAAGGACACCTGCCCCCGGCAAAAGGATGGACACCTCCCCCTGGCAAAAGGACCCCCCCCGGTGCATTTTTACCTGCTGGTGGGGGGTGCCGCGCGCCTGTCAGCTTCGCTCGTTCCCTGCTCCCTCTGCCCCAGAACAGGAAGTAACCTGTTCCGGGGCAGAGGGAGCAGGGAACGAGCGTTGCTGACAGACGCGTGGCACCCCCCCCCAGCGGCGTGCACCCGGAGCGGACCGCACCCACCGCCCCCCCCCCCTTGGTACGCAACTGCCAGTCTTACCCAATTTCTCTCACTTTCCCCAGCCCATAGTCTGTACCTCTCCCCCATTTATTCAGTATTGCCTCATCTCTCTGTGTCACTCTCCCTCCCCTCCCATCCAGTCTTGCCTCATTTCTCTCTCCTTCCCCACCTTTGTAGTCTTGCCCAATTTCTGTCTTCCCCCAGTCCATGGCCTTTGTCTCTCCTCCCCTTTTATCCATCTCTATCTGTCACACACACACATTCTCTCTCTCTCTCTCTCTCTCTCTCTCTCTATCCCTCTATCCCCACTCCCCACCCATCCAGTCTTGCCTACTTTCTCTCTCTCTCTCTCCCCCTCCTATCCACTGTAGCCCTGCAGCACAGTCTCATTTCCTTCCTTCTGTTCACTTCCACCAGGCCTGCACACAGGACCCTGCTTTCTGCAGTGCTGCTAGTGCTTCCTGAGCCAGTCCCAAAAGTTTACATCAGAGGAGGTGGACCTGGCACAGGAAGCACTAATGGTGCTGCAGAGAGCCAGGTCCCGCACATTTCCTATAGTAGTTTATTTGCATGAGCATGGCAGATGTGCAATGGGAGGGAACAAGACTGTGCTGCAGAGCCATGGTGGATGGGAGGGGAGAGGGTGCAGACCCTGCACGCAGTGAAGGTGTGGCTCAGGCTGGGGAAACAGTTGAGCCTGACAACAGCAAAGTAATGAATTAATTCACTATATCACCAGAATGCTTCAGTCTTCCTGCTGTAATTCAATTTTTTTATAAATTTTTAATATGCTGTGCTCAGTAACACCGTGGTGCCCATAAAACCAAATGATTCTGGATAGGGTACACAGTCTCCAAACATCATCGGACACGCCCTTCCTTCCTTTCTACCCGCATTCACTCTTCAGGTTACTCGCCCGAAGGTCTATAAAAAAATATCTTGAAAGCGGACTTATCTTCATTGGCATTGTGCGTCGACTGTGATGCTTCCAGATCACCCATAAAACTAGTGCATCGTGATTAAAAAGTAATAGCCAGTCATCAGCTGTTTTGGTCAGGTGTAGAGGGCAGGAACTAGGGTTTCCAGGTGATGTCAGACCTTGGTTTGCATCTGTTTGGGCCTGAACGTCCGGTCCCAGCTCAGCTGTTTTTGGGACCGGAAGTTCGGGCTTAGTCAGCTGCAAGCCATGTCTGACCGCTTGAAAAGCCTGTAGAGGGGGACAAGCAGAGGGCTGGAAAATAATTTTTTTTTAACTACTTTCCAAATTTATACATTGTTACAGGTACAAAAGTACAGCTTAAATGTAACTCATTACAACTAAAAGTACAACCACAGCATGCAGGTTGTTTGTGGTAATGACTGCATTGATGTGAGTACTGTGTGTCACTGGGTCAAAAAAATATAAAGACTGTGGACCAGGGAGGGCTGACCTGTGTGATCAAAAACAAAGTGAACAACCCATGACCACAATAAACGGGTCTCATATGAGAAAGATTGATGAACTCGTAAAGGACAATTGAAGGATCACTCAAAGCCTTATGTTGCAATCCTGAAAACTTTAAAAGAAAATTGTGAAGAGTTTGGAAGCACGAGAAGGAAATTTTGTTGCAGCATGACAATGCTAGGCCTCACGCGGTATGAAACACCACAGAGGCAATTGTGAAAAAGTGTCTCACAATCTTACCTGTCCTTCTCCTTTCCTTCAGTTTCTTGCCTGAAATGCATTGTATTATATATTGTGCAACACTTTTGAACAGAATGTTTTGTAAACATATAAACTGGATGTATCCCTTGCAGTTCAGGCTTCTGGATTAGGACAGGCAGAGCTGCATGCTCTCAGCTGCCTAATGTTATCTGTGAGGGCTTGTAGGTCTGCTCTCACTCCCTCTAGATGTGTTGCTGTGAGGTCTATGGCACGCTGCATGTTCCTGAAGCCCTGCTGCATGCCATGTCTCAGGGACTGCAGTCACAGCAAGACTTCAGGGTGATGGCATGCCTTAGGGACCTCATGAGGACCCATCTGGTCCAGCAATTCAGCTGTGGCTACTGCCAGGACCATTTAGGTCTCCTAAATCCTCCATCTCCTCTACTGTCAGCTGCAACTACTCAAATCCTGGAGGTCCTTTCTTCTCCTTTTCCTCCAGCTACAGCTTCTCCAGCCCAAATGGACTGTCCTTCTCCTGCTCATCCTCATCCAGCACACGTTGCATCCCTGGGGTGCCTTCCTCCTCCTCTGACACCTGCTCTAAGCCTGGGGTCCTGTATTGTCATCTTTCTCCTCCATCTCCTCTTCCCTCTTCTCTTCCTGAGTACTGGAACTCTCTTCCTCCTCTACGCTGGAGCCTTCCTGCTGCTCCCTTACTATTGAAGAAATTAAAAACGTGTTAGCCAGTGTGATATAGGGTTCTATCACATCAGCACCAAGCAGGGATCTACAGAGGGGTGACTCGTGATGGCCTTGTCACTAGATTTTGTTGTGCTGTCCTTTTATGGGGTGGCGACAGACACCTGTGGCTACACAGAGGCTTGGTCTTGGCATGGACAGAAAGTGTAGGCTTTCCTCTGGAACTCTCTACCTAAAGACCTAAAATCCATGAACAGCTATCTACAATTCAGAAAAAGCTCTCTTTTTAAAAACATCCTTCCCCGATGGACTCAATGTAGTTCAAGCAGACAATCAGTCAACACTCCACAATCATGATCTTGGTCTGATCGGAATTTGGCTTCGTCACTCCACACAGCCCTATACCATGTATCTGGTTTCCCCTGGTTTCTTCACTCCACACAGCTTTTCCCTTAAGTAATCTGTAAGCCACATTGAACCTAGCACTTGATTGGAAAATGTGGGCTACAAATGCAGTAAATAAATAAAGAGCAAACTTTCTTTTTTCTTCTTGTGGCTAACTCCATTTTGACTTTGTGTGCTTGTTGCTGCAGTGTTTGGATTCCTCTCTTTGTGTTCTCCCCCTCAATGGCTGCAAATACCAAGTCAAAACAGTGCTAATAATAACATGACATTTATGCCTGCCTCAGAGCAGATGTAAATGTCAATGTCCATATTTTTAAAGTATATACCGTATGTGAACTACTGTTGTAACATTAGAAATGCATGCATAATTTTCTGGACTGCTCATAACAGTGCACGATGCAGCTTTTACATGTGTACTGTATATATTACGGCAGCTTTTTAAAACTGTTGCTGTGCAAGCCTTCAAAAATGATCTCTGTTATCTTTTATTTCCATTCTCATTTTGCTCTTCTCAAATTATACCTGCATCTCTTGACCCCTTGTCCTTTTGCTTGTCTTTCATCTTCCTCTCAAAATTTTCCGTCTTCCTTCTTACTCTAACTTCACTGCTTCATCTCTCCTACTCCTTCTCTTCCTCTTAGTTTCTCTCTCATGCTTAACTTCTTGCATGTCTTTCACACCTTTCCCCATCTCTCAATCTTTTTTTCTCAGCCAGCCCTCCATCTCTACCCACTTCTGATTTTCAACTATTTTACAGCTTCTGATTCTTAGTCTTTCATATCCTGATGTTAGCAAACTCTATCCTCCAGCACACTTTTCTCAATCCCTGGCTCCCCTCACCAATCTCAATTTCCCTCTCAGTGCCCTGCTCTCAATCTCCATCTTCCTTTATGTGTCCTCACAGTCTTCATCTCCCTGTCAGTGCCTCCTAGTCTCCATCTCCTAAATGTCAGAATCTATAGTCTCTGGTGTCCATCCCTTTCAACAGTGTGCCTTTCTGGACATCTCACTACCCTTCTTCCCTGTGTGTTCCTTTGCTATTTGCCCTTGATTTTCTCTTCCCCCCCCCCCCCCCCTTCAGAAGATTAACCACTCTGTGTGCAGGACAACTCCACTTATAGCCAACTTTTCTAGAGGGCACCAAGCTAGGATGGTGTTCTGTTTTTGGAAATTGAGAAAGAGAAGTGGGTGAGAGGAAAAGGACTTGGCAGGTATATTGTCGATTCTGCCCTTGGGTCCTCCTTTTCAACAGCTCCTCTAGCTTCATTCAAGCAAGCTCTGCAGTGCAGTTTCTTCTGTGCCTCAAAACCATTAGTGCAGCTGAGCCAAATTACTATGTCTGTAGCAAAAGCTCTAGCCTCACTCTCATGTAACAAAAGGAACATTTTTTCTGTTAAACACAGAACTGCATGACTCCTGGTCCTTCTTCAGTTTAAGTCCAGTTTATAATTTCTGCCATAGTTTCATCTAGCATGATGCTATCTTGTCTTCCCTCACTGGCACTCCCTGTTACCTTAGGCAAGTCGCTTTGGGCTAGATTTACTAACATACTTTACAGGAAATTTTATAATTGAATGTGAAAGAGGTGCCTCTTTTAAGCCTATTCAACCCCATGAGAGAGCATAGGGGTGTAGATGGAATGAACGAGTGGAGGAGTAGCTTAGTGGTTAGTGCAGTGGACTCTGATCCTGCGGAACTGGGTTCAATTCCCACTGCAGCTCCTTGTGACTCTGGGCAAGTCACTTAACCTTCCATTATCCCAGGTACAAATAAGTACCTGTATATAATATGTAAACCACTTTGAATGTAGTTGAAAAAACCACAGAAAGGTGGTATAAAAGTCCCATTCCCTTTCCCTTGTTGAAACCCTGACACGGAATTGTTACTGGCTCAAAACATGTCCTGTTGGTTCTGAAATATAATATAAGCAGCTGGCATGATCAGAAAAGTGCTGATATAGTAAAGGTTTTTTGCACTCATTGTAAAAATTGTTTTTAAGTTATTTAGGGCCCTGTTTACTAAACAGCATTATAGACACATTAACATTTTTAACACGTGTTAACCATGTATGCGTGTTAACCATGTACATGCCTACAATATCCCTATAGGCGCCTACATGATTAGTGTAGCCGCGCTAAAAACACTAACGCACCTTAGTAAACAGGGCCCTTAATTAGGGGCCCTTTTACTAAGCTGCGTTAAGCACTAAAACGTGTGTACCACAGTGTACAGCGCTGCATACGTCTAGTAGCGCTATAGAAATGATAAGTAGTAGTAGGTTAAAAAGCACTACCACAGGGCACGCTCAGACATCCCGTGGTACTTTTTACATGTACGCACACTACCCATGCACTAAAAAATAGTTTTAATTTTTTAGCGCTGGGGGCGGGTCTTGGGGGGCAGAGAGTGTGTGTGTTCTATGCTAATCGATTAGCACAGCTACATTGTCGTGCACTAGTCGATTAGCACTTGTTTACCATGTGAGCCCTTACTGCGTTGAAAATAGGTGTAGATAAGTGCACACACACACTAGTGGCCATGTACTAATGGGAAAATTAGCACGTGGCCAGGGCCGCCGAGAGGGGAGGACAAAATTCCCCGGGCCCAGGCCTCCATGGGGGGCCCGGCGCCACCTCCGCAATCCAGCCCGCCCGCCTTCCGTCGCTCCCTGACATTGAATTTAAGCGCCTCACCTTCGTAAGCACAGCAAGCAGCGGCAGACCACTCCTTCCTTCCATGTCCCACCCTCACCTGACGTAACATCCACGAGGGCGGGACACAGAAGGAAGGAGTGGTCTGCCGCTCTTGCTGCGCTTTCGAAGGTGAGGCGTTTAAGGTCAGTGCATAGGCCGGGCCCGGGGGTGGAGAGAGGTCCTGATGGCGGGTGGAAGGGGAGCCCAGCGACCTTGGGTGGGGGGATCCCGGGGGCGGCCTTGTCCCGGGCCTGGCCCAGTCTCTCGGCAGCCCTGCATGTGGCCATTACTGGCAAAATAGAAAAATTGTCCATTTCCCAGCAGCACTAAAAGTGGCCTTAGTATGCAGTAAAGAGCCATGCTGGGGATAGAACAGGCCACTTTTTAGCACTTACTGATGTATTTAGTGATGCACATGAGAGGTTTCTGGGTAGGTGATTATAATTTTGGAAGGTAATAGGGAGCCAGCCTTATGCCTCATATATGATTTACCCCAGAACTCGAAAGATACTTCTTCTCATTGATTAAAGAAAACTTTCTTTTAATGATATAGAAATTTGAGATATTTATTGTTTAACCCTGGTCTCGCCACTCACACAGCTCCAGGCACCAGCTAGCTTGTCACGGTTTAGGGGCACCCTAAGACGAGGGCCATTAAAAAAAAAACCAATATCCATAAAAAAAAAAACAATATCCACCATCAGTCAGCACTTCTCTCTCCAAACCTTATCAGGGTATGAGTCCTTCTAATTCATTGAACTGGGTGCAGGTCGGGGCCGGATAAAAATTCAGAAGGCCATTGGGTTATGAGCAGGGCCTTATTTCTCTTTTGCTTTCTGATCTCTTTTACTTTAACAGTCTGGGAGTAAATGAATTTCACTCTCACCAAAGAAAAAACTAAGGTCCAGAGAGTTATGCAAAAATAACCACACTTTACTGAACTTCTGCAATGGGCAGTTCACAGTCAATTTATAATCCGCTTAATGCCAGATGCAAATTACAATCCAAAGCAATTTAGGGATATGGTGTATCTTCTCAAAGCAAATTATAATCCTACAATATATACATATTTACATCTCCTCTTGTCCATGTACATCCCTTCCGAGTGAAATAATCTAAGGCTATGCCTGTAGCACTTGTGCCACAAGCTCTTCCTGTGGATCAGACCTCCCTGTCTGTCCACCTCCTCTCCTCCAAAGGAGTACCTCTCCGGGCTACCACCTTTGGCTTTGAACAGCTCTTCACTGTCCCTGCTCCCAGGCTGGGATCCCCTATTTCCCACCTGGAGCATTCTACCTACTCCATGGTTAATGCTGGAATTAGCAGAAACCACTGCTTTGGTCAGCCTTAGTTTCTTGAACCCATCTAGGACTCTTCTTCTCCTCCAAGGGTCTCAGTGGGGGTACAGGCAACAAAAGACCACATGGAGTCTCCATCACTAACATTTATTAATGCTAACTCCTCCTCAACTGTCACTCAACAACCAAAAAACATTTCTCTCTGCAACTTACCCAGGAACCCAACCCCTTGAGCTGGATCCTTTACCACCCACAACTTTACCACCCTCCCCTTAGAGACTCTGGAGAGTTCTCTCAAGATGGCACTGTAATTCCCATTATAATTGGAAGTGCTTTTTGAATAATATTGTTTACAGTATTGCTTCCTTTTGGACATTTGGTATATATTTTATAAAGGTTCTTGACAACAGAAGTATAATGCAGTCGGCATGACGGGTTTGGTTAAGACATTGTGGGTTGTTCCTTGATATACTTTTTCAGGGAAACATAATTCATGTCTGAATAAGAGACCCCCAGGCCGACAACACCAGATAAGTGGTTGAACCTCTTTACATAGTAAAAAAAGTTAAAAGCCTTATAAGTTTCAAAAATTCTCTGAAGATTTATGTATTATAAGATTTGCAAAAGAAAAGACTAGTGATGATTTGAGAGGACACAGCTTGGTGGTTAAAGAGAAGTTGGTCCATCAACGTTCTCCACTGAGGTCCAAAAATTATTTATTATCAAGGGCCATGTTTACTAAGCTGCGTTGTAGGCTCACTACCGTTTTTAGCGCATGAAAAAAAGAGATGCCTATAGGAAAATATGGGTGTCTATAGCATTAGCGCGTGCTAAATTTTAGCAAGCGCTAAAAATGTTAGTGTGCCTTAGTAAACAGAGCCCTAAATGTTTATTAAAGTCAAGCCTGACACTATTACATATTTGAGTATTTTATAACGGCAACATAGGTGCCTATGTGCAACCCACAATCAGATCCAGATTCAAATTTTGCACTTGCTCCCAAGATAGTGCAAATCTGTACATGGTGGAGGCTCACTTCCAGCTTCTCCCTTCCCTCTTCACACAGAGTCCCGCCCTCGTGGAAACAGGAAATGCATCATCGCAGAAGGCCAGGACACTGTGTGAAGAGCAAAGGGAGAAGCTGGAGCCAGAGGCGAGCCCGCAGTGACTTCCTCGTCACTGACATCGCTGCCACGGAAAGTAAAAGGGTTAAAACACACGTACGCGAGAGGGGGAGAAGAGGAGGAAGAGGGCTGTCGGTTGGGGAGCTGAGAGTGGGAAGGAAGGAGAAACTGTCGGAGAGCTGCCTGGCTGCAGCGCTGCGCCAGCCCTGCGTTTGTGGTGGCAGCAGCCAGGGGAAGGTCACGGTTGGGCTGGGGAGGCTTAGCCTCCCCAAGCCTCTTATACGGGGCGCTTATGCATGTCCTCTATGCTTGTACCTGTATACTTTTTAAAATATTCACATTGGAACTTTACCCAAATTTAGGGTTGCCATGTGTCCTCTTTTAAGAGGATATGTCCTTTTTTTGGACGTCTTCAGATATGTCCTCCAGGATTTTTAATATTTAGGAAAGTGTCCTCTTTTTCTTTGATGTGCCTATGGCCAACATACCTACCCACATAACAGGGTCGCCGAGAGCCGGGGCCGGGCCCAGGAAAAGGCTGCTCCCGCCCCCCCCCCCCCCCAAGATCACGTCGCATTGTGCCCCCCCCCCCCCCACCCGAGGTCGCCGGGCCCCCCTCCACCCGCTGCCAGTGCCGGGCCCTCTGAACTAACCTGAAGCGCCTTCATCTTCGACGCAAGCAGCAGGGCAGACCTCTCCTTCCTTCCCTGCCCCACCCTCGTGGACGTTACATCAGGCGAGGGCGGGACACGGAAGGAAGGAGTGGCCTGCCCTGCTGCTTGCGTCGAAGATGAAGGCGCTTCAGGTTAGTTGTGGGAGCGACGGAGAGCGGGTGGGCCGGACTGTGGCGGCGCTGGGCCCCCCGTGGAGGCCCAGGCCCGGGGACTTTTGTCCCCCCTGTCCCCCCCTCTTGACGGCCCTGCCACATAATGAGAGAACCCATCTCTGGCATATTTGTCAGTCTGGACACATGGGGGTGCGGGTGCTAAAGAGAGAGAAAGGCATTACTGATCTCCTCTCTGTTTCCCTGCTGGTTGAATTTGTCAAAGGAATTTTGTTTGTGCAGCACAACTTTAAGAATATGTCAATCAAAGATATCTCAGACGCCAACCAAAGTTGTTGAGGGATGTTTGCTCTTCTGACAAGTACACTTAGGCTAAGACTCAATCAATCTCAAATCCGAAAGTTCTTGAAAAGTAGATTGTCTACTGCTGTACTGTTTGATGTGTGTTCATTAACTAAAGGCTATGATTACATACTGGTTTAGCAAAGGTAGCAACCATTTTTTTTTTTTTTCTGTCCTCTTTATTTTGTCTCTGCAATTGTCCCCATAACAGTATGTGTGTTCTTCTGGTGCAGTTTTATGAAAAATTGGCTTTACACATGGGAAAACTTTTTAGATTTATCCACTTAATTAGTAATAAAACCTGTGGTAAATAATGTACATTAATGCAGTAGAGCACATCAGAAAATCCCATTATCTCAGGCCTTCACTCCCATTATCTCAGATATTCACTTAAGGACCCTTTTACTAAGCCACGTAGGCACGTACCCACATCCTGTGCACATCAATTTTGAACTACCACCCGGCTACTGTATGGCCCAGGTGGTAATTTTATTTTCTATGAGCGCCCACTACGCGCCCCGGAATATTTCTGGAACATGGCGCTAACTGGGCAGTGATCAGCATTATATGCATGCTGATGATTATCGCCCGCTTAACACTTGAGACTTTGCCGCTAGGCCAGTGGGTGGTGGTAAGCTCTCAGGCCCAAAATGGACGTTTGCCAAGTTTATTTTGCCGCACGTCCTTTTTTGCAGGTGCGCTGAAAAATGGACTTTTGCACGTCCAATACACATGTCTACACCAGCGCAGGCCACTTTTCGGCGCATCTTAGTAAAAGGACCCCTAAGGGCCCAATATTGAGAAAATGCTGACAGACAATATTCAAAGTGATTTAACTGACCAGAAGAGGCTCCTGTCTGGTTAAATTACTTGTGCAGGCTATTTGCTAATATTCAGTGGTACTTAATCATTTGGTGCTGCTGAATATCACCACAGACTGCTACACAGCCAGCTATTTTGTGGGCGATCCAGGGGCTCAGTTGGCACTTACACAGTTAATTGCTGATATCCAGCACTTAACTGGCTAGGTTAACTGACAAATCGAACCACAAAACACTCAGTCGAATCTTTATCTGGTCTTGCATTTAACCACATAAGAGGAAGCCAGCAGCCTAAACCCGGAAAGTCAATGTCAATGCCTGGACATGGCACAGCTTTGAATATCCGAGTATAACACCAGTGGCAGACAAAAAACGCTGACAGCTGAATTTACCTCAGAGCTCATAAATGAATACTCCTAAATGAATTTCCTAACTTTGTGCCTTCTTTACAGCTAAACTTAGGGGCCCTTTTACAAAGGTGTGCTGAAAAATGGCCTGCAGTAGTGTAGACGCGTGTTTTTGGCGTGCGCAGAATCATTTTTCAATGCACCAGTAAAAAAATACCTTTTTAAAATTTTTGCTGAAAATGGACATACGGCAAAATGAAAATTGCCACACATCCATTTTGAGTCTGAGACCTTACCGCCAGCCATTGACCTAGTGGTAAGGTCTCATGTAGTAACCGGGTGGCAAATGTCTTAGTAAAAGGGCCCCTTAGGAGCTTTTCAGCTGAAAATTCATCTTTAGGAGCTTAAAAATTGCCTAGATTTAGGAGCCTAGTACTGACTTCTTTGCCCCACCCTAATTCCGTCCCTGTTTCCACCCACTTTTTATGCTCCTAAATTTAAAGAGTTGTGGGCCCAATGTTCAGCCCATGGCAGTAAAAGACTTGTAAATCAATTACAGCTGTGGACTGAACTGAACCCACATACTCAATGGCAGGGCATGCATGGATTCCAGCACTAAATATCCAGGTTGTGCGGCAACCTGAAAGTTAACTGGGCACCGGCTAATATGTAGATGAGTGTCCGGTTAATAGGTCAGCTGTTTTGTCATCCTAACTTTGTCCACATACTTAGCTGGTTATCAGACTGAATATCACTGCTAACCCACTAAGTTGCAGCTCTGCCCAAAATCCACCCCCAGACTGCCCCTACCCTAGCTGGTTGCCAGTTATTGGCAATATTCAACAGCACTACCTGGTTAATATCGATGGCCGCCCAACTCAGTGGTGTTTAACTGGGCAGGACACTGGTTTCCTGGTTAAACTCCTCTGAATATTGACCCCTTAGTAAAAATTTGAGTAACAGTTTATATACTCAGCCCTTGTAAATTTTCAAAGAGGCCAATTTATGAATGTGGGATACAAATGCAATAAATAAATAAATATAACTCTCAAATTTAGGAGCATCAAGCCTTTGAATATTGAGCCCTTAGATTATAAGCACCAGGACAAATTTGAAAGCTCTGTCTAGTATCTAGCATCCCTTTTCTAGAAACATTTATAGAACAGTCTGTGTTCAACTCAGTGATTGGCTAGAAGAGAGAAACTGGCCAGATCCATGTCAGTCTGGATTCAGACTTGTTTATGGAACTGAAATGGGCCTCATGTCCCTACTAGATGATTTTCACAGAAACCGAGATAGGGAATTTTGCCTCGGTGGTAGTATTACTGGTTTTCTCAGCTGCTTTTTGACACTGTGTACCACAATATCATGCTAGCACAACTGCCAGAAACAGGTATCGGAGGTACAGTACTTGCTTGGTTGCTATCAGATAGGCAACAATCCAAACTGTTCAGTGTCACCGTATCTCCTCCTATTCTGTTCAATATCTGTCTCAAGCCACTAGCCGAGCTGATTGAATCAATTGACAGTTCTACATCTACACAGATGACCTGCAGCTATTCATACCGATTGAACCGGACTTACCTACAGCCCTTAATAAACTGACTACCTTATGGACATGGTACATATCTATTGAATGGAAACTTATTTAGCTGCAAAGTTTGTTTTACAAAGATTGTATATTTTGACACTGGAGTTATATGGTCTACCCTCCTGCTTTTTGTTGATTTCTGTACTTATTGTAATGATAGTCTTGCCTAAGGATCAGAAAACCAACCAAATCAGTAACTTAATACTAATTTTTAGGATGCAGTTTATAAATATTACAGGCACTCTTATGTGGTCAGCAATTCTTATGAATATATAATAGAAATAACGCAATATTTTCTCATCAAGTGAGGGGCCTGGTAAATCAGTACACTGAGCTGTTTCCCAGAGTCAGCAGTTACTTCAGATCTATAATCTTTAAAAATTCTGCCAAATTCTATTTTCACTTGATAATAAATTATATACCATCACTGAGACTTTTAAATGTGTATACTGTGATGAGAGAGTGATGGAACTTCAGCTTGGATTCCAAGTCTTAGAAGGGTCTCTATGCTTTCTAGTGCCAGAATAATATACATCATTTTTCCCACAGAGAAAATAGAATTTGCTATTCTAGGAAATTGAAGCATGCCGCCTGGTTGCGTCTGTAAAAGAAAGTGGCAGCAGTACAGGGATGAGAGTTGCATACTTCAAACATCAACAAGACTTTATACTCTAGCTTTTACAATGCTATTTCATAATATGCTAGCCCCTTATTTAGAGCTGGAAGAAAACCGTAACCAAAATTTAAGAAGAATACTAAAAAGCAAGTGTGCATCCTCTTAAAAAATAAACCAGGATATTTGAGTCCCCTACCCAAGACAGCATTTATTAATAATAGAAATCAAGCACTGTATAAGCTAAGCTCTTACTAATGTTGAAGTGTTGTTTTCCAGGAGAAGATGATGATGACGACGAATGTGGAGAAGAGAAGCTGCCATCTTGCTTTGATTACGTGATGCACTTTCTGACTGTGTTCTGGAAAGTTCTATTTGCCTTCGTCCCACCAACAGAGTACTGGAATGGTTGGGCCTGCTTCATTGTGTCCATTACAATGATTGGTCTCCTGACAGGGTTAATAGGAGACTTGGCTTCCCATTTCGGCTGTACTATTGGCCTGAAGGATTCTGTGACTGCTGTGGTATTTGTTGCTCTGGGAACTTCAGTGCCAGGTAAAGAATATTTCTTGCTATCGACTACATAGAACATTATCGTTGGATGTATGTGTCTTTGTGGAAAAGAGAAATGTATGAAAGAGATAGGAGGCCAGATCTGTTCTCTTGGAAAAACATATAGGGGTCAATATTCAACTGGCGGTGTTCACCACGTTTTTTGGCCAGCATGAATATCCAATTATACATAGCCAGTGATATTCAGCATTTTCGGGGTCTTTTACTAAGCCGCAGTAAAATTTTTAGCATGCGGTGGAATTCAGCTGGTGGTAAACACAGAGAAGCCCATTATATTCCTATGTGCCTCTCGGGTTTTACCACTAACTGATTTCTACTGCAAGCTAAAAATGCTACCACAGATTAGTAAAATACCCCCTTAACCAGATAAGTTAAGCAGGATAAAGACAGAACTGTCTAACTTATCCAGTTAAGCAGGGCCGCTGAGAGACTGGGCCGGGCCCGGAGCAAGGCAGCCCCTGGGGCCCCGCCGCCGTGCCACAGTCCCCACCCGCCCCCTCTGTCCGCCACCGGGCCAGGCCCTCTGCATTCAAATCATCACAGTGCCTCACCTGTCACCTCCGTGACTGAAAGCGCAACAACGGCATATCGGATTTGCCTCTCTTCGGGCCTTCCCTCCCTGTATCCCACCCTCGTCTGATGTAACTTCTGTGAGGGCGAGACACAGGGAGGGAAGGCCCGAAGGCAGGTGAATCCGATCTGCCGCTGCTGCGCTTTCAGTCACGGAGGTGATAGGTGATGTGCTGTGATAATTTCAATGCAGGGTGCCCGGCCCGGTGGCGGACGGTCAACGGAGCCGAGGGCGGGTGAGACCGGGGACTGCAGCACTGGGCTCCCCTTGAATTTTGTCCCCTCTGCCCCCCCCTCTCTGCGGCCATGCAGTTAAGTGGTGAATATCAAGAGTGGTGTTCTAGCCACTAGGCCACTCCTCCACTCCCACTTAGCCCCAGACAATCTATTTAATTGGACAGGAACCTCTCTCAACTGTTTAAATTGCTTTGAATATTAGCCCCATATAATTTATATATGATGTCACGTGATTAGGAACAGGTGGGCACCCTGTTTCAAATCTTATTGCGAGTTCTCAGGTCTGACTACTTTGATACATGAGATGAAAATATTTTGCACTGACTCGTTTGTTCCTTATGACAGCATAAAAATATAAGAAAAGCACTGCTAAGATAGACCATGGTTCTTTCCGGTCTCTGATAGTAGCAAGTCCAGTAGCTCATTTCTAGGTATAAGCTCTCTCAGGCCTACCTGGCTAACAGTTTTTTTATGGAATTTTCGTCCAGGAACTTGTCCAAACTCTTTTGAATCCCAGTAGATTAGTTGCTTTAAACACATCCTTCATGAACAGATGCAACAGCTTTAAAAAATGTGATGCGTGAAAAAAATCTTTATATGATTTGCTTTCAGTGTGCTGGTCATTAATTTCATGGAGTGTTTTCTTGTATTTTGAAAAGTTAAACAACCATTTCCTATTTAACCTTTGCACTCCACTCATGTTATAAACTTCTCTCCTATCTCTTCTCAGTCCTCTTTTCTCTGTGCTGAAAAGCCCTTGACTCCATCCCTTTTATCATTTGTGTCACCTTTCTCGGAACCTTTTCCAGTTCCACTATTTCCATTTTGAGATGTGGTGATTAGAACTGCACAATACTCAAGGTGTGATTGCTCCATTGACCTATATAAAGGCATAATGATATTCTTCATTTTTTATCTCCATTCCTTTTTGAATGATCCCTAATATTTTATTTGCTTTTATTTTTTTTAGCAACTGCAGCATACCCTCTACAGTGACTCCAGGGTCTTTGTCGTAGGTGGAGACCCTTATCTCCAGATCCAGCGTTTTGTACCTGTAGTTGGGATTATTTGTACGTACAGGCATCACTTTGCATTCGTTCACATTAAGGGGGACCTTTCTTACTAAGTTCTACTACTACTACTTATCATTTCTATAGCGCTACTAGACGTACGCAGCGCTCTCATGCAACTACTGCATTGTGGATTCTACTGCACAGCAGTGGCATAGCCAAGGGAAGGTCTTGGAGGCCTGGACCTCTCCATTTTGGACTTGCCCCCCCCCCCCCACCCCCAAACTGTAGTACCCCAACCCCACCAGCTGAAGAGCTCCACCTGTATAAGGAAGTTAGTGGTGTCCTTTCCTGGTGCTGATGCCGGCACTCCTCATGCATACTCAGTTCAACGTGCAACGTGCAGGACATCATCTGGAAGGAGAGCATCTGTTAGGTGTGGTGTGGCAGGAACCTGTCCTCTATGGGATGCAATATCCTCTCACAGCCAAATGGCAGATGAAATTTAATGTGGACAAGTGCAAAGTGATGCACATTGGGAAGAATAACCAAAATTATAGCTATATGATGCTAGATTCCACATTAGGAGTCACCACCCAGAAAAAGGAACTAGGTGTTATTTTGGACAATTTTTATCTACTCCTACCCTAGCTGAGATAATATTTAACCATCGCTCTGACCTCACGTGCAACTTTCTTCAAATCAATCACCTTACTTTCTAATTCTTCCTACTTTCTTACTCATCTATATGTTACCCTTCACTACCAATTATAATGTTCTAGTACATATTGTGTTGTCATTGCAAGTAGTATACCATGATTCTAATGTTGTATTACCACGTGGTGTTCAAAATATTCTGCTTCCAACAACTGCTG
Source organism: Microcaecilia unicolor (assembly GCF_901765095.1). Lineage (NCBI taxonomy): Eukaryota > Metazoa > Chordata > Amphibia > Gymnophiona > Siphonopidae > Microcaecilia > Microcaecilia unicolor. Next base: position 50,782,524 of record NC_044033.1, on the reverse strand, counting down.
CTGTAAATCACACTTGTTTATTCTTACTTTTATTAAGAGGACCTCAGATCTTCCCAGCTTGGCTGTTCTATTCAGAACTCTTTTGCATGTAGCTGGTGGTTCACGGAACAGCTTGTAGCTGGCGGTTCACGGAATACCCTGAAGCTAAGTACAGACTGTTTATGTTTGGGGAGAAGAGAGATCCTACAAACAAAAAGCTGTGAGATTGAGCACTGCATTTAACCCTATTTAAATGTAAATGTAGGACAGAATCAGTTGCAGAAAATATTCTGCTTGACACAAGGGGAAGCTGTGTTTCAGAGGGCAGGAATCACTGGTTTTTCTCCGAGTGGGAGTTTTTTTCAGTGATTTAGAATCCTGACCTCTGAAAGAATTTGATAGCAAATATAGGACCGGTGATAATAAATACTTCCAGAAAACAGCTTGAGCGCATGTAAGAAAATTTCATGCAAAAGAGTTCTGAATAGAACAGCCAAGCTGGGAAGATCTGAGGTCCTCTTAATAAAAGTAAGAATAAACAAGTGTGATTTACAGCAGCAGTTGTTGGAAGCAGAATATTTTGAACACCACGTGGTAATACAACATTAGAATCAGAATATTTCACCAGTGGTCCCTATTTAGGCATTATTGTGGTTTAACACAAAGTAGTATACCATGCCATACTTTGTATTGTTGTTCGAATATTTTTACTGCTCTAATTGCCTATTGCTCATGTTTGATCTATTCTTACTGTACACCGCCTTGAGTGAATTCCTTCAAAAAGGCAGTAAATAAATCTTAATAATAATAATAAATCCTTTGATATCTTCAGCTCAATGTGCAGTGACCAAAACAGCAAACAGAATATTAGGAATTGTTAAGAAAGGAATAGAGCATGAAACAAAGAATATCATAATACCTCTGTATCTCTCCATGGTGGGACTTCACCTTGAGTATTGTCTGTAGTTCTGGTTGCCATATCTCAACAAAGATGTAGCAGAATCAGAAAAAGTACAGAGAAAGGCAATCGCAATGGTAAAGGGGGGTGGAATGATTAACCTATGAGGAAAGACTACAGAGATTAGGGCTCTTCAGCCTGGAAGAGTTGACTGAGGAGAGATTTGGTAAAGGTCTGCATAATCCTGAGTGGAGTGGAACAGATAAAGGAAAATTAATTGCTTACTCTTTTAGAAAAATATAAAGACCAGTGGACATACTACTACTGATCATTTCTATAACACTGCTAGACATATGCAGCGCTGTATACATTATCCCCCTAATTCTATAAAAGTTGCCAAAAATTAAGCGTGCAAAATTTGGACACCCCCTCCAATTTGTGCATGCAATTTAATTGAATAATGAACTAATTAGTGTCAATAATTGGATTTTAACAAGCAATTATTGGCACCATAGGCACCCAGTATAAGAGGCTTGGGGAGGGGGAGACAAGTTATAGATGTGGACTGGGGGGCGGAGGGGGAAAGAGAGCTTGCTGAACCTGCGGGGGAGAGCTGATATTCAGCCATGGTGGTAATATTTGATTTAAAGAGAGAAAAACTGCACATGGAGGAAGAAAATAGGCAGAAGCATCCACTGGACAGTCAAGTCTGTGGAAGACCCAGCTTTTACTTACAGATGTAGGGCAAGAAATGAAGAAGAAAGGCAGAAAGTAAAGAAATAAATGGAAAGGAAGCCCTGGAAATGGAGTTAAGAGGACAGATAGCAGCAAAATTGGATACTGGGCCAGCATGATCAGAAAAACAAAGTCACCAGACAACAAAGGTAGAAAAGATCATTTTATTTTCATTATAGTGTTTGGAATATGTTCACTTTGAGAATTAGGTGCTCAACACTAAAAGTTTATATTTATTTACTTATTTATGGCATTTTATCCCACCATAAACATGAATTAGGGTGTTTCGTGGCTCTACATGTATCATGATATTATGATCCCTTGTTTCATATTGTTGACGGTCTGCATTTTCCGTATGGGTGGTATATTGGTGTATTAGGTTCTGCCCAGTGTAATATTTATGGTACAGAAAGGTTCTGAGTGTGTTTTTGCACAAAGTTGTGCATAGTGTTTTGCAGTTGAGCGATTGTGGTTAGTATATGCTTTGAGCAACCACTTTATTCTTTGACATATGATACATAGCTAATATCTATCTAAATTTAATAAAAGGTATTGTGACTTTTATTTTTATTTTTTTTTCTGTGTGTTATCAGACAATTATGAATTTAAGCTCCACCCCTAACCCCGCCCCCTTTAGCCTCCCCAAACAGTTGGGCCACCGACCGCCTATGATTGGCACTAATTAGATTTAATTGGCATACACGTGATCTGAAAAAGGTGGCACAGAAATGGGAGGGGCATGAGCAGAATAGGAGCGTTCCTAAAGTGTTCACAAGCATTGTTATAGGATAACGGGGCTACGCACCTAATTTAGGTGTGTACATTTGCTCCACATTTCAGTCAGTGCAAATGTCTGCACCTTAAGTTAAATGTGATTCCTGGGTATAAGTTGCTATTTTATAAACTGTGCCTAACTTTTTTTTTGGCACCATATATAGAATCTAGCCATATATGCAGGTACTTTCTCTATCCCTAGTGTGCTCACAATCTAAGTATTTGTACCTGGGGCAATGGAGGGTTAAGTGACTTGTCCAAGGTCACAAGGAGCTGCAGTGAGAATAGAACCCAGTATGCCAGGATCAAAGCCTGCTGCACTGACCATTAGGCTACTCCTCCACCCATACTGTAAGGTTACAAACTGGTGCCTTTAAAATAAATCTGAGAAAACAGTTTTTTTACTTAACACATAGTTATGTTTTAGAACTTATTGCCAGAAGATGTGATAAAAGCAGTTATCATAGCTGCGTTTAATAAAGGCCTGGAGAAAAAGTCAATAATAACATAGACCTGGAGAAAGCCAATTCTTATCCCTGGGGGGTAAGTAACATGAAATCTAGTTATTTTTAGGGATCCCGCCATGCACCTGTGACTTAAATTGGCCACTGTTGGAAACAGGTTACTGAGGGGCCCTTTTACTAAGCCGCGTAAGCGTCTACGTGTGCCCAACATATGCCAAAATGGAGTTACCACCCGGCTATCGCATGGCTTTTGCGGTAATTTCATTTTTGGCACTCGTCCAATACACGCAGCCAAAAAATAATTTTTATTTTTGGATGCGCATATCGGATGCACGCCAAGTGGCATTTTATGCGCATAGGTCATTACCACCTGGTTACCACATGAGACTTTACCACTAGGTCAATGGCTGGCGGTAAGGTCACAGACCAAAAATGGATGCGCAGCAATTTTCATTTTGCCATACGTCCATTTTCTGCAAAAATTTGAAAAAGGCTTTTTTTATAGGTGCGCTGAAAAATGGATTGGCGCATGGCCAATCTTAATAGATATTTTAGCCATTTACCTGTAAATGCACAAATAGCATGTATACACAAATATCTATTTAACTCTAGCTTCAATTTTTCAGCCGCTCCATTTAAACAGACAACGCTACTGAAAATCTAAATAAAATGAATGGAGAAGATATACATTTAACTTTATGTGGTTGCTCTGAGCTGAAAATTGACCTTACGGTTATTTATATGGTGCCTTGTTTTTTTGAATGGAGTGCATGCTGTATTTCGTGGGATCTTAGAATTAGCAAGTGGCTCCATTATTTCAAAGCAGGCTACGATGATCCTGGATTTACAAGATATGTTGCTGCATACTAGACAGATGTGAACCATGTTGCATGTATATTTGTCTATACTTTCTTGGTGCCGGGGGTGGGGGGTGCTATAAGCCTATTTCCAACTTATGTTTTCTTTCTAAATTGGTGGAAAGATGGTTTTTAGTCAACTGGTGGATCATGTTGATAGGATCTCAGCTCTTCATCTTCACCGGTGTGCCTTTCACTCAGGTCATAGTTGCGAAACAGTGTTAAGCCTCTTTGTTGAGTGAACTGCATGCCCAACTGGATGAGGAATACCAGACTTTCTGATATAGGCTCTGCAGGAATTTTGGAGTATTGTTTGAAGCAGGGCTGTGGAGTTGGCGTCGGATCTCCAATCTGCTTTTGACTTGGTGGATTATACTTTTGCTTTCGACCAGACTTTCTGATATAGGCTCTGCAGGAATTTTGGAGTACCATTTGAAGCAGGGCTGTGGAGTTGGAGTTGGATCTCCAATCTGCTTTTGGTGGATTATGCTTTTGCTTTCGACTAGACTTTCTGATATAGGCTATACGGGAATTTTGGAGTACCGTTTGAAGCAGGGCTGTGGAGTTGGAGTCAGAGTAGAGTACTGGTAAATATAAGTTATATTTACTAAAAGTTATATTTGACAGTAGTTTAGATAGGAGTCAGAGCTGGAGCTGGAATTGGAGTCAAACAGTAGAAAAACAGAGGAGTCGAAGTAGAAGGTTTGCAGGCTTATTTTCAAAAGAGAAGGACGCCCATCTCTCGACACAAATCTGAAGATGGGCATCCTTCTCACAGGGTCGCCCAATTCGGGTGATTTTGGGCGGCCCCAACTGCTTTCCATCGCGGGGACGACCAAAGTTCACGGGGGCGTGTCGGAAGCATAGCGAAGGCGGGACTTGGGCGTGCCTAACACATGGGTGTCCTTGACCCATAATGGAAAAAAAAAAGGCATCCCTGACGAGCACTTGGACGACTTTACCTGCTTGTGTTTTTCTTACGACCAAGCCACAAAAATGTGCCCGAACTGACCAGATGATCACCAGAGGGAACCAGGGATGACCTCCCCTTACTTTACTCCCCCAGTGGTCACTAACCCCTCCCACCTTCAAAAAATATCTTTCAAAATCTTTTGTGCCAGCCTCTATGCCAGCCTCAAATGTCATACTCAGGTCCATCACAGCAGTATGCAGGTCCCTGGAGCAGTTTTAGTGATTGCCATGCACTTCAGGCAGGCGGACACAGGCCTATCTCCCCCCTACCTGTTACACTTGTGATGATAAATGTGAGCCCTCCAAAACTCACCAGAAACCCACTGTACCCACATCTAGGTGCCCCCTTCACCCGTAAGGGCTATGGTAGTGGTGTACAGTTAGGGGTAGTGGGTTTTGGGGGGGGTTGGGGGGCTCAGCACACAAGGTTAAGGGAGCTATGTACCTGGAAGCAATTTCTGAAGTCCACTGCAGTGCCCCCTAGGGTGCCCAGTTGGTGTCCTACTACTACTACTACTATTTAGCATTTCTATAGCGCTATAAGGCATACGCAGCGCTGCACAAACATAGAAGAAAGACAGTCCCTGCTCAAAGAGCTTACAATCTAATAGACAAAAAATAAATAAAGTAAGCAAATCAAATCAATTAATGTGAACGGGGAGGAAGAGAGGAGGGTAGGTGGAGGCGAGTGGTTACAAGTGGTTACGAGTCAAAAGCAATGTTAAAGAGGTGGGCTTTCAGTCCAGATTTAAAGGTGGCCAAGGATGGGGCAAGACATAGGGGCTCAGGAAGTTTATTCCAGGCGTAGGGTGCAGCGAGACAGAAGGCGCGAAGTCTGGAGTTGGCAGTAGTGGAGAAGGGAACAGATAAGAAGGATTTATCCATGGAGCGGAGTGCACGGGAAGGGGTGTAGGGAAGGACGAGTGTGGAGAGATACTGGGGAGCAGCAGAGTGAATACATTTATAGGTTAGTAGAAGAAGTTTGAACAGGATGCGAAAACGGATAGGGGGCCAGTGAAGGGTCTTGAGGAGAGGGGTAGTATTAGTAAAGCGACCCTGGCAGAAGATGAGACGGGCAGCAGAGTTTTGAACCGACTGGAGAGGGGAGAGGTGACTAAGTGGGAGGCCAGCAAGAAGCAGATTGCAGTAGTCTAAACGAGAGGTGACAAGGGTGTGGATGAGGGTTTTGGTAGAGTGCTCGGAAAGAAAGGGGCGGATTTTACGGATGTTGTAAAGAAAGAAACGACAGGTCTTGGCGGTCTGCTGGATATGAGCAGAGAAGGAGAGAGAAGAGTCAAAGATGACCCCAAGGTTTCGAGCTGAGGAGACAGGGAGAATGAGAGAGCCATCAACAGAAATAGAAAATGGGGGGAGCGGGGAGGTGGGTTTGGGGGGGAAAATGAGAAGCTCGGTTTTGGTCATATTTAATTTCAGGTGGCGTTGAGACATCCAGGCAGCAATGTCAGACAAGCACGCTGAAACTTTGGTTTGGATGCAAGGTAAGATATCAGGGGTAGAAAGGTAGATTTGGGAGTCATCAGCATAGAGATGGTAGGAAAAGCCATGGGATGAGATTAATGAACCAAGGGAAGAAGTGTAGATAGAAAAGAGGAGGGGACCAAGAACAGAACCCTGAGGTACGCCGACAGGCAGAGGGATAGAAGTAGAAGAGGATCCACCAGAGTGAACACTAAAGGTGCGGAGGGAGAGTAGGAAGAGAACCAGGAAAGGACAGAGCCCTGGAATCCAAGTGAGGACAGGGTATTGAGAAGTATGCTGTGATCGACAGTTTCAAAAGCAGCGGAAAGATCAAGAAGAATGAGGATGGAATATTGACCTCTGGATTTAGCCAGTAATAGGTCATTGGAGACTTTAGTAAGCGCAGTTTCGGTTGAGTGGAGAGGGCGAAAACCAGATTGTAATGGGTCAAGAATAGCATATGAGGAGAGAAAATCAAGGCAGCGGTGGTGAACAGCACGCTCAAGTAATTTGGAGAGAAAAGGAAGGAGGGAGATGGGTCAGTAATTAGAGGGACAAGTAGGGTCAAGTGAAGGCTTCTTAAGGAGAGGTGTGACCACAGCATGTTTAAAGGCAGCAGGGACAGTCGCAGTGGAAAGTGAGAGGTTGAGAATGTGACAGATAAAAGGAATAAGAGTAGGAGAGATGGCATTAAGAAGGTGGGTGGGAATGGGATCAGAGGAACAGGTGGTACATTTTGAGGAAGAAAGGAGAAGTGTAGTTTCCTCAATAGTAACTTCAGGAAAGGAGGAAAGGGAGTGAGGGGAAGGAGAGAGAGGGGAACGGACTAGTGGAGGGAGAGCTGGTGAGGTAGAGAAAGCAATGTTTATCTTTTGAACCTTGTTGTGAAAGAATTCAGCAAGAGTCTGAGGAGATAATGAAGGGGGAGTTGGGGGAGGGGGCACCTTGAGGAGAGAGTTCAATGTGGTGAAGAGAAGTCGAGGATTAGAGCCAAGAGAGTTGGTCAGTTGGATATAATAATTCTGGCATATCAGGGGGACCAGTGCACTATGAATGCTGGCTTCTCCCACGACCAAAAGGCTTGCATTTGGTCATTTCTGAGATGGGTGTCCTTGGTTTCCATTATCGCCGAAAATCAGAAACGACCAAGTCTAGGGACGATCATCTCTAAGGACAACCTAAATTTCAGGATTTGGGCATCCGCGACCATATTAGCTTAACGAAAGATGGACATCCATCTTGTTTCGATAATATGGGTTTCCTCGCCCCTTCGCCGGGACATTTTGCGAGGACGTCCTCAGCAAAACTTGGGCGTCCTTTTTGATTATGCCCCTCTTGGTGTACCAACTCCACAGCCTTGGTTTGAAACATCTTCAGATGTTGCAGAATATGGCTACTCATTATTAACACCATGCCCATATGTTCGATTGTGTCCAGCCCTTATTGATTCATCTGTGTTGGTTGCCTGTTTTGTATATGTTCTGCTACAAAATATTGCTTTTGACTTTTCAAGCGGTCCATGAATGCTCTCCTAGTTATTTGGCCTTCCTGATTAGTTTATATGTTTGGACCATTCCCTCGATGAACACCATTTACAGTAGTCCTCCCCCCTTCTTTATTGGAGTGACTTGAATGGACATGGAAGAATATCTTCTACTTTTTGGCACCTTTTTTATGGAACGCTCTCCCAACATCTCTGTGAGGGGAGGGATCTTTGGTCCAATTTAAATCTCTTTTAAAAATGGTGTGTGGTTTTTTTTTTCATTTGGCCTATCAGGTCTAAGAGCTAGAATTCTGTTGGTGGTTAGGAGTGCCTATATATATATGTGTATATATTTTTATTTTTATTTATTTTGTTTTGTTTTCTTCTTTACTCTTTTTGTATGGATGCTTGAACTCTTTCCTGTTGAATATTGTAGTTTCTTGTTCTAATATTTGCTTTGTAAACCACTTTGATTTGTGTTGCAATAATGGCGGTATATCAAGAATAAATAACCTGACCTAACTCATCCACACATTAATTTATATATTCTTGCTTTGTACATTTTACCAAGCCCATGTGTAACAACACTGCATCTGAATGCACCAAGTAGCTTTTTTTTTCTTTTCAGATTCATGTAGCCTATGAAAGACTAACTGCTGTACAGATATTTCAAAGGCAGCAAAGCATGAAGGATCAATAAAAAAAACTGAGCACCAAACAGAGGGACTTATATTACCATACATGCTGCTCTGTCAGCAAGACAAGATGCCTCTCACAGCAATTAATCATTTTGATAATCAATTGGAATTCATCTTGTCACATCTGTATGCTGTAGAAATAGGATAGTTTTTATAGCAGCTTTTGGTGGATATGTGTTCCTCTTTACAAACGTACAATACCAAGCTCTGGGTAGCCAAGAGAGAGCTGTAGGCACAGAATTTCTGGTGAGCATGATGTTACAGGTTCTGTAGAATCATTTAATTTAACAGTTTCTTGAAACATCTCAGGACAATTTCTCAGAGCGAGCCACCCTCTTGGTATTTTTTTTTATCTGAAAAAGATAAAGCAATAGTGTTGAGGTGTTCAGAAACAAGGATTATCTTTTTGTGGTAGAAAGTTCCAAATATTTCCTGATGAGGCTTGTGCCACACAGTTACATAGAAAACAATTTCTTCAATTGAAATCACATAGAGAGAAACCACTGCCAAGCTGACTTAGAAATTCTGCAGACCCCTAGGTAGGGTTCCAAGGGGATGGGGGCATGCAGGGAAGGGAGGACCTGGTATCTATTATGAGGAGCAGGGTTTCTTTAACAGAGGTTGTTTTGTTTCTGAGGAGGAACAGGGTTTATTTATTTATATATTTATTTATTTGTTTGTTACATTTGTATCCCACATTTTCCCACCTATTTGTAGGCTCACTGTGGCTTACATAGTACCGGAGAGGAGTTTGGAGACTCCGATGTAAACAAATACAAAGTGATGTTGTGGTAAGATAAAGTTCATGTGGCACAGCCACATTAGGGAATCGTACAATGGAAGAGTTGTGTTATGTCCATTACATACTTTAGTTTTGTTGTGTTGCAGAGATCAGGCATTTATGTTGGATTGGTAGGGTATGCCTTTTTAAACAGGTTAGTTTTTAATTTTTTCCGGAAGTTTAGGTGGACTGGGTTGGACTGGGAGGGCTAGGGGACTTGTTCTGTAACTTGTAAGGGTGGTCAGGGTATGCCTTGGGGGGCAGGGTATGACTTAAGTGGTCGGGGTCTAACTTGGGAAGGACTGCTATTTTTGTTGGGCTGGATGTCAAGCTGTGGGACCCAAAGAAGGTGAATTGGGAGGGGGTACTGTATGCTGTGTTTTATTTTTTTATTTACATTCTGTCCTGCATTGCATTGCATTTAGTGTCTGATAACTCGGGTGCTCCCTCGCTATCAAGCAGTCCATGTAAAGTGGTGCCTCTGTGGTAATAATCTGCCCTGTGCGGTAAATGCAGGGCAGATGGTGGCCACACCACCTGCATTTATGCAATAACTACCATAAGGTAACTGCAAAGACTGTGTGGTAAATGCAGAAGATGTGATGACCATCTGCCCTGCATTTACCACACAGCCTTTGGACTTGTGTTAACCATGCAATAAGTGCAATTTTCTGTAGCTTAGTAGAAGGCCTTCCCCCCTTAATACCCAATGTATGATCAGATCAGTGGCGTAGCAAGGGGGGGCGGGAGGGGCGGTCCGCCCCGGGTGTCAACTCAGGGGGGGTGCTCCCTGCCAGCTCTCCCCCTCGGCGAATCGACACCCCCCCCCCCAGCTCCCGCACCCTACCTTTAAAAAGAATATCGGGAGGTGAGGCGCAGCGCCTCGCGCCTGCCCTGTATGTAAAAGAAATGTGGACTGTCGGGTCTTCCATCGCTGTATCTGTCCCGCCCTCCGCTGACGCAACTTCCTATTTCCGCAAGGGTGGGACAGACAGAGCGAGAGAAGGCCCGACGGTCCACATTTCTTTTACGTGCAGGACAGGCACGAGGCGCTGCGCCTCACCTCCCGATATTCTTTTTAAAGGTAGGGTGCGGGAGCTGGGGGGGGGGGTCGATTCGCCGAGGGGGAGAGCTGGCAGGGAGCACCCCCCCTGAGTCGCCTCCCGATATTCATTTTAAAGGTAGGGTGCGGGAGCTGGTCGGGGGGAGGGGGGTGTCATCATGCTGCACCTGGGGGGGTGCAATGGTGAACCGCCCCACCCCGGGTGGCAGCCCCCCCTGCTACGCCACTGGATCAGATTGAAGTGTTTTAAGCTCTAATATGCCATCTCTTGTTGAATAAAGCTATCTTCACTGCTAGGATTCTGCAAAAAAATATAGTTTGTTGTAATTTCCTAAAAAAGCAAAAAGGTATATATGAGTGTAAAATGGATCATCTCTGAGAACTGATTCACTTGAGGGCACATCAACATCACAGAACTTAAATTTATAATGGAAGAGTGTGATTGCTCTGAGATCTGGATACCAGACTCCACTAATCTGGTAGAATAAAACCTCTTTGTCCTCTTCTTTGAAAACTCCATTGCCTTCCTCAAGTGCCTTCTTGCGCCACTGAAAACATTGTACAGCTCTATGAACCTACCAAAGTATCATCACTACCCTATTCACTTAATGATGTAAGGCTGTAAGTATAAATGCTTTTGCTATATCAGGCTATCTTTCGCGGCATTGTATAACTTGTAACCTAAATCCAGTTTGTCATAAGGCTGGTATCTATTCCTTGCCAGTGCTGAGAGGCGGACTAATGCAGGTCCCTTAGACCTAACGTCTCTCTCAGTGGCAATTTCTTTTAGAAATGCACAACTCCCTGATTACCCCAGTACTAGTGCTATTTAGAGATGGAGTCAGATTTAAGGTCACTCCAGCCTTCTTGGGGGGCTCGGGACCCCTCAATTCACAACACCCCTCAAAGGTCACCTTTTTCACCAAGTTTCACTAACCCCATAGTTCTAGGCATCCACAGGTATACACTATCCATCCAATAATCCGCCTCATCCCACTTCAACTTGTTAAGTTTCATTTGTCTGATAAACTCCTTAAAATGAGCCATCTCCTACTTCAGTACTTTTAGGGAACAATTCTATAAATGAGCCCCACATTATTTATTTATTTATTTAGATTTTGCTTACACCTTTTTCAGTAGTAGCTCAAGGTGAGTTACATTCAGGTACTCTGGATTATTATTATTATTATTTGTTGCATTTGTATCCCACCTTTTCCCACCTCTTTGCAGGCTCAAAGTGGCTTACAGTACATCATGAGTAGTGGAAGAATATTAGAAAATAAACATTTAGTATTACAGAAGGATCTTGGTCAGCATGATGATAATAAAACAAAGTAATAGTATACAAGCAGATATTATGAAACAGTTCTGAATATAGATGGGCAAGTTGTGCATATTCACATTGGTTGATCTTTGATGATTTGGAGGAGTCTATTTTGGCTGGTTGAACAGGGGTCTAGTATGTTCTGTCCCAGGAGGGCTCCCAATCTAAGTTTCTACCTGAGGCAATAGAGGGTTAAGTGACTTGCCCAAGATCACAAGGAGCAGCAGCGGGCTTTGAACTGGCCACCTCTGGATTGCAAGACCAGTGCTCTAACCACTAGGCCATTCACCTACCAGTGCTGTGTGCTGAACACTAATTCTATAACAGAATCTCTGTGGCCAGTAGAATACTAGCATAAGTCAGCATTATGAAAGCATAAACACTTACACAACAGGATATTTCAGATCTTTTTATTGAAGATGTATCAAAGAAAGAAGAACGGTACAACATCAGCCATTAACAGTATCACGGAGCTACATGGATCACGACAGTCTCATGTTAGAACAACAAAACTGACATATACAATAAGTGGTATTAAAGATCCTGCAAAAAAGTATCTAGCACAGACCACATTTCCTTGTTGGTTAAAATGTGACACATTCGGCGGCAACAGACTCATACTTAGGAATGAGGCAGACTGAATTCCACCAAAAGGTCAAAACAGTAGAGGAGACAAAAAAGAAGAACCTCTCACCGATGGTGTCCAAAATTCCTTATGTTGAAGCTTCCAGATGATTCTACAGCAAATGAGACCCTGACCCAACACGACTCGTTTTTTGGCTGTACTGGCCTGCCTCAGGGGTCTGTTATCAGAATAGAAACTAAGCAGATACTGGAGAGAAGAGCCCTCCTACCCATGGAGAGAAGAGGAAGTTGGGTTCTATACATGAGTGAATCCAGTTCTTAAAGCAGAGAGTAATGTTTATACCTTATGGTTGCATCCTGCTGTCCCTAAGATCCTCCAAGTACCTCCTCCTCCCCCTCCTCCCTTCAATAGTTCAGCACAGCCACACAAAGCTCAGTTTAACTTTCTGGTCACAGTGCACACTTTCTAAAAAGTAACAGAATAGAAAAGTGCATCAGTGAGTTGGAAAAGTTTAGTAATAATTTCCTAGACTCCACTCCAAAAGGATTGTATAATGGGACAGAAAAAAAGGGTGTGTCCCTGGATGTGTGTCGCATTACCAGCATAGACCTGATTTGAAGGAGTCTATTTTCAATGGTTGAACAGGTGTCTAGTATGTTCTGTGTACCAGAAAGTATAGAGATTGAGTAAAGGATGCAGCCAATGAGCAGCAGTCTCTGACCAAAAGGCTTCCCGCTTAGCAGTCATACAAGATTGCTGCATTTCAGCTTCCCAATCCCAAATTTCTTGTACACTCAGAGTGCTTTTGCATGCTGCCTGAACCATATACTTGTAAAAGAGAGCTGCAACATGCCTTGAGGTGTTAATCATCTTACAGCTTGCAAGTTGAGCACAGTCGCTAGATTATACAAGTCAGCGGACCAAGATCACATACAATGCTATGGCTGTCCCCATTTAAAGCACTGGGAAAAAGGCAATGAATAGATAGCTTGTAGGTCAGCAAAAGAGATAAGGTGGGATTCCACCATAACATGTGCCAAACATATTATGCTCCTGTCCATCCACTTAGACCAGAAAAAAAGAGTTACAGTGGGGGAAATAAGTATTTGATCCCTTGCTGATTTTGTAAGTTTGCCCACTGACAAAGACATGAGCAGCCCATAATTGAAGGGTAGGTTATTGGTAACAGTGAGAGATAGCACATCACAAATTAAATCCGGAAAATCACATTGTGGAAAGTATATGAATTTATTTGCATTCTGCAGAGGGAAATAAGTATTTGATCCCTCTGGCAAACAAGACCTAATACTTGGTGGCAAAACCCTTGTTGGCAAAGCACAGCGGTCAGACGTCTTCTGTAGTTGATGATGAGGTTTGCACACATGTCAGGAGGAATTTTGGTCCACTCCTCTTTGCAGATCATCTCTAAATCATTAAGAGTTCTGGGCTGTCGCTTGGCAACTCGCAGCTTCAGCTCCCTCCATAAGTTTTCAATGGGATTAAGGTCTGGTGACTGGCTAGGCCACTCCATGACCCTAATGTGCTTCTTCCTGAGCCACTCCTTTGTTGCCTTGGCTGTATGTTTTGGGTCATTGTCGTGCTGGAAGACCCAGCCACGACCCATTTTAAGGCCCTGGCGGAGGGAAGGAGGTTGTCACTCAGAATTGTACGGTACATGGCCCCATCCATTCTCCCATTGATGCGGTGAAGTAGTCCTGTGCCCTTAGCAGAGAAACACCCCCAAAACATAACATTTCCACCTCCATGCTTGACAGTGGGGACGGTGTTCTTTGGGTCATAGGCAGCATTTCTCTTCCTCCAAACACGGCGAGTTGAGTTCATGCCAAAGAGCTCAATTTTTGTCTCATCTGACCACAGCACCTTCTCCCAATCACTCTCGGCATCATCCAGGTGTTCACTGGCAAACTTCAGACGGGCCGTCACATGTGCCTTCCGGAGCAGGGGGACCTTGCGGGCACTGCAGGATTGCAATCCGTTATGTCGTAATGTGTTACCAATGGTTTTCGTGGTGACAGTGGTCCCAGCTGCCTTGAGATCATTGACAAGTTCCCCCCTTGTAGTTGTAGGCTGATTTCTAACCTTCCTCATGATCAAGGATACCCCACGAGGTGAGATTTTGCGTGGAGCCCCAGATCTTTGTCGATTGACAGTCATTTTGTACTTCTTCCATTTTCTTACTATGGCACCAACAGTTGTCTCCTTCTCGCCCAGCGTCTTACTGATGGTTTTGTAGCCCATTCCAGCCTTGTGCAGGTGTATGATCTTGTCCCTGACATCCTTAGACAGCTCCTTGCTCTTGGCCATTTTGTAGAGGTTAGAGTCTGACTGATTCACTGAGTCTGTGGACAGGTGTCTTTCATACAGGTGACCATTGCCGACAGCTGTCTGTCATGCAGGTAACGAGTTGATTTGGAGCATCTACCTGGTCTGTAGGGGCCAGATCTCTTACTGGTTGGTGGGGGATCAAATACTTATTTCCCTCTGCAGAATGCAAATAAATTCATATACTTTCCACAATGTGATTTTCCGGATTTAATTTGTGATGTGCTATCTCTCACTGTTACCAATAACCTACCCTTCAATTATGGGCTGCTCATGTCTTTGTCAGTGGGCAAACTTACAAAATCAGCAAGGGATCAAATACTTATTTCCCCCACTGTATTTAAGATTCTGAATGTCTTATTATTCCATTAGGAAATCAAATGGGTTTTGATTGCTTGAGACCCCAACTTGTCTCTTCACTCCTATCTCTAGGAGAGGTCAAGGGAAAGAAATCCACACACATTCATCACTGATAAAGTCTCGGGCCATACTTAATTGCAGTGAACTCACTCAAGATTGTCTCAAAATCCCTCAGATTTTCTGCTCTTTTGTTAAGAAAGCATTAAGTCATGGATTAATCGGGCAACAGGTTTACATCACAGATCATGGGACACAAACTCTGTACAATCATTGGCTAGGTTATATTCTGCTTACATTGTTTTATATTCTGCTTATTATCAGCAAGTTAAAGAGGGTTCAAGACAAAGTTTAACAGCCATGAAACATTCTGGTAAAGAATCTAACTATAGTAAGAAAGAAGAGCTCTTCTGCAACTAGTATATTATTACTGCACCTGCGTGCTCAAACATGCGTGCTTTCAGTTCTATTTCAAACATGTCCATGTCTATGTCCAGTAACAATTTCCAGCATTTGCTAAGAACATTACTTTCTAAGCAGCTTGAAGCTGTCAGCTCAGCATTTCAACAAGCAATTGTTTATTTGCTATACTAACATTTATCCTTAGTATTCCCTTCTGAACCGGGGCACTGTTATTTTTATATATATCCTTATTATCCTTAATATCAACATCATTCCATCTAATTTATTTTATTTATTTATTTATTTGTTACATTTATATCCCACATTTCCCCACCTATTTGTAGGCTCAATATGGCTTACATAGTACCGGAGAGGCGTTACAGACTCCGGTGTAAACAAAGTGATGTTGTGGTAAGATAAAGTTCATGTGGCACAGCCACACTAGAGAATCATACAATGGAAGAGTTGTATTATGGCCATTACGTTCTTTAGTTTTGTTGTGTTGCAGAGATCAGGCATTTATGTTGGATCGGTAGGATATGCCTTTTTAAACAGGTTAGTTTTTAGTGTTTTCCGGAAGTTTAGGTGGTCGTTCGTAGTTTTCAAGGCTTTTGGCAATGCGTTCCACAGTTGTGTGCTTATGTAGGAAAAACTGGACGCGTAAGTTGATTTGTATTTGTGTCCTTTGCAGCTTGGGTAGTGCAGATTTAGGTACGTTCGTGTTGATTCGGATGTGTTTCTAGTTGGTAGGTCGATCAAGTCTGTCATGTATCCCAGAGCTTCACCGTAGATAATTTTGTGAACCAGAGTGCAGATTTTGAAAGCAATGCGTTCTTTGATTGGGAGTCAGTGTAGTTTTTTGCAAAGGGCTTTTGCACTTTCAAATCGCATTTTTCAGAAGATAAGCCTAGCTGCCGTGTTTTGAGTGGTCTGAAGTTTCTTTAAGGTTTGTTCTTTGCATCCCTCATAAATTCCATTGCAGTAGTCTACATGGCTTAGTACCATTGATTGGATCAGGTTGCGAAATGTTCCCCTCAGGAAGAATTGTTTCACGCATTTGAGTTTCCACATTGAGTGGAACATTTTCTTTGTTGTGGATGTCACTTGGCTCTCTGTAGTGTTAAGTTGCGGTCCATTGTAACGCCGAGGATTTTCAGGCTGTCTGAGATAGGGAGGGTGTAATCTGGGGTGTTGATAATTGTGGGGTTATCCGTGCTGTGTAGGGATGAGAGGATGAGACAGTGTGTTTTTTCTTTGTTTAGTTTTAGTTGAAATGCATTTGCCCAAGAGTCCATGATGTTCATCTTGATTTCGTTGGTGATTTCGGTCAGCTTAGATTTGTAAGGAATGAATATTGTGACATCATCTGCATAGATGAAAGGGTTAAGGCCTTGGTTGGATAATCTTTAACAAAGCGTCTAAGAGTAAAGGACTTTATGAGAAAAGGATATAAATATGTTTAGACATAAATGAGATGGCAAAATGGAACACATAACACAAAGGAATTCTAGGAGTCAGGGCTTGCTCCCATCAAAGCCCCCAAATTGCTTGGGCCTGTGCAGTTTTCTCAAAGCTATCGAATGCTGTTTCCCCCACCATAGAAAGTTCAATAACATCTGGTAAATAGTTTTATAAAACTTAGCAGGGAGAAGAACCAGTAACATAGCCAACATGTATAAGATCTTAGGGGCGTCATCTTGATTAAGTCTTGACAACCCCACCAAAACAGAAATAAAGGTGACCATTACACATGGATGTCAGGTTTTCCGATATCAATTTCTGGTTCAAAGTGAGTCTAAGTCTGTATAAAATTTGATACTCAAATATTTAAGAGGCCCTGTTGTCCCACTAAAGGGATAAGGATCAAACTGAGCATGCACACAGTGGATGTTAAGTGTCATGACCTCAGTTTTCTCCCAATTGATCTTATAACCAAAAAAGGACCCAAACTTTGTAATCAACGGATAAATAGGTGTGCAGCAGGATTACTATACAACACTTTCATCATTTAAATGAAAAATGACTGCCAAAACCCATCCATGCCAGGCTTGCGAACAAGTAGTCCCATTCCACTCTATGAAAGCCTTCTCAGCATCCAGAGACATTGAGAAGGCTGGGTCCTCCAACATCTTTGCAGCCTGTAAAAAATGGCAGAACATCCTGATATTAGTTGAATTAAATGAATAATGACCGGCCTTAAAGCCATATCAATTAAATCAACCAAAACCAATTGCTACCTGGTGGTCAGAATCTTAGCATAAATTTTGCAATCCAGGTTAATAAGGGAAATGGGTCTGTAATTTCTAACTTGCAAAGGGTCTCTCCCAGGTTTTTCTAGCATAATAATCCAGGCCTCTGCAAACATTCCATACATTTCCCCAACAGACATAAAGTGCTGATACAAAGTCTGCAGACATGGTGCTTTCAGAAATTTGGTTCAATCTTTAATTCTCTCTAGACTAAATTATTGTAGTCTAATGTTAGCTGTTTGTTCTAAATCATTGATCCATCAATTGCAGCTGGTACAAAATTCTGCTTAGACTGAATTTTGAATTATCTCAATTTGAATCACTTCAATCTTATTTTTCTAAGCTTCATTGGTTACCAGTTAATGAGAAAATACAGTTCAAATTAGGTACTGCTACTTTTAAAATTCTTACTGGGGAAATTCCTGATTATATGTTGAATTTAGTATCATTGTTATGAGGAACTTCTTCTAGATATAATACTCAGAATCTTTTTCAACTTAGATTTCCAGGGTATAAGAATTTAAAATCTATCAAACATCTTACTTTATGTATTCAATATCAGTTCCTCTGGAACCAACTCTCAATGTCTTTGAGGTCTTATACCCATTATCTCCAATTCAGAAAGTATCTAAAAGCTTTTCGGTTTTGTAAGGCAGATTTATCCAACGTGTAGTTTATGGTTTATTAAGGTGTGATTTTTAAAGTTTAATATTACTGGTCCATGAGGTTCAGGAAATGGGTGCAGGGCCTGAAGACTCTCTGTTAGAGATATGTCCTCTGGGGCCTCCCTTCCAAACTCTCATCCACCTCCAGCAAGGCATAAGCCACCAAAGCACTCAGCACATCCATGATTGGCATGCAGGTGTCCCACCACCACAGGTTCAACCCACTGACCCCAAAATCACCACTGTGCACAGCTCCACCTACTGTACCTCGTGAGAATCAGCACCAGCCTCCACACCAGCATACAGTTGTAAAACAAACACCAGCTGCCCAAAACAACAACTACTACTTATCATTTCTAAAGTGCTACTAGACATGCACAGCGCTGTACACTTGAACATGAAGAGACAGTCCCTGCTCGACAGAGCTTACAATCTGATTAGGACAGACAAACAGCCACATTGAGCCTGCAAATAGGTGGGAAAATGTGGGACACAAATGCAACAAATAAATAAGGGAATATTAAAGTGAGGATGATAAAATAAGGGTTCTGAACAAGTGAATAAGGGTTAGGAGTTAAAAGCTGCATCAAAAAGGTGGGCTTTTAGCTTAGATTTGAAGACAGCCAGAGATGGAGCTTGACGTACCGGCTCAGGAAGTCTATTCCAGGCATATGGTGCAGCAAGATAAAAGGAACGGAACACTCACTCTTCCACCACCAACAAACAATCCAGACATACACACTTTCACACAAGAAGTGTAGGAAATAAGTATAGGATCACAAGGTTTCTAATATTAATGAAGTTAAAATTTAATTCCAAGAAGTGTAGTGTGATGCACTTCGGGTTTGGAAACCCAAAAGAGAGATATCGGATAGGAGGGGAGAGATTAGTAAGCTCGACTCAGGAGAAAGACCTTGGGGTGTTGGTGTCGGAGGATCTGAAGGTGAAGAAACAATGCGACAAGGCAACGGCCGTGGCCAGAAGGATGCTAGGCTGCGTAGAGAGGGGCATAACCAGCAGAAGAAATGAGGTGTTGATGCCCCTGTACAAGTCGTTGGTGAGGCCCCACTTGTGTTTTGGAGGCCGTATCTTGCTAAAGATGTAAAAAGACTGGAAGCGGTGCAAAGAAAAGCCATGAAAATGGTATGGGATTTGTGTTGCAAACCATACGAGGGCAGACTTGCTGACCTGAACATGTATACCTTGGAGGAAAGGAGAAACAAGGGTGATATGATACAGATGTTCAAATATTTGAAAGGTATTAATCCGCAAACTAACCTTTTCCAGAGACGGGAAGGCGGTAGAACTACAGGACATGAATTGAGGTTGAAGGGGGGCAGACTCAGAACTAATATCAGGAAGTATTTTTTCATGGAGAGGGTGGTGGATATGTGGAATGCCTTCCTGCGGGAGGTGGTGGAGATGAAAACGGTAATGGAATTCAAACATGTGTGGGATAAACTACTACTACTACTACTACTTAACATTTCTAAAGCGCTACTAGGGTTACGCAGCGCTGTACAATTTAACATAGAAGGACAGTCCCTGCTCAAAGAGCTTACAATCTAAAGGACACGTGAACAGTCAGTCCGATAGGGGCAGTCAAATTGGGGCAGTCTGGATTTCCTGAAAGGTAAGAGTTAGGTGCTGAACGCAGTATTGAAGAGGTGGGCTTTAAGCAAAGACTTGAAGATGGGCAGGGAGGGGGCTTGGCGTAAGGGCTCGGGAAGGTTGTTCCAAGCAAAGGGTGAGGCGAGGCAGAATGAGCGGAGCCTGGAGTTGGCGGTGGTGGAGAAGGGTAATGAGAGGAGGGATTTGTCCTGTGAACGGAGGTTTCGGGCAGGAACGTAAGGGGAGATGAGGGTAGAGAGGTAGTGAGGGGCAGCAGACTGAGTGCATTTGTAGGTAAGAAGGAGAAGCTTGAACTGAATGCGGTATCTGATTGGAAGCCAGTGAAGTGACCTGAGGAGAGGGGTGATATGAGTATATCGGTTCTGGTGGAATATAAGACGTGCAGCAGAGTTCTGAACAGATTGAAGGGGGGATAGATGGCTAAGTGGGAGGCCGGTGAGGAGTAAGTTGCAGTAGTCAAGGCGAGAGGTCATGACGGCGTGGACGAGAGTTCGGGTGGTGTGTTCAGAGAGGAAAGGGCGAATTTTGCTGATGTTAAAGAGGAAGAAGCGACAGGTCTTGGCTATCTGCTGGATATGCGCAGAGAAGGAGAGGGAGGAGTCAAAGATGACTCCGAGGTTGCAGGCAGATGAGACGGGGAGGATGAGGGTGTTATCAATTGAGATAGAAAGTGGAGGAAGAGGAGAAGTGGGTTTTGGTGGAAAGACGATGAGCTCGGTCTTGGACATGTTCAGTTTCAGGTTGCGGTTGGATATCCAGGCAGCAATGTCGGATAAGCTGGCTGATACCTTTGCCTGGGTCTCCGCGGTGATGTCTGGTGTGGAGAGATACAGCTGGGTGTCATCAGCATAGAGATGATACTGGAAACCATGAGATAAGATCAGGGAGCCCAGGGAAGAGGTGTAGATTGAGAAGAGAAGGGGTCCAAGGACAGATCCCTGGGGAACACCAACAGATAGCGGGATGGGGGTGGAGGAGGATCCATGAGAGTGAACTCTGAAGGTGCGGTGGGAGAGATAGGAGGAGAACCAGGAGAGGACAGAGCCCTGGAACCGAAATGAGAACAGTGTGGCAAGAAGTAAATCATGATTGACAGTGTCAAAAGTGGCGGATAGATCGAGGAGGATGAGGATGGAGTAGTGGCCTCTGGATTTGGCAAGGAACAGGTCATTACAGACTTTAGAGAGTGCTGTTTCTGTTGAGTGTAGAGGGCGAAAACCGGATTGAAGTGGATCAAGGATGGCATGAGAGGAGAAAAAATCAAGGCAGCGGCTGTGAACGGCGTGCTCAAGTATTTTGGAGAGGAAGGGTAGGAGGGAGATGGGGCGGTAGTTGAAGGGACAGGTAGGGTCAAGTGATGGTTTTTTGAGGAGAGGTGTGACTACGGCGTGCTTGAAGGTGTCAGGGACAGTTGCAGTGGAGAGAGAGAGGTTGAGGATATGACAGATGGAGGGGTGACAGTTTGAGAGATGATGTGGATCGAGGATGGCATGAGAGGAGAAAAAATCAAGGCAGCGGCTGTGAACGGCGTGCTCAAGTATTTTGGAGAGGAAGGGTAGGAGGGAGATGGGGCGGTAGTTGAAGGGACAGGTAGGGTCAAGTGATGGTTTTTTGAGGAGAGGTGTGACTACGGCGTGCTTGAAGGTGTCAGGGACAGTTGCAGTGGAGAGAGAGAGGTTGAGGATATGACAGATGGAGGGGTGACAGTTTGAGAGATGATGTTAAGTAGGTTGGTGGGGATGGGATCAGAAGAGCAGGTGGTGCATTTCGAGGAGGAAAGAAGGCGAGCGGTTTCCTCCTCGGTGATGTCAGGAAAGGAGGAGAAGGAGGCCTGGGTTGATTGGTTGAGGGAGAGGGTTGAAGGGTGAAGAGGAGGAGGTGGCTTGTAGTGAACTCAAGGTTGATCTTTTGCACCTTGTCGCGGAAGTAATCAGCCAGTGATTGAGGAGAGAGCGAGGGGGTGGGAGCGGAGTGCACTTTAAGGAGGGAGTTAAGGGTGGCGAAGAGACGACGGGGGTTGGAGCTGAGAGAATTGGTCAATTGGGTGTAATAATCCTGTTTGGCAAGGAATAGGGAGGAGTGGAAGGAGGATAGCATGAATTTGTAGTGAAGGAAATCTGAATGGGTGCGGGATTTCCTCCAGAGGCGTTCAGCAGATCGGGCGCAGGAGCGAAAGTAACAGATGCAAGGGGTCAGCCATGGCTGGGGAATAGTACGCTTAGTGGGATGGGAGGTGGATGGTGCGAGGGTGTCCAGAGCAGAGGAGAGAGTGGCATTGTAAGCGGAGACAGCCTTGTCAACAGACTCGGAGGACATGATGGAGGGGAGGAGATTAGAAATACTAGAGGATAGGGTGGGAGGGTCAATAGCCTGGAGATTCCTGGAGGTAGTGGTTAAAGTTGGACGGGGCTGAGGGGGGGGGGTGAAGAAGTGTGAAGGTGATCAGGTGATGATCGGAGAGAGGAAGAGCTGAAGCGTGGAAATTGGAGGGAGAGCCGGAAGAGGAGAGGACGAGGTCAAGACAATGGCCGTCTCGGTGAGTAGGGATGGTGGAGCATAGCTGGAGGTTGAAGGAGGATGTTAGAGTGAGGAACTGAGAAGCGTGAGGGTCGGATTGGTCATCAACGTGTATGTTAAAGTCTCCGAGAATGAGGGACGGAGATGAGGGTTCGAGAAAAACGGAAAGCCAGGCATCAAAGTCGGTGAGGAAGGAAGAGAGGGATTTATTAGGGGGGCGATAAATGACTGCCACTCTGAGTGGCAATGGGTAGAATAGCCGGATGGAGTGTGCTTCAAAGGATGAGAAGCAGTGAGACTGCAGTAGGAGGAGGGGTTGGAAACCACAGGAGGGCGAGAGTAGAAGCCCGACGCCTCCACCGCGGCCAGCTGGGCGGGGAGTGTGGGAGAAGAGATAACCTCAATGGCAAAGGGCCACGACTGAGGCAGAGTCATCAGGGGAGAGCCAGGTTTCAGTTAGGGCGAGCAGTTGAAGGGAACGAGAGATGAAGAGATCGTGGGTGAAGGGCAGTTTGTTGCAGACCTAGTGGGCATTCCACAGGGCACATGAGAAGGGGAGGGAAGAGGGGGGAAGGAGGACAATAGAGATGAGATTGGAGACATCACAGAATCGTTGCATGGATAGGAGGAGGACAGGTGAGGGGGGCCTGGATTAGGATTAATGTCTCCCGCGGATAGCAAGAGGAGGAGCAAGAGAGTGCGGAGGAGGGTGGGGGAGGTCGGGCGACGGAGGTGACGAAGACGGGATGCACTTGGGAGGAATGGTGATGGGTTAATGGCAGGAAGGAAGTGTTGAAGGTTAAGAGCTAGGAAGGAGGAGGGGAACAAGAGAGATGGTGAGGGATGGGGTGAATAGGGTATTGCCGTAGCGAGCAGGACGGGAGGGGACATGGGTGGGCAATGATTTCCAGCGGTAGATAGCGGTAGGGGGAGGGGAAAAAGATTAGGAAGGGACAGGGCAAGGAAGAGAATGTGGACAGGGGCCATAAGTAGTGATTGAGGTGTAACAGGTGTATGTGTAGTGACTGGGGTGTGAAGCAGATAGATAGAGCAGAAAAGCTGGATTGGAGGCTTGGAACTGGTGGAATTGATGGACTGGAGAGCAGGTAAGTCAATGGCTGACAAGCTACCAGGCGGGCTGGAACAAGCTGGTGCAGATGGAAAGGAACGAGCAGGGAGAATTGATGGACTGGAGAGCAGGTAAGTCAATGGCTGACAAGTTAGCAGGCAAGTAAGTTAATGGCTGACAAGCTAGCAGGCGGGCTGGAACAAGCTGGTGCAGATGGACAGGAACGAACAGGGAGAAGCTGGATCAGGCGGGCTGCAACAGCTGGAGCGGAGGGATTGGAGCAAGCAGGGGGAAGCTGATCAGGCGGGCTGGAACAAGCTGGTGCAGATGGACAGGAACGAGTAAGGAGAAGCTGGGAGAAGCTGGATCCGACGGACTGCAGCAAGCTGGAGCAGGTAGCTGATCAGGCGGGCTGGAACAAGCTGGTGCAGATGGACTGGAACGAGCAGGGAGGAGCTGGGAGAAGCTGGATCAGACGGACTGCGGCAAGCTGGAGCAGGTAGCTGATCAGGCAGGCTGGAGCAAGCTGGTGCAGATGGACTGGAATGAGCAGGGAGAAGCTGGGAGAGGCTGGATTCGATGGACTGCGGCAAGCTGGAGCAGGTAGCTGGAACAGGCAGGGAGAGGCTGAACGAGCTGGATCAGGCGGGCTGGAACAAGCTGTAGCAGATGACTGGAACAGGCAGGGATAAGCTGGATCCGACGGACTGGGACAAGCTGGAGCAGGTAGCTGGAACAAGCAGGGAGAGGCTGGATCAGGTGGACTGGAACAAGCTGGATCAGGCGGGCTGGCACAGCTGAAGCAGAAGGACTGGAGCAAACAGGGAGAAGCTGAGCAGGCGGGTTGGAATAAGCTGGATCAGGCGGGCTGGAAGAAGCTGGAGCAGATGGCTGGCACAAACAGGGAGGAGCTGGATCAGGCAGACTGGAACGAGCTGGTGCAGATGGACTGGGACGAGCTGGATGAGCTGGATCAGGCGGGCTGGAATAAGCTGGAGTAGATGGCTGGATCCTCTTTGGAAGGAATGGTTCCGTGGAATCTTAGCGGAAATTGGGTGGCGACGCCGGTAATTGGAAACAAAACGGGAGCTGGGGCAGACTTCTATATTCTATGCCCTGATCATGACTGAATAGATAGGGATGGGCTGGAGTGTAAATTTTAAGGGGCTTCGATGTTAGCTTCAGAACTTAGTACAAGATCAGTACTGGGCAGACTTTTATGGTCTGTGCCCTGAGAAAGGCAAGGACAAATCAAACTCGGGTATACATATAAAGTATCCCATGTCATGTAAAATGAGTTTATCTTGTTGAGCAGACTGGATGGACCGTACAGGTCTTTATCTGCCGCCATTTACTATGTTACTATGTAAACCCTTTTCAATATCAGGACCAACGTTTTGTTTTTGTTTTTTTAATTTTCAAGAGACCTACATGTTGTTCAATCAGAAAAAGTATACATAGAAATTGCAAGCGTAGATGCCTATTGATACTTTGAAAATTGCTGAAAAATACTGTGCAACAATGTGGACAATATGAAAATTGCTCTCTAGAATCATTTGTACTGTCCCACATCTCTTACACAGAGACACCTTTTCCTTTTAGGGAAATTATATTTTACGGAGCATGTTCTTTGAAATATTATGCCTTATTTTATGGTCTGAGTGTGATAGTGAACTTGTATGTTCTGGTAGGCACTGTTAAATGCCTAGTATGGATAAAGAATGACTTTTACACAGTCTCATCTAACTAAGATGACAGCTTTTTGGAGAGCAATGAAGTTTACACTCCCAAACACAATCATTTTTCTTTATTAAATGAAACATTTCAAGTTTTACATTTCCTGCTTCACTGGGTGCGGTACCATTAGAATGTAGAACAAAATATAATCTTAACAAGACTTCTCAAGGTAACATCTTTCACTGACACTTTAGGCCACATAATGGAAAGGATCCCTAGTTCTCATCTTGCTTCATAACGTACTTACATCATGGCCATGTGTAAACAGGGGCATAGCCAGAAGTTCATTTGGGGGGGGATTCCCAAATGAAACCAGATGATTATAATTTTTTCTTAAATATTAAAAAGTATCTGGGTGCTTCCGGGAATTGGAGCAGACCCCTGGAGCCTTTTTAATTGTAATTCCACGGTGGTGACATCTCGACACGGGAATAACACGTTGGGCATGAACACAGCCATTACAGACCACCAAAGTGGGAAGGGTGACATGTGGGTGAGTAACAGGAGAGGCCCCAAATGAATATGTGACCTAGTAAAGCCACTGATGTTATTAACATGCATGTGCGCTGATGCGGAACGCGATGATGTCAGTGGCCGCATCATCTGTCCATGCACGGTAACAATGAGGATTGGGTCATCAAATTAAAGGGCCCTTTTACTAAGCCGTGTAAGTGTCTACGTGCACCCAATGCATGCCAAAATGGAGTTACCACCTGGCTACCATGTGGCTCTTGCGGTAATTTCATTTTTGGCTCGTGTCTGATACACGCGTCTGAAAAATAATTTTTATTTTTGATGCACATATCGGACACGTGCCAAGTGGCATTTGATGCGTGTAGATCATTACCGCCCGGTTACCGCATGAGACTTTAGCGCTAGGTCAATAGCTGGCAGTAAGGTCTCAGATCCAAAATGGATGCGTACCAATTTTGATTTTGATTTTGCTGCACTTCCATTTTTGAGGGCGCACTGAAAAATGGATCTGCACGCACCCAAAACATGCATCTACACTATCGCAGGCCATTTTTCAGTGCACCTTAGTAAAAGGACCCCTAAAAGCCCTAAGCCATCAATTTAATTTATTTAAAATATTAAAATAGTGCTGGTTGGACCAGCAGTGACCCAGAGGGGTGGTTTTTGTTTGGGCCACATTTTTGGCATGATTCACATCACTAACGTTATCACGCATGCTCTGGAAAGCCCGTGTTTGGCCCTGATGATTGCTGGGAGACAAGGAGGGGCATAATCGAAAGGGACGCCCAAGTTTTGCTGAAACTCATCGAAACAAGATGGGCGTCCATCTTTCGTTTCGATAATACGGTCGGGGACGCCCAAATCTTGAAATTTAGGTCGTCCTTAGAGATGGTCATCCCTAGACTTGGTTGTTTCTGATTTTCGGCGATAATGGAAACCAAGGACGCCCATTTCAGAAATGATCAAATGTAAGCCCTTTGGTTGTGGGAGGAGCCAGCATTCGTAGTGCACTGAGCCCCCTGTCATGCTAGGACACCAACCGGGCACCCTAGGGGGCACTAGAGTAGACTTCATAAATTGCTCCCAGGTACATAGCTCTCTTACCTTGTGTGCTAAGCCCCCCAACCCCCCCCCCCCAAAACCCACTACCCACAACTGTACACCACTACCATAGCCTTTATAGGTGAAGGGGGCACCTAGATGTGGATACAGTGGGTTTGTGGTGGGTTTTGGAGGGCTCCCATTTACCACCACAAGTGTAACAGGTAGGGGGAGATGGGCCTGGGTCCACCTGCCTGAAGTGCACTGCAAACACTAAAACTGCTCCAGGGACCTGCATACTCTTTGATGGACCTGGGTATGTCATTTGAGGCTGGCATAAAATATTTTGAAAGATTTTTTGAGGGTGGGAGGGGGTTAGTGACCAATGGGGGAGTAAGGGGAGGTCATCCCCGATTCTCTCTGGTGGTCATCTGGTCAGTTCGGGCACCTTTTTGTGCCTTGGTTGTAAGAAAAACACAACCAGGTAAAGTCGTCCAAATGCTCATCAGGGACGCCCTTTTTTTTCCATTATGGGTCGAGGACGTCCATGTTTTAGGCACGCCCAAGTCCCGCCTTTGCTATGCCTCCGACACGCCCCCGTGAACGTTGGTCGTCCCTGCGACGGAAAGCAGTTGAGGACGCCCAAAATCGGCTTTCGATTATACCAATTTCAGCAACCCTGTGAGAAGGACGCTCACCTTCTGATTTGTGTCGAAAGATGGGCGTCCTTCTCTTTCGAAAATGAGCCTGAAGGGGGCTCAGAAAAGCCCATACAGTGCCCAATTTTGGCGTGATTTTTCGCACATGCATTTTTGGGTGCAGGGAGACCAGCACGGAGACTGGCTCCTTATATTAAATTTTAAAATACTTTTTTTAAATGTATTTGGACATTTTCAGGGCCATGTTAGAGCTGCTAAGAGGTCCCTTATGTATACTTGTGTATGGTTGCTATCTAACAGCAAGGCTGCAGAAACTTACATTTCATAGAAATAGTTCAGAGTCAAAACTAAAATTCCAAGATGCTGCCAAAATTAAAATTTTACATAAAAGCAAAGTTTAATGGTTGCTAACATGATTTAGGGGCCCTTTTACTAACAGGTTGGCTTGCAGCTACAGCAGGGGCGTATCCATACTTCAGCGGTAGGGGGGCCAGATCAGAGGTGAGGGGGCACATTTTATCCCCCCCCCCAAGAGCCGCTGATCCCCCTCCCCACCGCCATTGCCAACACCGGCCAACAACTTTGAACCCCCCCCCCCCCCGCCCGCCGTCGCCTACCTTTGCTGGCGGGGGACTCCAACCCCTGCCAGCCGAAGTCTTCTTCCTTCGTTTGGTCCCCCGCCAGCAAAGGTAGGAGACAGCGACGGCGGGTTGGCGGCGGGCGGGGGGGATTGAGAGGGTCGTCAGTAGGGGGATCCAGGGCCAATTCTGTGGGGGCCCTGGCCCCCGTGGCCCCATAGCAACTACGCCCCTGAGCTACAGGCTTGCCGCTCACCAATCCGGAACTACCGTTGGCCACCGCAGGAGCCAGGCGGTAATTCTCACCCCCAGAACGCACCATTTCCAGTGCTTTAGAAATTTTTTCCAATTTTCGTAGCACCAGAACTTAACAGCCAGTAATTGGGCAGTGCTTGCTTGCTGCTTGGTTACTGCCAGGTTAGCGCAGGAGCTCCTACTGCCATCTCAATGGGTGACAGAAGGGCTCCCCATCGAAATGGCTGTGCCGTAAGTGGTTCACTTACCGCTTGGCCATTTCTTTTCATCAAAAATGGACAGCCTTTTACCCGCTGTGGTAAAAGGAGGCCTCAGCGTTTTTCAAAAATTTACGCTGCAAGTGCAGGCCCCCTTTAACCGCAGCTTGGTAAAAGGGCCTCTTGGTGAGGTTTTACCCAAAAACGAAGTGTAGAAATATCATTTTTAATAGGTTTTAAAAGTGACTTCTCTGACTCTGTTTACAAGTATATGTGTAAGCTTCAAGCTGATTGGTTGCACTACTCCCTGAAGGAACCTGAGCCTCAGAGCTGTTTGTGACAAATACCTGTTGGGGAGAAGCTGAGAAAAACTGGAAGAGACAGGAGGTGCTGAATGTGCATGTGTCTGGGAAGGATAAAAAAATAATAGAATCTATAGAAATTAACTGGTAATTGTTAAATAGCTCTGTTTGAGTGAAAGAGCAGTCATGTTATAAGTACTTTTGAAAAGAAATAATATTTAGTTAAGATTAAAATTGGAAGGTAACTGTTGAAAGCAATATTTGATATAGGTCTAATTAAACAGCAGAATATAAATATCTGTTGATTTGGAAAAAAAGGAAAATGTATTTACAGGAACTTGTCAGTGTTTAAATTAAAATTGCAAGTTCAATAGTACATGAGAGCTTTATGGCTTATGATTAAATGAGAGATCAGCTCATTTTTAAACTGAGAAGAATTATTTAAGTATAAATTCTGGAAAAAATAAGAATCCTTAGATAAACCTGTCTGAGAAGAGCTTTCATACAGATAGCAAACAAATGAGATTAATCTCATTTTGTGAGCATTTTAAAAAGACAAGCAAGTCCTTTTAAAAGAAGACACTATAAAGGAAAGTGAATATTGAAAGTGAGTCTAATGAAATCATTTTGAGCAAAATATTGTGAAACAGCAATTCTTAGCTGCAGTGCTCCAGTTGTAAAATAAATACTGACAGCCATTCTTTTAGGGGTCCTTTTACAAAAGTACGCTAGAGTTTTTAGCGCATGCATTAATTTTTTTATAGCCATTTACATTTTTACAAGCGATAAAAAAACTTGTTGGAAATACAGCGAAAGTAATATATAGGAATTATTTCAGTCAGGTAATTCTGTTCTCTTCCTTAGACCACTAAATAGGGAGAGTGAAACAAGACAAGGAGATCAATTAAACAGTAAACAGAAAAAAAATAGTGGTATTAACCTGATTATCCCCAGATAGTACTTGTCTAATTCATTTCTCCACACTGATCATCTGATTGGCTTCTTCAAGGCCAATACGGTGTTTAGTCAAATCATTTCATTGAAAACATACTTATTGTCCAATATTAGTTAGAAATAATACATCTGATGACATTCTCTCTCTTTTAAAAACCAGAAGTTATTTAACAATACATATACTTAAGTCTCTAATTCAAATCCCACTGATTAAAGTAATCCCAGTTTTCACAGGCTTCACTCCTTTTAAAGTAATAATTGAGGAAATATTAGCGCATGCATTAAATATGCGTGTGCTAAATGCTAGAGATGACCATATATTCCTATGGGTGTCTCTAGCATTTAGTGCGTGCTAATGATTAGCGGGCACTAAAAACGTTAGCACGCCTTTGTAAAAGACCCCTTTAAATAGAAAGGAAACTTGTGCTGGGAGAACTTAGGGCCCCTGTTACTAAGCTGCAGTAAAAGGGTCTTGCGGTAGTGGCGGTGCCCAGATTTTCCACTTGCCGAGGCTCCTTTTACTGTGAAGAAAAATGAAATGGCTGTGCAGTAAGTATATATTTGCCATGCAGTCTTTTCGGGGGAGCCCTTACCAACACCCACTGAGGTGGGGGTAAGGGCTCCTATGCTAACCCGGTGGTAACCCCTGTGGTAAAAGTTCACAAAACGTCCTGGGAGGAGAAATACTGCTGATGGCTGCTTTAGGCCAGCAGTGGTTCCGATTTGCTGTGCATCAAACCTTTAGTAAAAGGGCCCCTTCGCTTCGTGAACAGCACATTGCTCTACAGAGAACTCAGTTTTAATAAACAAAAACAAATACTTACCTGATTTTTAAAATTAGTTTATATAAACTTGATCCAGTATAGGTATAGGAAATTGAACATTGTAAATGGAATTTGAAAGTGTTAAGATATTTTAAATATTTTAACCTACTTTTTAATGTTTTCACTTTTTTAACATTTTAATCTGGTTTTAATGATTTTTAAACTATTTGTTTTGATACTTTTTAAATGTAAAGTGCAATAAAAACAACTTTTTGCACAAATTCAATTCGGTGTTGCTTTATTTAACACCTACTGCTGTAATACTAATCGTGTAACATGTTTTTGATTCTTAAATCTAAATTAATCTAAAATTCCTTCAGATTGGAGTTAGCCCATCAGAAACGAGGTCCATTTCTTTAGTGTATTTCCCTCTTTCCTGAAAAGCAGGTTCTAGTCTGAGGTATTTCAGTTATTGCATTACATACAATTTGGGTAATAGTAAGATCAATCCTGATTCTAGAAAGGTGTAACTAAGGTGGACTGAAGGGGCCAGATATTCTCTCCCCTTCCCCCCCCCCCCCCAACCACAGCCCACGGCCACATAAAATATTACCTTTGCTGGCAGGGATGCCAAATCTCACTAGCCAAAGACAGCTCCTGCCTAAGTCATGCATTTGCTGAATGAGCAGCACTTAATTCAGCAGGTGTGCTTCGGCCACTAATGCCGGCTCTCCCGTGATTGGTCAGTTCAGGTCTAACAGAGTATGCGCAAGAGAGCTGGCATTAGTGTCCGAAGCGTTCTTCATGAATTAGTTGCTGCTCATTCAGCACAGGCGTAACTTAAGCAGGAGATGTCTTCGGCTGGCAGGGTTGGCATCCACGCCAGCCATGAAAGTAGAGGGAGCCTGAGCAAAAGGTGAAGGGGCCCAGGCCCCAGAGGCCCCCCAAGGCTATTTGTGAGCTCCACAAAAGGTAGCATGTCCTAGCTTGCTCCCTTTCTCAAGATCCATGTACACTGGCCAAGAGGAAAGACTGTAAATGTAGGCTACAATTTTCTTATTTAAGCAATAGTTGTACTTTATTTATTTATTTATTTATTTATTTATTTATTTATTTATTTATTTATTGCATTTGTATCCCACATTCCCCCACCTATTTGCAGGCTCAATGTGGCTTACATAGATTTGTTGACATTATCGTAACAATATATCAGATATAGTTAGTAATGTGTGACGATCAAGGAATGGAAGAGGGAAAAGGAAGGTAGTGATAAGGATAGTTGTATAAGGTGACCTTTCATAATTGAGCGGGTTGGTGAGGTGCCTTAGAGAGATTATAGGTGTTCATTGTAGGCCTTGTTGAAGAAGAATGTTTTCAGAGATTTTCGAAAGCTGGTTGTTTCGTTGATTGCTTTCAGGTCTGCGGGTAATGCATTCCACAATTGCGTGCTCTTGTACGAGAAGGTAGTAGCATGCATCAGTTTGTACTTCAGTCCTTTGCAGCTGTGGTAGTGCAGGTTGAGAAATTTGCGAGATGATCTTGTGGCGTTTCTGGAAGGTAGGTCCACGAGGTTTAACATGTATATTGGAGCGTCTGCATGAATGATTTTGTGTACAATCGTGCAGATCTTGAACGCAATGCGTTCCTTAATTGGGAGCCAGTGAAGTTTTTCTCTTATTGGTTTTGCACTTTCATATTTAGTTTTTCCAAATGTGAGTCTGGTGGCCGTATTCTGGGCAGTTTGGAGTTTTTTGATTGTCTGTTCTTTGCATCCAACGTACAGTGCATTGCTTTAGTGTACTTTAGATTGGGCCTGATATTTAATTTATGCTCTTGACTTTGAGAGTTATGCACCTGAAATGGCCTCCCTGAAAATTGACTAGGGCTTAGTGCCAAACTTTATACTCAAAGTTTCACTAACTCCTACATTTAGAAAACTATAAAGAAGTGGTTATGGGCAGGTTTAAGGCAGAGAAAAAAGTTAGGCGCTTAGCACTGATTTTCAGTACTAGGCTTATAAATCTAGGCAAATGAATGACAGGCCTAAATTTATAAGCATAACCTTTAAGCTTCTAAATTAAGATGGATTTTCAGCTGGAAACTTAGGGGTAGGTATTCCAAACAGTTTAACCAGGCAGGAGAGGCTTCTGCCCAGTTAAACATTGCTGAGCTAGCTTGCTGAGGATATTCAGTGGCACTTAACCAGGAAGTGCCACTGAATATTACCACTATCCGACTAGGGCAACTTAACTGATTAGCACCAATAGTCAGTCCACTAACTTTATGCACTGAGTTAACCGAGCACCAGTCTGAATATCAACTGGTGCCCTGTTAACTTCCAGGTCAGCAAACATACCCGGATATTCGATGTCAGGAGTAGCTGGAAGTGGCTTATAAGCCACTTGCCTCCATGGGCTGAATATTACCCCCTGAGGATACTAAGTTTGGCTGAATATAAGGTACAAATTTAAGAACCCAACTTAGATGCTTAAATTTAGGAGCTCAGCTTTTCTAAATATTGAGCTAATAATAACAGTTCAACAACGCAAATCGTTATGCAGATTTTACAGTATTTAGACAAATCCTGGCACTCTCACTCTTCAGCCATTGCATGCAACCTCCCATTCTTCAGACATACACCCAAATGCATGCACTCTCACTCTTCCAACACATCAGGCACAGGCAGCTCCTTGTGACTCTGGGCAAGTCACTTAACCCTCCATTGCTCCATGTAAGCTGCATTGAGCCTGCCATGAGTGGGAAAGCATGGGGTACAAATGTAACAAACAAACAAACTGAGTACAATAATGCATGTTCTCATTCTTTAGACCAGCGGTTCTCAACCAGTGTTGTGACACACAAAGCAGCGTGCTTTTTTTTAGCGTGATCTCTCTCCACTTTCCTTTTCTTCCCCTTTCCTCCATGTGGACATTAGGCTTGCCTCTTTGTAGTTTTGCTGATCATCCCTGGAACTCTTTTATTTTAAAAATGGCATTACATAGGTCACTTTTTCAATTTTCAGTTACCATGGATGATTGCAATGATAGATTACAGATTACTAATAGTAGATCTACATTTTCATTTTTGAATTCTTTCAGCACTCTGTGGTACATACCATCTGGTGCAGGTGATTTAAGTGTTCTTTAGCTTGTTGATTACATCTTCCATGTTCACCAAGATTTGTTTCAGTTCCTCTGTATTATCACCATTTATGGAGTGGGTTGCTCCTTTTTATCTTCCTCTGTAATGACTGAAGCAAAGAATTTATTTAGTCTCTCCACTATGGCCTTTTCTTCCCTGAGCACCCCTTTTACTCCTTGAGGATCTAATGGTCCAACTCGCATGCTTTCTGTTTCTAATGTACCTGAGAAAGCTTTTACTATGAGTTTTTGCCTCTATAGAAAGCTTCAAGGGAGGACTTGCTTTGTCAGGGTGGGTGGAAGGAGGGCTGGACCTTGTCAGGGTGGGGTGGGGGTGGGAGGGAGATTGGGACCACAGTGGTGGGAGGGGGGATGAGAGGGGCTGAGACATCACTGTTCTGCAGGTCCTGGCTAAATGTCTAAATATTGTCTGGGACCCGGATAAGGTCCGGCTGGCACTGCATATTCAGTAATGATGGCTGGCCAGGGCACTGAATATCCAGGCTAATTCTGCCCTCAGGGGTCAGCATTTAAAAAATGCTGATCACCACAGGCAGAATATCAGCTGGGAGAATGTGCAACCTGTTTCCTGCTGAATTTTTATTCTGTTTAATTCAATGCCTTCTTGAACATATAGCACCACTGCCCCTCTAATTTGATCCAGCCTGTCACCGCGATATAACTTATACCCTGGTATCACAGTGTCATATTGATTATCATTTTTCCCATCAGGTCTCTGAGATGCCTGTTATATCTATATCTTCATTTAGTTCTATATACTCTTAACTTTTTAGGTTTCTAGCATTTGTATACAGACACTTCAAAGTGTGTGTTTTGTTGCGTAGCAATTGACAAAGATCATTTGCAATCTTTATTTTCTGTGTGCTTTTCCTTTAAAAGCATCAGGATGACTGTGCCTTTGTTGTAGGCTGTCTATCAGGATGCCTCAACTTCTTTGTTTTGATGGTAACAACAATATCTAACTCTGACCCATGCACAGCTGAGCAACAGTCGGTTTTCCTCCAGGATCTAGTTTAAAAGCTGCTCTTCCTCCTTTAAAACTCAAACCTGGGGGAAAGTCTCAGTGGTTGGGAAAATAATGGAGACACTTGTGAAAGGAAGGATAATAAACTTTCCACAATCCATTGGGTTGCAAGACCAAAGACAACACGGTTAAGCTTAAGGGTCTCTGCAGTACTTTATAAACTACATGAATATATTTGCATACTTTTATGTGCATATATTGGGGAGGGGGGTGGAGGTTGTAATTTTATAAGAGCAGACTTCTCTAGGCATAATATTGAAATACCAAGTATTTTCTTTTTATACAGGGTGCTCTTCTTATTGTACAGTATTGTAAAATATATTTAATGACACATTATTTAAACAAAGTCTGTAACAGACAGCTCTTCCATTTGAGCTCCTTCTAATGCTGTTTGCAGGCTAGAAAGAATTTCAACTTGAAGCTTTAAGCACTTTGTAAGCAGCACTGTGGGTGGGATTATCCTCTCCCCACAATAGGTGCAATATGCCACAGCAGTGCCTTTGCATAATGTCCCTAATTTTGCTGCCAGCACTCTGATTCCCTATGGAGGCATTTCTGTAGTTTTCTTAATCTGTACTATTGTGTTTCTTTCTTCCTCATCTGATTGCTCTCTCTTCACTATCTTCTTTCTCATAGTCTTAATGCTTACAGACACAGCAGGGTAGTATTTCTGTGTATGCTCCTGGAAGCTTTTTACAGGAGAAGCATAAGGAGCGTCAGAATACATTTTCTGCTTGCCGTGTTGGGTCGAGCTAAATTAGGCTTTTGAAATGCAATAACAGGAGAAAGAACCCCTTCATTTGACTTTAAAGTGCCTCTCCAAATATTTGGTCTGC
This sequence comes from Microcaecilia unicolor, assembly GCF_901765095.1. NCBI lineage: Eukaryota > Metazoa > Chordata > Amphibia > Gymnophiona > Siphonopidae > Microcaecilia > Microcaecilia unicolor. The sequence goes on along the minus strand of NC_044033.1, from coordinate 50,747,215 downwards.
TCATTGCAATTTTTATGTGAGCTATCAGGTCCTGTTTCAAACAGTGTCAGTATTTCTTTGTTCACTTTGGTAATGCTGTGAATTCTTGTTTGACTGGACTCTAAGGGGCTAATTTTATAACTGCTCACCTAAGTAAGAAATCCGATAAGGCACCTGTTTGAAGCTTATTTTATAAGATCACAGAGGCATCTTTGAGGGCCTTTTACTAATGGGCGTTAAACCCTTAGGTGTAGTTAATGCACGCACGTGTGATATCCAGGTGGAGAACTGACAGAGGGGGAAGGGATAAAAGTGCTTGCTGAGATAAGTTCAAGAGGCGTGTAGGGGAATATGGACTCAAAAGTCTCGAAATATACTCTGGAGCAGCCTGTAGTTTGCCTTTGAACACAATGATGAGTAATTTAACTAGTCAATGTCAAATTATTCTTGATGTGGGAACATCAAATATCATGTATATCAGTTCCCACTCTATCAATATTGATGCATCCAATACTATGCTATTAATATGGAGGGGCATAATCAAAAGGGGCGCTCAAGTTTTCCTGAGGACATCCTTGCAGGCGTAGGGGCGGGGAAACCCGTATTATCGAAACAAGATGGGCGTCCATCTTTCATTTCGATAATATGGTTGGGGACGCCCAAATCTTGACATTTAGGTCGTCCCTGGAGATGGTCATCCTTAGACTTGGTCGTTTCTGATTTTCGGCGATAATGGAAACTAATGACACCCATCTCAGAAACGACCAAATGCAAGCCCTTTGGTCGTGGGAGGAACCATCATTCATAGGGCACTGGTCCCCCTGACATGCCTGGACACCAACCGGGCACCCTAGGGGACACTGCAGTGGACTTCAGAAAAAACTCCCAGGTACATAGCTCCCTTACCTTGTGTGCTGAGCCCCGCAAAACCCACTACCCACAACTGTACACCACTACCATAGCCCTTAAGGGTGAATGGGGGCACCTATATGTGGGTACAGTGGGTTTCTGGTGGGTTTTGGAGGGCTCACATTTACCACCACAAGTGTAACAGGTAAGGGGAGGGATGGGCCTGGGTCCGCCTGCCTGAAGTGCACTGCACCCACTAAAACTGCTCCAGGGGCCTGCATACTGCTGCGATGGACCTGAGTATGACATTTGAGGCTGGCACAAAATATTTTGAAAGATATTTTTTGAGGGTGGGAGGGGGTTAGTGACCACTAGGGGAGTAAGGGGAGGTCATCCCTGATTCCCTTCAGTGGTCATCTGGTCAGTTGGGCACTTTTTTGTGCCTTGGACGTAAGAAAAGCTGGACCAGGTAAAGTCGTCCAAGTGCTCGTCAGGGACACCCTTCTTTTTCCATTATGGGTTGAGGATGCCCATGTGTTAGGTACGCCCGCCTTCGCTACGCCTCCAACACGCCCCAGTGAACTTTGGTTGTCCTTGCAACAGAAAGCAGTTGGGGATGCCCAAAATCGGCTTTCGATTATGCCAATTTGGGTGACTGTAAGAAGGACGCCATTCTTCCGATTTGTGTCGAAAGATGAGCGTCCTTCTCTTTCGAAAATACGCCTGATAATGATTCAGCCAGAATTATCAATAGTGAAGCTTGCTTATAGATTATGAAATCTCTGGTGACCTCAGCAGTGCCACTTGCTAATCTCATTTACTGGCAATATGATCGGCACACACCTCCTCATCGGTACACCTGATTAACTATTTATTTTATTAAAAATTTTAACTCAATTGGTAGACATTTAAATGGTTATTAAATACTCAATCTCAAGAGTTGTCAGACTGGGGGTATCATGTCCAACATGCATGTTTCTCCCACACGAGCTGTCTCAAGGACTATCCTCCTTAGCCGTCTCTAGCGCCAACTCTGCTCAATACCAGCCCATTTCCTAGCCTGCAGGTGGTGCAAGGATCTTCTATAATAAGCCAATCAAACCCTTTCAAGCTTCCTGCTAGACACAGTGGTAACACCTGTGTTGCAGCATTCTAAGGGTTCTGGTCTACCTTCACTCCTCTCTATGAAGCCCATTTGGGAGTCAAGGAAAGAGGGTGATATCCATTCTTCCCTTACACACTGCCCCTATAGCTACGACAATTAAAACCCATTCCCATCTAAGCCCTACAAACATCATCCCTAACTGAAAATGAAGGGGTAGACAGGCAGGCAGGCATCATCGACCCACATCCTACCCACCTCACTGCTTCACAGAATAAAGTAACATAGTAGATGACGACAGATGAAGACCTGTATGGTCCATCCAGTCAGCCCAATAAGATAAGCTCATTACTTTTAGTATGAAGTGATGCATCATATGTATACCAGATCTTGATTTATCCTTGCCATGTTTAGGGCATAGACCTAAAAGGACCATATAGTATTTCCAGCTGCCCCTCCACCACTTACATAACCCCCCACCACCCTGCACAAATGATCCAGGCAAAAGAAGGGGTGGCTTAGTCAATTTCAGTGCACTTATCAAATCCTTCAGGGTTGCTGGCCTTCCTCATAAAAATATTCATTGTAATACAAAAACAGCAGGCAGTACTGACACTGAAATATCAGTCTAACATTAATTGGGCTGGTATGTGGTTTTGAACAAAGGCTCCTTCACCCATTCCAAATATAAGACATGCATTATTTCATAGATTACTTTCTTCTTAATGGAATACATATAGCAAGAAAAAAAACACAAGATCTGATTTACTGAACTTTTTTTCCATAATAAGAAAAAAGCCTTTGTATATCAGGCCATTAGGGTGCCATGTTTGGGAATCTTACACAAAATAAATGAATTACAAGTAAACCATGCATACCAATAATAGGGTCAAAATGAATAACACATATTTAATTAAAAAGCTAAATTGATGTATTGAGCTCGTCACAAGACCTTCATTATCCTGGTGGAGGTTTTGTGACAGGACCAACGTATCAGTTTAGATTTTTAATTAAATATGCATTATTCATTTTGAACCTATTATTGATATGCCTGATTCTATTTTCCATTTCAAATGTCATTGTTATATTTCTGGTAAGACTATAGAGCTCAAAAGATTTCTTTCTGTACTGCATGGAGCCAAAGCAACAGGGCCTTTGTTCAAGCTGCATCTTTCACTTTTTATGCCGGTTAATGGAGGTACAGATGCAGACGTCTCTTTCCTGATTCTTAATATTGCATTGTATACGTAATTTGCTGGTATCTGATCAATTTAATTGACATTGCTTTCTTCATGTATGAATTCAAAATTTTTTATTGAGTTTTTAATTCACCGATATTAACAATGAAACAAAAATGACAAAATGCCCTACAGAGACGGAGCAGGACAGTCGGAGCATTACGAAGAAAGAAAGGAAGAAAAGTAATGCATAGGGACTTTTATCTATAAATACATCACAGCTTTTCTACAGATTCCTGAATTAATAATCATAGTTGGGCATTTTTCATCAAACGATCCATCTTTTCAGCTGCTGTGGTCTCGTATTTTGTTTTCACACAGACTGAATGCCACCAGAAGGTGACATTGAACAAAATACAGTTTTTTCAAGCAGAGCGAACTTTTTGGCAATCAATAGATAGCATTATATTTAACAGTCTCTGTTGAGCTACATCTTTCACTTTTTATGCCAGTTAAATGGAGGTGCAGTTGCAGATGTCTCTTTTCTGTTTCTTCATATTATATTATATATGTAATTTGCTGGTATCTGATCTATTTAATTGACATTGCTTTCTTCACGTTTGAGTTCAAATTTCTTCATGTGTGAGTTCAAAAATTCACCGAGATTAACAAAGCAAACAAAAATGGCAAAATGCCTTACAAAGACAGAGCAGGACAGTAGGAGTATTACGAAGAAAGAAAGGAAGAAAAATAATGCATACGGACCTTTTATCCATAAATTCATCACAGCTTTTCTACAGATTCCTGAATTAATAATCATAGTTGGGCATTTTCTATCAGACAGTCCATCTTTTCACTGCCACGATCTCATATTTTGTTATCACACAGACTGAATGCTACCAGAAGGTGACATTGAACAAAATACAATTTTTTCAAACAGACAGAATTTTTTGGCAAGCAATATACTTAACAATCTCTGTTGAACCTTATTTAATGAATAAACAAAATTTTAAAGATACAGTTCTACACCATAGTACAGAAAAGTTGAGACATGAATACTATTCACAGGGCCTGCACCTTTCTGAATTAGACAGGTTTAAATGTGAACATAGAATGTAAAGTATTTTTGTAATAAATTGGTTGATTTCATCAATGTATACTTGAGTTATTCGCATTGTTGACGGTGCCTCGAGAAGATCAGTGATATTAGTAAGTAATTTTTCTCATTTAGATGATGGATGTTTAGTTAACCCAGTGGTCCCTGATTCCCTCTGGTGGTTATCTGGTCATTTAGGGAACATTTTTGTGGCTTGGTCTTAAGAAAAGAAAGGACCAGGTAAAGTCATCCAAGTGTTCGTCAGGGACGCCCTTCTTTTTTCCATTATTGGTCAAGGACGCCCATGTGTTAGGCACGCCCAGTCCCGCTTTTGCTATGCCTCCGACACGCCCCTGTGAACTTTGGTTGTCCCCGCGATGGAAAGCAGTTGAGGACACCCAAAATCGGCTTTCGATTATGCCGATTTGTGCGACCCTGTTAGAAGGACGCCCATCTTGCGATTTGTGTCGAAAGATGGGCGTCCTTCTCTTTCGAAAATAAGCCTGATAGTCTTTATCTGCTGTCATTTTCTCTATTCCTATGGACCCCTAGTTGTGGTAAGTCATCCCTTGTCTGGCTCTTTGGGATGAGCAGTGAATAGAAGGTCATAACAAATGTTAAATGAAGGTTCTAGTTCTACAAAAAGGTGCTAAAAGAGTTCAAGCCAGTTAATTAATTAAAACATATCCACTTAATAAGAATAAATGTTTATTGTATAATTTTATGTATGTATAGTTTGTTAACCGCTGAGAATTTTTGGATTGTGCAGTATAGAAATGTTTAAATAAATACTCTCCATCAAATTGAGAAAGCTTTTTTTATTATTCCCTTTTTATGTCTTTATTGACCCTTGTTTCAGTCCAGTAGCTAAAATTAAATAAAAGTTACATTGGATTTGTATGCCTTACAGTTATCTTTCATAATTTGTAAAGTCTCTTGATGTACAAATCCCTTGACAATTTCCTTTGCTTTGCTGTCTGTAATAGAATCAACGGCATTGATTACTGAAAACTCTATTAAGAAACAAGTCATTTGAAATGTGAGAAACTTGACTTTCCATATAATGGGAACAAATCATTCTAAAAGTTAGTTAAGTAGTGGGGTTTTCTTCAATAAGTAATGCTTAATATCAGTTTCATGCAGAGCAGTTTACTCAAAGCTGATTACTAACATGTGCTGCCCTGTTGGCATGTGCTAACACCTTTACCTCATTCTATAATCTTGCATGCATAATTTTAGACTTAGCGCACAAAATTACTCACGCAAGCTACAGAATACCTACAGGTACGTGAGTAACTTAAGTGACAAACAAGCTGCTAATTGACACTAACAACCAGTTATTGGTGTTAATTGGTACTAATTTGTAGTTACACACTTATCTGCATTTAGTATTCAATGACCTTAAGGTGGCCAAACAGGTAGAAAAGGCAACAGTGAAAGCTAGAAGGATGCTTGGGTGCATAGGGAGAGGAATGGCCAGTAGGAAAAAAGAGGTGATGATGCCCCTGTATAAGACTCTGGTGAGACCTCATTTAGAATATTGTGTATAATTCTTGCGATCTGCACCTTCAAAAAGATATAAACAGGAAGGAGTCAATCCAGAGGACAGCTACTAAAATGGTCAGTGGTCTTCATCATAAAGCGTATGGGACCGACTTAAAGATCTCAATATGTATACTTTGGAAGAAACACAGGAGAGGAGAGATATGATAAAGACATTTAAATACCTATCCAGCATAAATGCACAGGAGGTGAATCTCTTTCAATTAAAAGGAAGCTCTGGAATGAGGGGGCATAAGATGAAGATGAAAGGAGATAGACTCAGAAATAACCTGAGGAAATACTTCTTCATGGAAAGGGTGGTGAATTCTTGGAACAGCCTCCCAGTGGAAGTGGTGAAGATGAAAGCAGTATCTGAATTCAAGAGAGCTTGGGACAAGTATATAAGATCTCTAAGGGAGTGATAAGGAGAATAGATGGGCAGACTGGATAGGCCATATGGTCTTTATCTGCCTACATTTTGCTCTGTTTCTATGTTTCTATTACCTTAGCATGTACATTTTATAGTGTGTAACTGCAAAGATAGTGTAGATGTAGGATGGGCATGGGCAAATCAACGGCATATCCCGAGTGGAGGAGTGGCCTAGTGGTTAGGGTGGTGGACTTTGGTCCTGGGAAACTGAAGAACTGAGTTCGATTCCCACTTCAGGCACAGGCAGCTCCTTGTGACTCTGGGCAAGTCACTTAACCCTCCATTGTCCCATGTAAGCCGCATTGAGCCTGCCATGAGTGGGAAAGTGCGGGGTACAAATGTAACAAAAAATAATAACCTGGGTTAACAGTAAAATAACACGTCTTAATGGTAGCCCACATTGATAACTTCATCCCTTAGTCATGGACATTTACACTAGCCATTGGCATGGTGTAATTAGCCACACCTAACTGCTGATGCATAAATGCTGACATGCTAGTATTCTATAATGGCAGTTGTGCGTATAATTGCAGATACAGAATTCACGCAGAGCATCCCAGTGCCTACATTTTGGCAACCTGTAGAGCAGTTTTGTCCAAGTTCGGTCCTCGAGGGTTGCAAGCAGGTTTTCAGGACATCCTTAATGAATATGCATGAGGGAGATCTCAATGCAATGGATATAGTGGGCATGCAAATTGTTCTCATGCATATTCATTAGAGACATCCTGAAAGCCTGGCCTGCTAGTAGTGCTCGAGGACTTAACGTGGAGAAACCTGCTGTAGAGAATTATCCACTTAATGCACATTATTAGTAAAACTAGGTCCAATAGCATAAAATGTTAAATTAAACAACAAAATGGGAGTGGAGTAAAGATGCATAAAGGGATGTGGTAATCCAAACAGCTTTTCGTAATGATACTCGGCACGGTCGCTGTGTTTTGCCTATGAAGCCTGCATCAGGAGTCACACCTTCAGGCTGATATAAAAAAAAACACCTCAGAATATAAACTGAAACAAAATAACCACCAGAGCCGGCAAGAAAATTGACTCACAATACGGTGAAGTTTACCAAGCAATAAATAACGTGTCGTGTGGCACTCCAAACTGCGGGAGAAAATAATCTCATTAATGAAGGCTGCTTGGATTTGCACATCCCTGTATGTGTCTTTACTCCACCCCCATTTGACTGTTGCTGTTTTCTCGTGGAGTTTTGTTCTCACGTTTTATTTTGCATACAATAAAATATCACGTTTAACTGAATTAGCATGCACTGAAAAGGCACTGCTTTTTAATAACTCTATCTGTAATTTGATAAAGCATTGTACCATACGATACTTACAGCAGTGTAAGCTCTATATTCAAGGACTGTGAACATTCACTTTAAACTGTACTAATAGTATGGATTACAAAAAGGGGCATAATCGAAAGGGACATCTAAGTTTTGTTGAGGATGTCCCGATGGAGGGGCGAGGAAACCCGTATTATCGAAACAAGATGGACGTCCATCTTTCGTTTCGATAATATGGTCAGGGACACCCAAATCTTGAAATTTAGGTCGTCCCTAGAGATGGTCGTCCCTAGACTTGGTCGTTTCTGATTTTCGGCGATAATGGAAACCAAGGACGTCCATCTCAGAAACGACCAAATGCAAGCCCTTTGGTCGTGGGAGGAGCCAGAATTTGTAGTGCACTGGTCCCCCTGACATGCCAGGACATCAACTTGGCACCCTAGGGGGCACTGCAGTAGACTTCATAAATTGCTCCCAGGTACTTAGCTCCCTTACCTTGTGTGCTGAGCCCCCCAAAACCCGCTACCCACAACTGTACACCACTACCATAGCCTTTACAGCTGAAGGGGGCACCTATATATGGGTACAGTGAGTTTGTGGTGGGTTTTGGAGGGCTCACTGTTTCCTCCACAAACGTAAAAGGTAGGGGGGGATGGGCCTGGGTCTGCCTGTCTGAAGTGCGCTGCACCCACTAAAACTGCTCCAGGGACTTGCATACTGCTGTCACGGACCTGAGTATGACATCTGAGGCTTGCAAAAAATATTTCGAAAGATATTTTTTGAGGGTGGGAGGGAGTTAGTGACCACTGGAGGAGTACAGGGAGGTCATCCCCGATTTTCTTCGATGGTCATCTGGTCATTTCGAGCACCTTTTTTTGCCTTGGTTGTAAGAAAAACACAACCAGGTAAAGTCATCCAAGTGCTCATCGGGGACGCCCTTTTTTTCCATTATGGGTTGAGGACGTCTATGTGTTAGGCACGCCCAAGTCTCGCCTTCGCTATGCCTCCGATATGCCCCCATGAACTTTAGCCGTCCATGCAACGGAAAGCAGTTGGGGACGTCCAAAATCGGCTTTCGATTATACCAATTTGGACGACCCTGTGAGAAGGACGTCCATCTTCCGATTTGTGTCGAAAGATGGGCATCCTTCTCTTTTGAAAATGAGCCCAATAGTATCACAGATGTAGACACTTTTAAAAAAGACACTAGTACTGAGAGGAATCAGGAGAATTTTGAAAGGGTAAAAAAGCAACAGTTGTATAGAACGACCACCTTTCCTAACACTAAAACATAGTTTAAGATGCAAACTCTGGGGATTACAGAGCCCTCTTCCTCAGGCAATGTTATGAAATCTTAAGGTTTCAACTTAAGTGAAGCAATGTTATGGGACATTAAAGTTAATGAAACTCATACTTGCAGAGTGAGTCTGTATACTAGGTAGAAGTTTAACAATTCAAAATGCATTAAGAAACAATGCATTTGAAACAAACAAAACAAAAAACTAAGAAGAATTGGAAATAAAGAAACAAAGTCATTTCTTTCTCATGCATATTTTTTCAGGGTTCATTTTCTTCATTAGTTGATGAAAATGGTTGTTGAGTTGTGTTATTCCATACTGACACAATCACAGATAATCTGCTGGATTCTATATGTCGCACCTAGGTTTATGTACCAGAATCAGTGTATTCCATAACAACGTGCGTAAGTTAATTAGCTTTACAAGCCATTCAGCATTTTTAACAGCACTTAACAAGCAATAATGAGCACTAATTGGCGATAATTAGAATTCACGCGCATAACTCGTTAAGAGTGTTCAGAAATGAACTGCACCTAAATTCTAAAGTGCGCAGTTCAAATGGAGCGTGGCTATGGGAGAGACGTTTCATGGGCATTCCCAAATTTATGTACATTGTTATAGAATGTGACCTAGTCTGCATAAATCTACATACAGGGATTTACACCACGTTTTCATTGGTGTAAATGGAGGTGCATAGTTTTTGGCGCTGGGCGTATTCTATATACTGCGCCTAAATCTTATAGAATACTCTTAGACAAAAATGATTTCCAATGCGGATTTTCCAGGCACCATATATAGAATCTGGCTCAATGTGTCAGAACACAGTCGGATCAATATTGAGCATTAAAGCGCTGGTTGCGACAGTCAAAAATACCCAGATATTCAGTGCCACAGTCCAGACCAGGGGCGTAGCCAGACTTCGGCGGGAGGGGGGTCCAGAGCCCGAGGTGAGGGGGCACATTTTACCCCCCCCCCCCCCCCCCCCCCGGCACCACTGCCCCCTGCCATTTTTAAACCCCCCCCATTTAGACCTCCCCACCGCCACCACCACCTTTGACCCCCCTCAGCGCCAACCCTTTCAACCCCCTGTTCCCCCACTGCCATCGGGTACCTTTGCTGGCAGGGGTCCCCAACCCCCGCCAGCCGAAGTCCTCTTCTCCGGTGCAGCCGCATTGCTGATCTGCAAGGGCAGGCTTCTGTTTCTGTGAGTCTGACGTCCAGCACGTACGTGCAGGATGTCAGACTCACAGAAACAGAAGCCTGCCCTTGCAGATTGGCAACTCGGCCGTGCCGGAGAAGAGGACTTCAGCTGGTGGGGGTTGGGGACCCCCGCCAGCAAAGGTACCCGATGGCGGCGGCGGAGGAGGGGGGTTCGAAGGGGTTGGCGGTGGCGGGGGAGGGGAGGTTGAAGGGGTTGGCAGCAGGTGGGGCCAGGGCCAAATCAACGGGGGCCCATGCCCCCGTGGCCCCATGTAGCTATACCCCTGGTCCAGACGGAGGCCAGTGCTGAATGTCTGAATAATTCGATCACATCAGAACTCATCCAAATAGTGGTAACATTCAATCCACTATCCAGATAGTGGCAAAATTCACTTTGGAAGCTGGGCCCAGGGAATTTTGCCCCCCCCCCCCCCCCTACTCCCACCACTCAGCAGCCCTGACTGGAAAAATCTCCATGTTTCATTGCACTTCAAAGGAGAACACCCATTGTTCCTAAAAAAAAAAAAAACAGGCACAGAATTACAAAATGTGCAGGGAACATTAGAGCCATTAATTGCGAAAATAGAAAATCGCCTATTTATCGGCTATGGGAAAATAGCCTTAGTGTGTAGGAAAAATTCACATAAGGGCATGCTAAGGTCAACATGTATCACAGTTTCGTGAAATGACCCCTTAGAGAATACTGTAAAGTACACACATCCTTGCCATAGTTAGGACCCCTTTTACCAAGCTGCGGAAAAAGAGGGCTGGTGTTGGTGTCAGCCAGTGGCGTAGCCAAGGATGGGCTCGGGTGGGCCCAGGCCCATCCACTTTGGTTTCAGGCCCACCCAGTAGCAGCACATCTATAATGTGGCTGGCAGGGATTCTCAAGCCCCACCAGCCGAAAACTCCCAACTGTCCCTCCTGCATACCTTTTAAAGAGCAGATCTTTGCCTGCAGCAAGCAGTGACTGATACATACTGTTCGGGCCACGAGGCCTTCCCTCTGATGTATTCCTGCCTATGCGGAAACAGGAAGTTGCATCAGAGGAAAGGCTGTGGGGCCAGCATGAGCAGTGTGTATTAGTTGCTGCTCACTGTTGGTGAAAATCTGCTATTTAAAAGGTATTCAGGGAAGGGCGGATGTTTGAGAGACCATATGGATGCAGGCAAGAGAGGGAGAGACCAAATCACTTGTGGGACAAAGCGGAGTTCTTCTGCCCACCCATCTTGGACCGAGGCCCACCCAAATTTGGGTGTCTGGCTACGCCCCTGGCGTCAGCATGTGTTTAAACACGTGCAAAGACCCCCTCCCCTTTTACCGCAGCTGTTAAAAGGGAAGTCTCACTTTCCTACAGGAAATGGCTGGGTGGCAAGTGAAGCTTTTGCAGTGCAGCCATTTCAGGGGGAGCCCTTACCGCCACCCATTGAGGTGGCAGTAAGGGCTCCAGCATTAACACGGCAGTAACCGGGCAGCGTGCGACACTGCCCGATTACCACCAGGCACACTCCGGCGCTACAAAAATAAATACATTTTTGTATCGCTTTAAATGACGGTGTGGTAGGGGTGGGAAGTACCGCTGGGCTACTGCGGTAGCCCAGCGGTACTTCCTGTATAGCGAGCAGTAAGCTTACGTTGGGCTTACTGCCGCTTAGTAAAAGAGGCCTTTAATCACCTGCACTTTTGCCAGCGCTATGGCCTGGTGTAACTACAGACGTGTATATATTAGGGGTACCAATACCAGATTATGCTAGTATGCTGTAATGGAAGTCGTGCACTCGAGGTGCAGCTGTACAATAGACTGCTCCCACACATCCTTGGGGCACCTAAATGGAGACGTCCAATTGTTGAATTGCCCCCTTAGAATACATCTTCTTTGGAGCAGCTGTAAATTTGTGCAAGCACATCTGTGCGTTGCTGGGGATCATTTTGAAGGACGTGAATTCGTTTGAAATGACAATGGAAATGTATTAAAAACCTAATGCGGGATCTCATACCAATGTGCACTAGGGGGGGTGGGGCAGGAAAGGGATGAGGAAGGGGCAGGAAGCGTGCCTGACATTGAACACAAGTTGACATTAATGCTTGTTAACTGCCAACATGGCAGATAATGAGGAGCAATTAGTTATATCATGTTATTTGTAACCCAAAATGACAGGAACAAAATTTCAGGCCTATAAAATCCTGAGTTCTGTGGAACAAATAGAAGTGAATCGATTTCTCACACTTTCTAAAAGTACAAAGACCAGGGGACACTCAATGAAATTACATGGAAATACCTTTAAAACAAATAGCAGGGCATATTTTTTTCACTCAACGAACAGTTCAGCTCTGGAACTCGTTGCTGGAGGTTTAAAAAAAAGGTTTGGATAAGTTCCTGGAGGAAAAGTCCATAGTTTGCTATTGAAACAGACCTGGGGAAGCCACTGTTTGCCCTGGGATTGGTAGCATGGAATGTTGCTACTATTTGGGTTTCTGCGAGGTACTTGTGACCTGGATTGGCCACTGTTGGAAACAGGATACTGGACTAAGTGGACCATTGGTCTGACCCAGTATGGCTCTTCTTATGTTCTTATGACCTCCTCTTGAACAGTAGGTTACACTATTGGTGACATTGTCCCTGAACTGGAATAAGACAAAACAAAAAAAATCACTTAAATGACACAGGAACTAAAATGAAGGAAACATTTTGGCCTGCACACCCTTACTCATTATAAAAGCCTATTTTATAAAGGCACATAGGAGCCTAAGCTGCCTTTGCAAAATAAAGATTGAATAGGTGCCTTTTTTGGAGTTTTCACTTAGGCCCCTGCTATAAATTAGCCCCATTACTCTAATAAGCCCTTTGACTAAGCGGCGGTAAGCATGTTCATACCGCAGGTAAAAATATCTACCACAGGACATGCTCAAGCATCCCATGGTAGTTTTGAGATTGGTGTATGATATCCACATGCTAAAAATAAAATTTATGTTTAGCTCTGGGACGGAGAGTTAGTGTGTTCTTGCTCATATCTGTTAGCTGCACAACTCATTTTCCGCCAGAGTCGCTATGCTCACATTAGCCCTCTCCTCAAGTCACTTCACTGGCTCCCTATCCGTTTCCACATTCAATTCAAACTTCTCTTGCTGACCTATAAGTGCATTCACTCTACCGCTCCCCAGTACCTCTCCACTCTTCCTTCTCCCTACGTCCCCCCTCGGGAACTACTACTACTTATCATTTCTATAGCACTACAAGATGTACGCAGCGCTGTACACTGGACATGAAGAGACAGTCCCTGCTCGACAGAGCTTACAGTCTAATTAGGACAGACAAACAGGACAAATAAGGGAATTACTAAGGTGGGAATGATAAAACAGATATGGGTACTCCGTTCTGTGGATAAATCTCTCTTGTCTGTCCCCTTTTCCTCTACTGCTAATTCCAGACTCTGTTCCTTTTATCTCGCTGCACCTCACGCCTGGAATAGACTTCCCGTGCCTGTACGTCTAGCCCCGTCTTTGGCCATTTTCAAATCCAGGCTAAAAGCCCATCTCTTTAACACTGTTTTTGACTCCTAACCACTATTCTATTGCCATGTACCCCTTTTATCCCCACTTCTTGAATTCCCTTACCTCTTAGTTGTTCTGTCTGTGTGCCTGTCCTACTTAGATTGTGAGCTCTTTGAGCAGGAACTGTCTTTTTCATGTATGGGGTACAGCGCTGCGTATGCCTTGTAGCGCTATAGAAATGATAAGTAGTAGTAGTAGCACAGCTACATTGCTGCACACTAACCAATTAGTGCAAGGTTAGTACGTGAGCCTTACCGCCTACAAAATAGGTGTTTGTAAGTGCTCACATGCTAATGGGAAAATTAGTGTATGGCCACTAATGCTGGAAATAGAAAAATCAGCCATTTTACCTCTGAGGTAATAATGGCCTTTAGCACACAGGAATGACCTGTGTAAGGACATGCTAAAGGCCACTTTTTTTCTGCAGCTTCATAAAAGGGCCCCTAAATGCATTCTTGCTTAAGATCTTAAATATTTGTTGAGAAAATCAAATTGCTAGTAGATAGGGAGAAGCCAGAGAAAGCCAGATCAGCTAATCTGTTGAGAGAAAGAAATATTCCGTTTTTTTAGCTGTGTTGATTGTTATGACAAAAACAGCACCAGTTTGCAAAAAAAAAAAAAAAATTTAATAAATAGTTCAGTTAAAAGCAGATGATAAAAGCCAACATGACTATGTTTAACCTGTAGGCTGCATCTGGGATAAAAACTCTAAAACAATGCAAAAACAAAATGTAAAAATCATACATAAAAATGAAGAATTTCATAAGAATGACAACCATTGATAAATGAAATGAATCAATAAAGGAAGACAAATAAAACTGAAGATACACAAACAAGTAGAACATAACTACAATAAACAATAAACAAACATGATTTATCACAGCTTCAGTTACGTTCATATTTGGATTTATATTTGTCCATGTGAGATATCTTTTAAGAATGCAGTTTCTATTTGTTAGTGTTTCTTCATTTTTATTCATGTTGTTTTAGTTGTGTTACTTCACTTATTCACATCATTTATCAATGGTTATCATTTTTATTTATGAAGTTTCATTTTTATGTGTGATATATACATTATATTTTTATCTTTATTTTAACATTTTTACCCCTGATACAGCCTATGGGCAAAATATGACCATGCCAGCTTTTATCATCTGCTTTTCATTTAACTATTTACTGAAGTTTGATTTTGGGCACTTTCACACATTAATGCTGTTTTTGTCTTGCTTTCTCTACAGCATCTTGTCTGTATTATTAATTCTTGTGACACTGAGTGACTGTTTCATTCTTTAGGTTGCCTAATGATCTTAGTGATTATTATTTATGCTTTGCTTTCTTACTTTGCAGATACATTTGCAAGCAAAGTGGCAGCCACACAAGACCAATACGCAGATGCCTCGATAGGTAATGTCACTGGCAGCAACGCTGTGAATGTTTTCCTGGGGATTGGTGTGGCCTGGTCCATCGCTGCCATCTACCACGCGGCTCACGGAGAGGAATTCAATGTTCACCCTGGCACTCTAGCTTTCTCCGTTACTCTCTTTACCATTTTTGCTTTCATAAATGTGGGAGTGCTTCTCTACCGGCGGAGACCAGAAATTGGTGGTGAGTTGGGTGGGCCACGGACTGCCAAGCTTCTAACGACGGCCCTCTTTACACTCCTTTGGCTTCTGTACATTTTGTTCTCATCTCTGGAAGCCTATTGCCACATAAAGGGCTTCTAAAGAATGATCAGATATGGTGAATGTGTATGTGTGTGTATTTTATATGTAATGCACACATATAAAATATATAAATAAATATATGTATAAGGACAAAAGGAGCAAGACATTTTCCATTTTCACTTCCCTGCTGATGGAATGCAACATCTGAAGCATTTCTGTCCCTAGGTAGGAGTAAGAATATGTGAGGTTATTACCCATGGACCATCATGTCGAACAAGGCATGGATGCAGGGCCATTTGACTACTTTTATTTTTGAAATGACTAGACTGAATGTTACATGGGCTTCTTTGATAAATGGGAAGACCCAAGATTAACGTGAAGGTTTTTATTATTATTATTATTATTTTAACTGGGTGAGGGGAAAGGTCACAAAGTTCAAATCAGGTTGCAAGAATGGGGTATATTGTCAGAATTTTTAATGATGCAACCTTCTCCACACACCATTCTGTAGAAAGAACAGGAAAGGGAAGGGAAGGGGGCTAGTAGTGGAAGAGGAAGCTTAATAACACATGGGTCTGTTTAATTTCCAATAGGATGAAGCAACACATGGTCAGCTGGTCATGCTGTCACACCTCTTTCTTTAAAACTGGTAGAATGCCAGCTTGTTGAAAACCAGAACCACAAATAACATGCCCCTTCCTGGTTAGCTAGTCATCATTTCCTTTGCTGCAACCATCATCACCCACATTTCACAAGAGTAGTCTGTGGTCCGCCATATCTCCATTGCAGATATACAACAGAATCATATATTCAGCCTCCTTTTTGGCTTTGACAGTATTTTCTGTTGGTGCTCATGTCAATAGCCTTTGCAGTCTTGCGTTGGGGACCCATACAGTTTTGACTGGACATTGGCATTTTCATCATATTCATTACTGGGAATGTTGTCATGATATCTGTAGTACTGTGCACGAGTGAATGAAAAAGAAACCTACTTGTAAATGCTGTAGTGTAGTAAGATCTCACGTAGTATTGTTGATTGGCCATTGTTCTTTGCACTTGATTGTGTTGAGAAGCAATAAGTGGCATCTGGGCAGATGCGAGTGTTGGAATCACGGCCTGCTGAAGCAGTCACTGGGTAGAAAGCACTCTAAGGATGTCAATATACGAGATAATTTGATCATAGCAATGTGCTGAGGCATTTAATGCCCAACAAGATAAACTCATACTTGATTCTGGTTTGTCCCCACCAATCCCAGGGCACAGACCGTCGAAGTCTGCCCAGCACTGTCCTTGTTCTGCAGTCACTGAAGTTGTCATCGAAGGCCCACTTCAGCTCAGTCAAATCTGTCCAGCCACGATCAGGGCACAGACTGTAAAAGCCTGCCCAGCACTGGCTTTGCTTCTCAATTACTGGTATTGCCATCCAATCACCACTAAGCTTGTTTGGTTCCATGCCTTCCATACAGGATTCCTTTGTGTTTATCCCACACATTTTTGAATTCCGTTACTGTTTTCATCTCCATCACCTCCCAGTGGCTGCTGCAGAATCATCGAGCTTTTCCCCTCTGTCATGCATAATGTTTCAGATTTTTAAATTTTTAACTTGAAATTAAAATGGCACTGGTAACAATGTGTCTCTGGATCACTCTTACCAAATTATCTGTTTTTTTATTAAGTGGCTGCTCTGTTGTTTCCAGCTCATAGGTGTGTATTGTGGTGCTTTAAAGTGCCTATCGGTTGGTTCCAAAACCTGATCCTGCAGGCACCCCAGCCAGTCAGGTTTTCAGGATATCCATAATGAATATTCATGAGAAGATTTACGTGCAGTGGAAGCAGTGCATGCAAATGTTTCTCGTGAATATTCATTGTGCATATCCTGAAAACCTGACTGGCTGGGGTGCCTCCAGGAACTGGTTTTGAAACCACTGGGTTAAGTGCTTAATGCAGATTCATATGTGGAGGGCAATTCTGTAAAAGAGGGGGTACATTTAAGTGCCTAGGGAGCCCATATTTGGAACCTATTCTGCAATGGAAAGTAGGCATCTACTTTCCTTTATAGACTACTACCGGTAGCATAACTGGATATAGACATGTAGGGCTAGATTCAAGAAATGGTGGCCAAAGTTAGATTCTGGAATGATCCATGCTAAGCTAATGTTCTGCAAAGGATGCCCTGCATGGGGCGTCCTTTATCGAATACTAGCTGAGCACACATTTCATGCCTAATTTTAGGCGCGAGCACTTATGCCAGCCAAAGGCTGTTGTAAATGCTGGCGCCCAACTGATAACACTTAGGTGCGCAAATGCAAGAATTTCTATAACCGCAGCTAAATCCTGGGAATGCCCCTGACCCACCCATGTCCCTCCCATGGACACACCCCCTTTGGTGTTGCGCACTATGAAATTTAGGCATGCATGTAATAGAATAGGGCAGTGTTTCCCCAAGTATGGTCCTGGAGTACCCCTTGCCAGGGCCGCCGAGAGGGGGGCAGGGGGGACAAAATTCCCTGGACCCGGGCCTCCAAGGGTTGCCCAGCCCAGGGGTCAGGCCACCGGCGCTGCAGTTCCCGGTCTCACCTGCCTGCCTCCTCAGCTCCAGGCCCCCTGCATTTGAAGCAGCAGTCACAGATTGCCTCTCTTTGGGCCTTCCCTCCCTGTGTCCCGCCCTCGCGGAAACTGGAAGTTACATCAGACGAGGGCGGTACACAGGGAGGGAAGGCCAGAAGAGAGGTGATCTGCGACTGCCACCTTGAATGCAGGGGGCCCGGAGCCGTGGAGGCAGGCAGGTGAGACCGCGGACTGCAGTGGCAGGGGGAGCGACGGAGCGGCAGCGGCAGGGGGAGTGATGGGGCGGAGGCGAGGCGGCCCTGCCCCTTGCAGTCGGGTTTTCAGGATATCCACAATTAATATGCATGAAAGAGATTTGCATATAATGGAGGCAATGCATACAAATCAAGTTCATGCATTATCCTGAAAACCTGACTGGCAAGGGGTACTCCAGGACCGGACATGGGAAACACTGGAATAGGGCATAAGGCAGATCCGTACATAACTCCTAATTACTGCCTATTAAGTGCTTTTTAACTCCCGTAATTGCTTGTTAGAGCCTAATTGACTAATTAGTTTATGGGCAGCTCTGGGATCTGTGCCCAAATCTGAATGACCTGTACTGAATCCAGGGTTACTGTATATGAGCCTTATTCTATAAAGGTTATGCTCCTAAATTTACGCTCCTAAAATTTATACTCTGAAATTTATGTTCCTAAATTACGAGCGTAGTCTATTTTGGAGCATAAATTGTGCTCGTAATTTAGGAGCGTAAATTTAGGAGCATAACCTTTATACAATAAGGTCCTTTGTGTTTAGGCATAAGTACTTATGCCAGCCATAGAGCTGGTGTAAATGCTCACACCTAGATTCTGTCTAATATTCTGAACGTTACATGCCCGCCCAGACTCCACCCGTGTGAATGTGTAGCTGCAAAGTAAGAAGTAATTTTATAATGGGTTACATACTATAAACGTTAAATTACATGCTCACTGTGGTGATTTTTTAAGTAATACAAAGAAATAAAATAAAACATAGAAAGGAAAATAAGATGATACCTTTTTTATTGGACTAACAATGCATTTTTTGATTAGCTTTCAAAGGTAACCCTTCTTCTTCAGATTAGAAATGAGCAAATACCGACATACATCAAAATATATAAATGAAACACAAAAGCATTCCAACGACAGTCTCACAGGAAGAGGGAGAGCTGGGTGGATGAGAGACAGGGAGAGATGAATCGGTAATAAGAGGGTGACAAAACAGTATAATTTTGTGCTTTATAATAGGATAGAAAACCCAGGTTCTTTGTTAAGTCCTGTCTGATGGGTGTCAAAATATTTCATATTTTAGTAATTAATACTTGGACGTGGCTACGTATACACATAAATGACCCCTTAGGCATTGAAATAGTGTTGCATGCTTTGCCTGTGAAGCTGCACAGGACTGGAGTTTGGGCAAAGCGCAGTTAGAGCTGTTGAGTGAGAATTATGAAATACATCTTACATAGTTGACAAATATCCAGTGCATATTTTCTAGCGAAAAAGGTGCCGGTACTCAAATGCCAGGCCAGCCTTCAGGGGGTGGGGTGATCACTGAGGGACCCACCCCACAATAGCCAGGCCCCCTGCAACCGGTCACAGAATCTATGATAAGGCAGAATTGGTGTGTAGAGCCTGAGCTCCAAGTACCCCCTCAAAAAAAGCCCTGCAAATATCAGAGGAGACATTTATACCAGCTCTGGTGTAAATGTCTTCACCTGGCAATCTACCTGCTAGTATTTAGAAAGACAGGTAGGTGCCTTCTTGCCTTTATAAAATAGGCTTCATACTTGTGCCTTAAATGGCATTGTATCTAGTTACATCCTGATAAACCTACCCTCTAAGAGCCTAAAGTGCTCCGCTTATATACTGGCAAAATAGTTAATACTCTTTAAATCCTGTGTTGAAAAGTTAACATGGGATCTTACGCCAATGTTCACTAGGGGACAGGAGATGACACAAGTTGACATTAACGCATGCTGAGTGCTAACATGGCAGATAATGAGGAGCATTTATCTATAACTTCAAAGGTGTTGTTTCTAGGAGCCAACTTTTCAAAATGATTGTGGGTGCTAAATTCAGCACAAACTACCCCTCCCTGGACACAGTAAAGGAATTTACCCAAAATTGGGGGGGGGGGGTGCTGAAGCACCCACTGCACCCACAGAGCTAGCTCCTATGACCATTACTGTGCAACCGCATGTGTTAATAGTAATATAGTAAATGACGGCAGATAAAGACCTGTACGGTCCATCCAGTCTGCCCAGCAAGATAAACTCATTTTACGTGGTATGCGATACTTTATACGTATACCCAAGTTTGATTTGTCCTTGCCAATCTCAAGGCACAGACCGTAGAAATCTTCATAGAAAGCAGCACTTTTCTTGTACTAGAAGTTCTGAAGCTAACGTGAAAGTCCCTTAAAATTCACACTCCAGCCCATCCATATCTGAGGGCTTATTGTCCCCACATGCCAGGAATGCATTCTACTCTACAGTTAGCGTGGAGATTTTGCAACTACCTGTTCATTTACTTTTGCAGTTAGCACGTGTTCACTGCAGAACCTTAACTTGGCTTAGGACTTAGGTCCCTAGATCACTCTTTCACACATGTATTTCGGAAGCAACAGTCAACGTGGTTTATGCTGGCAAACACCATGTGTACACAAAACAACAAAAAAAAAAACAAAAAGAGCGGGAGAAACCCAAAATAGACCAGACAGAAACCACAAAGAGTAAGAGCACCAAAAAGGTTTTATTGGGACCCTACACGATCTGTGTTTAGGCCAAAAAGGCCTTCCTCAGGGGTCTTCAAATTGACGTATACAGATGTTCCTCCAGGAATCACATGGAGTGAAAGGCATGAACGCTGGTGCTGTCCGAAATCGAGCATAGGCGTTAAAAACCCCCACACTGAACTTTTTCAAACCCAGGGCATTTGGCAGTGTTCTTCCAGATGCCAACAGCCCCCTGCACATGGTCAGTTCTGGTCATTTTTACTGCCATGAAGCGCCATTCTCCCTCCAGCACCAGCGATTCCCATAGTCAGCCTTCTGCCAGCATGCGTCGTCGGGGCCTCTCCTCAGGCACGCGTCCCACCTTTGCGGAAAATAGGAAGTTGCACACTAGGCGGGACACGCCTGAGAAGAGGCCCCGACGACGCACGCTGGCAGAAGGCTGGCCATGGGAATCACTGGTGCTGGAGGGAGAACAATGCTTCAGCACAGTAAAAGTGAGCAGACCATGCGGACGGGGAGAGCAGGCAGAAGAGGCAGGAAAAGATTGGAGCCTCACTTGGGAGAGCTATGCCACTGGTTGGGTTGGGGTTAGTTAGGGTGGGCGGGCCTGGAGCAAATGTGGCTGGGCCTGGGCCCGTCCAGGCCCGCCCGTGGCTACGCCCTGCCATGCCTTAGTAAAAGAGCCCCTCATTTAGGAAAGTAATTGATTACTGATTACAGTTACCTGCTTAGAGTAACCAATTGCTTTTCCTATACTGATACCACATTCAAGAATGCTTATGGTAAAAGCCTTATGGTACATGAAGAGGTAAAATATCCATCTTATACACAACCCCAATGCTTATTTCAAGGAGGTTTGACCAACTCATGCTGACCACATACTCTGCCATTTGTCATGTCATGTTGTACAAGTTACTGCTCAAAAGTAATTAATTACAGTTACTGGGATAGTGAATACGTAGTTAACTGCTTTATTGATTACTGCAAGAAAATAATTAACTACAGTAACTTATGCTAGTAACTCAATGTCGCACAAGACTGCTGAAATTTCAGCAATCTGTAGGATTTGATCTGTCATGGAAGAAAAAGGATGATGCTCCTTCAAACCCATCCATCTCCTCCACCACCACCACTATTCTCACTTAAGAGCATAGTTATCAACATGTGCTTCCGTTAAGATGTGCTCATAGGTATAAAATAGGACAGGCAGCATTTCACACAGGATCATTCTGATAGTTCACACTACGCTTTAGTAAAAGAGCTCCCTATTTACTAATAATCTGGGTTAATTGTAAAATAACACATCTTAACAGGTAGCCCAGTTTGAAAATGTCCTCCGCTTAATGACATGCACACCTTCTGATTACAACAAAATGGACCTGATATTCAGAAGCAATTAAACAGCCAGGACAGGCTCCTGGCCATTTAAATCACTTGGATTTGAGCTAACCAGCAATATTCAGTGACGCGCAACTGGATAGCACGGCTGAATAATGCTGCTAAACAGCCAACCCCTAACCAGCGAGGTTAGGGGCAGGCCAGGGATGGAGAATTGGCAGAGCATGGCCTTAGCCAGTTAGCAGTGATATTCAGACCGCTATCCGACTGGATAAGTGCATAAAGTCCTAACTGTTTGCACTGAGTTCAACCGGGCACCTGTATAAATATCAGCCAGTGCCCAGTTACATTACATTGTTATTTATATTCCGCAAGTTACCCCAAATGGAGTTCACTGTGGATAATGGATTTAAAAAGCAGGCAGACCCTGTGAGCTAAAACACAATATCAGATATAAAAATCACTATTGTACCATTGCATGTGGAGAATCTACAAACTAGTTAAAATAGAAATTTCTTAAAGAGAAATATTTTCAAAGCTTTTCGAAAAGACAAAATAATTTTTTTATATTTCTCACTGAAGAGGAATTGAGCTTCAGGTAGCTGGTGCTCGGTATAAAAGACTCAGCAAAAAAAGCACAAAAGAGCCTTCAAGAGTGGAACAATGCAAAGTCCTTTAATTCAATAAACCTGACGTGGGCCGTGTTTTGGCGCAAACTGTGACTGCCTCAGGGGTCTGACAAGTCCCAGCTGACGGGAGACCCGTCTTTTTTGCTTGAGAATTATGTATGTAAATGCGCATAAGGAATTTGAAGTGCAGATTTTGGAGTTAGATACTCGCTGCTAATTTGGGTCCTTCTTTTAAACTATCCAGGAAATCATCCTTAGAATAGGGTCCAAAATCACAAATCCATTTGTCCAAGATGGTAGTGAACCCAAAAGGTTTTTGAAAGCTATCATAATAGTGATCCACCAAGCCTTTATTGACTGTCATCATTAAAACTGGATTCCTCAAAATCAACCCATATGACCGAAACAAAGAATGAACATAGTGATGTAATTGTCTGTAGTCATACCAATCCCAAGGCAAGAGACCATAAGTCTGTTGGAGTGACTCAAAGGAAAGCATTTGTGGTTCAGGATGTATTTTGTTAAATTTCAATAAATGAAAATTTATAATATAAATGTCATATCATTCAGTAGCTCTGCATGTTATCTTAAGCACTAACATGATCATGCAGAGGAAGTGGGTGGTCTTCTTAAAGTTAGTTAGGTTCTCAGTGGTGGACTGACCTTTCTGAGCCTGTCCAGGAGTTATAGCCTTGTTCAGCTTCAAATAATTTGTCTTTATCCAATCAGCAATGAAAGAAAAACAATGAGAAATCTTTTGGTATACATCTTGCAATTTGCAGTCAACTTTAAACAGGACAGAGATATCATCTGCAGAGATGAAAACCTGATAGCCTGTTAATTCCAACTTTCTCCCAAGGGAAGCCATTGAACAATGTTGGAGATAGGGGGAGAACCTTGTGGCACTCCCGACAACGAAGACCACTTCTGAGAGAGAACGCCCTGCATCTTGACTTTATATGTTCTGCACAATAGAAACCCCCTAAACCAACCCAATACAGCACCAGATATTCCTATATCATCCATAAGTAATACCTCGTGATCAATGAGATCAAATGCGCTGGAAAAATCCAGTTGCATAAGAAGGGCCTGTTGTCCCTTACTCATAAATTATCTACATTGATCAAATTCAGCAATCAATAATGCCTCAGTACTATGAGCTGAACGAAAGTCATATTAAAACATATGCAGTATATCAAAACGCTCCAGATGATCTACCATTTAGTTTGTGGCCAAACCTTCCATTACTGTAACAAAGTAAGGAATGGATGCCACTGGCATATAATTAGTGGTACCACTTATTGATGCCTTTTGATTTTTCATGATAGGAATTAAAACACGCCCTGCATAGTCATAGTTAGGAGATTAGAAGCTTCCTGCCACTAGGGCTGGTGTTAGACATTAGGACCTAGGTCAGAAACTGGTGAGGGGGCCCAAATGCTGGCCTTCAGCCTATGCTTCCTTTAGTTTGAGGCAGGTTTGGAGCTCCCTATGGTATGGTATGGGGGCCCAGGGCAATTGTCCTGTTTGCCACCCCCTAATGCCTGCTACAGTTAACCCAACCAATGGGAACAGGTGAAGGATGGATTGGAGTGGCAGCTGTTTGAACTGTGGGGCGCATCCATAGCCATAAAGTCATGTACCCTGGTAAAAAGGCTATTTGAAGTTGTCCACCCTTTCTATGTATAAAGTATGCACTGATGGTTTCCTATTTAGCAAGCTTAAAATAAACATACATTATATGGCTAGCAGCTGAATTTTTTGGCTAAGCCTTGCTCTACCCCTTCATGTGCAGATAGTATCAGGCCATTCAGTGAGATTTGTTTGCAGAATACTATGGGACAAGTCTGTAACTTGGCATCTCCAGTTAGGCATGTTGATGCCATGTGTCAAACTGCATCTATGAATCAAGATGCCGAAATTACTAGCATAACCCTGGATTGGTGCATTTAAATTCAGGTTTAACCATTTATACCAGGTAGACCTACTGACAGACACAAGATGGACACCCACACCATGGACAGACCACCATAAAGCTTATGTCTCCCTCCACTGGTGAAAAATACACAGAAACACAGTCAACAAACATGAACGAACAACATACACCACGAGAGGAAAAATAGACCCCACAACATTCTGGCAACAGGTCTACCAAAACGAATGGTCAACAAATACAGACACCATTCAATTCCTCCAAGAATGGGATGATATTTGTAAGACAACATTAGACACAATCGCCCCGATCCAAACCAGAACATCACACAGGAAAAAATCTAATCCATGGTTCACCGAAGAGCTGAAAGAACTCAAAACACAAGTCAGAAAACTAGAACGCGCATGGAACAAAAAGAAAGATGAACATACATTGAATGCCTGGAAATTACTTCGGAGGAAATACAAATATACCATCAAACAGACTAAAAGACTACACTACAAAACAATGATTGGACCAAACTACAAAGACACACACAAACTCTTCTACCTAGTAAATAAATTGCTAGACACCACACCAGTTACAAATAACAGCAAAGATACACCAGGGGTTGACGACCTCGCGAAATACTTCAAGGAGATAATCATACAATTACGACTTAAAATACCCACCAGCCCTATTGAATACGCAACACTCCTAAACTGTCTAGACCCAGAAGACAGAATATATCCAGCAGACAGGATCTGGACCGAATTCGAATTACTGTCAGAGGACCTCATCTCTAAAACACTCAAAAGATTCGCCAAATCCCAATGCAAACTAGATATCTGCCCAAATAACCTTATGAAATCAGCTCCTCAACAATTCATAACAGACATAACGAACCACGTGAACTTCATGCTACAAAACGGACTTTTCCCAAAGGAAAAAGGTAAAATTCTACTCACCCCAACACCCAAAGACACAAAGAAAAACGCAAGCGAAATAACTAACTACAGACCAGTAGCATCTATATCACTAATAACCAAAATAACCGAAGGGATGGTAACCAAACAATTCACAAACTATCTCAACAAGTTCTCCATACTGCATGATGCCCAATCAGGATTCCGGTCAAATCACAGCACAGAAACAGTATTAATTACCCTAATGACCAAATTTAAACAAATGATTGCAACCGGCTCCAATATACTCCTCTTACAATTTGACATGTCAAGTGCCTTTGATATGGTTGACCACGGAATCCTATTACACATTCTTGAATACTTTGGCATCGGAGGCAATGTCCTAAACTGGTTCAAGGGGTTCTTAACCTTACGCTCATATCAGGTCACATCAAATTCAACTACGTCTGCTGCATGGACACCTGAGTGTGGAGTACCGCAGGGATCCCCCCCTCGCCAACTATTTTCAACCTAATGATGATCCCCTTGGCAAAACCTCTATCAAACCATAACCTTAACCCATACATATATGCCGATGATGTAACGATATATATTCCTTTCAAACAAGACATCAATGATATCTCCAATGAAATCAACCAAAGTCTACACATCATGAACACCTGGGCAGATGCATTCTGATTGAAACTGAACACAGAAAAAACTCAATGCCTCATACTTACCTCCCAATACAACACGAATAAACTCACCGCTATTAACACACCTAAACTAAATCTGCCAATCTCAGAAACTTTAAAAATCCTTAGAGTCACCATCGACCGCCACCTAACACTTGAGACTCACGCGAACAACACAACCAAAAAGATGTTCTACTCCATGTGGAAACTGAAAAGAATAAGACCATTCTTTCCAAGATCTGTCTTCTGCGACCTAGTGCAATCACTCGTACTCAGTCACTTGGACTACTGCAACTCACTATACGCAGGCTGCAAAGAACAAATACTGAGGAAACTTCAAACATCCCAGAATACAGCAGCCAGACTCATCTTCGGAAAACCAAAATACGAAAGTGCAAAACCCTTACGTGAGAAACTACACTGGCTCCCACTCAAGGAACGCATCACTTTTAAAGTATGCACCTTAGTCCACAAAATCATTCACGGTGAAGCCCCTGCATACATGTCTGATTTAATAGACCTACCACCCAGAAACGCTAAAAGATCATCCTGAACTTTCCTCAATCTCCACTTCCCTAAGTGCAAAGGCATAAAATACAAAGTACTGCACGCATCAACCTTCTCTTATATGAGCACGCAATTCTGGAATACACTTCCACGCAACCTGAAAACGATCTACGAACTAACCGACTTCCGCAAACTATTGAAGACTCATCTCTTTGAGAAAATCTACTGCAAGGATCAAAACACATGAAGTCCACACACACTAATAGAAACGCATCAATACACTTTCTTCTGAGTTCTCTTCCCCCATATTTTCACCACACTTAAAACTCCACCCACGGATAAAATTGTTATACCCTAATGTTCTCTTGCTATTGTTTTATCGTCTTATCAATTCCCTATTGTTACATTCCATTGTTCTATTCCCCATATGATATTTGACTTTGTCTTCCCATAACTCCTCACAATGTAACCCATAATCGTACTGCAACAAATTGTATTTCCATCATTTACATTGTATTGTAAGCCACACTGAGCCCGCAAACAGGTGGGAAAATGTGGAATACAAATGCAACAAATAAATAAATAAATAAATTATTGGGGCCCTAAGTGCATCATGCATATGTTGGAGATAGAACCATGCCCCTCCTGTGCTCCACCCACATGTACACCCCTTGCAGTTACATGTTCTAGCACTTACGTGCTATCTCATAGAATACCCTGTAATGCGTATACATGCATAAATGGCACTTTTCCTTCAATCTGTTCAAAATTCTGCTGCACGACTTATATTCCACCAGTGTCGCTATGCTCATAGTAGCCTTCTTCTCAAATCACTTCATTGGCTCCCTATCTGTTTCCACATACAGTTTTATTGACTTGCAAGTGCATTCACTCAGCAGCTCCTCAGCACCTCTCCACTCTTATCGCTCCCCTATACTCCTCTCCACTCTGTTTGCTGTGTAAATCTCTCTTATCTGCATCCTTTTCCTCTACTGCTAACTCCAGACGCCGTGCCTTTTATCTTGCTGCACCATATGCCTGGAATAGACTTCCTGAGCCAGTATGTCATGCTCCATCTCTGGCCGTCTTCAAATCTAGGCTAAAAGTCCACCTTTTTTGAGGCTACTTTTAACTCACTTGTTCAGTACCCATGTTTTATCATTCCCACCTTAGTAATTCCCTTATTCCTTATTTGTCCTGTTTGTCTGTCCTAATTAGGTTGTAAGCTCTGTCAAGCAAAGAATGTCTCTTCATGTCCAGTGTACAGCGCTGCGTACGTCTACTAGCGCTATAGAAATAAGTAGTAGTAGTACTTATGCACAGAAGTGGTAGCATCTACACTATGTAACTCTCTTCCTACTGAATTCAGATTTTAACTTTTGTTCTCTAAATTTAAAACACTACTCAAAACCCATCTCTTCATTCAGACCTATCCTCAAGCCAATCAACCTTAAATTCTTATAAGGAGACCCCCTAGACAGTAAGGTAACATCACAGTCTATGTGTCCTCTTAGCACCCCCTCCTCTCTTTTTCTGGTGTAGATATTTTGGGGCCCTTTTACAAAGTGGTGGTAAGCCCAATGCGGGCTTACCGCACGCTAATCTGGAACTGCCACCGGCCCAACAAGGGGAACTGGTGGTAGTTCCAGCCCCAGTGCACACCATATCCTGGTCTGGGTAAAATAGGGCTGTAATTTTTAGCATGGCACTAACCTGGTGGTAATCGGGTTATCGAGGGAGCCCTTACAACCACCTCAATGGGTGGCAGTTAAGTGCTCCCCCTCACATAGCCAAGCAGTAAGAGCAATCGTACCACATGGGCTTTTTGTCCCACTGCAGTAAACAATGGCCACAGCATGTGGCAAAAATGGCCCCAGCCACTAGCACAGGGCCCTTTTTACCACAGCTTGGTATAAGGACCCCTGAATGACTATTCTATATTTAGGATCTTGCCAGGTATTTGTGACCTGGATTGGCCACTGTTGGAAACAGGATGCTGGGCTTGATGGACCTTTGGTCTTTCCCAGTATGGCAGCACTTATGTACTTATATTTGGTGCCCAGATTTAGGTGCCCAAACTTGGGCATGCTTCCGAGATGTGTTCACATCTTAATTGGTTAAAGAGCAATAATTGGATGCTAACAACCAATTAATATTAATTGGTATCAATTAGGATTTTCACATGCGCATCTGGCTGCATGCTATTCTATAACACTGGGTGCCCAAAAGTGGGTGTGACCATGGGAGGGGCATGGACGAGTCAGGGGTGTTCCAAAATGTTACACACAGTGTTATAGAATAATGACTCTCTGCATCCAACTTGGGCACCAGGTTTCAGCAGGCATAAGTATGGTGCCCACAGCTGGGCGTGGAAACCAGCGCTAGGCACTATTCTATAAAGAGCATGCACCCCAATCTTTTCCATCACCCATTTTTTAGTTCCATTTGTAGAATTCCCACATCCCCTTAATTCTATAAAAATAACCAAAAAATGTGCGTGCAAATTTGGGTGTATGTGCAATTTAATTGAATAATGAGCTAATTAGCACCAATAATTGGCTTTTTAACAAGTAATTATTGGCAGATTTAATTTACAAGTGATCTGAAAAAGGAGTCAATGAAATAGGAGGATCATGGGCGTAATAGAGGCATTCCTAAAATTAATGTGCATTGTTGTAGAATAACGGGGATAGTCATACATTTATACCACATTTCAGTTGGTGTAACTGGCTGCACCTCGTTAGGTGCGATTCCTGGGCGTAAGCGCTATTCTATAACAGGGGCGTAGCCAGCCTTCCGTGGGGGAGGGGGCCAGAGCCCAGGGGAGGGGGCACATTTTAGCCCTCCCCCCGGCGCCGCCCCCCACCGCCGACATTGCCGCCCCCCCCCCTCCCGCCGCGAACCCGCCGCCGCAGCCTACCTTTACTTTTGCTGGCGGGGGATCCCACTCCCCGCCAGCCGACGTCTTCTCACTCCTTCCTGCTCTTCAATTTGTTTGCTGACGTCCTGCACGTTGTACGTGCAGGACGTCAGACTCAGAGAACAGAACTGTTCTCTGAGTCTGACGTCCTGCACGTACAATTACGTGCAGGACGTCAGCAAACAAATTGAAGAGCAGGAAGGAGTGAGAAGACGTCGGCTGGCGGGGAGTGGGATCCCCCGCCAGCAAAAGTAAAGGTAGGCGGCGGCGGGGGCGGGTTCGCCGGGAGGGGGGTCCTGGGGTGAATCTGCGGGGGCCCCGGCCCCCTCAGGCCCCACGTAGCTACGCCACCCTACCTAAATTTAAGCATGGCTTATAGAATAGCACTTTTTTTGGAGCCACATATATAGAATCTAGCCCTATGTTTTAATGCCCCACTTCATATTGTTTAATTAACAATTTGCAACCTTTTCTTTTACTATCTCTCCTTTTATTCCCCTATTGGTTTTAATGATTTTACAATTTTGAACCAAACAGCTGTTCTGATTTGCAGTATATTAAATAAAAATGAATTGTGAGCATGTGTAACTGCTCAGAACCTGTTATAAAATGGCCTTTTATCTTTATAAGTTCTGAAAATATACAAGAAAAACACAGACTGCTGAGGAACATATAACTGAATATCTGGCTTGAATGCTAGAAAAAGGATCCTTGCCTAACAAAGTAAATATCGCTCTGTCATAGTCATCAGCCTCTTGCTGACTGCCAAAGGTTCAACTGAAAATGCTTCTGTTTATGAAAACTGAGAACATTCTGTGTCTCTGCTTGCCAAAATGCAGATGTTCAGGGTAATGAAGGACTTATAACCCAGGTGCACATGTTTCTGTGTGCGTTAAGCATGTGAATGTTTAGAAAACTACATTTGCACAAGTACGTGAGCACTTAGGTGCATATATGCTAGTATGACGCCTTACGGGCAGGGCACGGCAATTCTATAATTGGGTGCGCAAAATTATGCACATTTTGCACGTGTAACTGGCACCTTAATTGGCACTTGCATGCACAGGTTTTCCTTCTGTAAAAAAAAAATATTTGTTTTAAGTCATTTTGGAAACTTTTCCTTTTTTGGGAGTCAGATTATGGAATTCACTTCCTTTGAAATTGAGATCCTTTCATTTCGGAAATTATTGAAGACTTATCTATTTGAGAAATGATTTTATTCTAATTTGTTTTGTGAGTTTAGTTTTTAATTTTGTTTTCATTTTATTATTTTATGATTAGTTTGGTCAAATGTTATTTTTTAATTGTAAATTCTTCCTTATTATTGGAGGTTTTTTTCTTTTTATTTATTGTAATCAACTTTGAATCCTTTTTGGAATGATAGCGGTATATAAAACTCCAGTAGTATAGTATAGCAAGTGCACCACTCGCTATTTTATAAGGTAGGGGGTAAGTGCTGTGGCATGTGAGTGAGCATGGGCGGGCCATGGGCATCTCATCAAGCGAAGCACCATGCCATTAACCTGGCATAATTGGTCACACCTAACATTCTTCCTGCCAAAGCGGCTTTACGCTAGTATTTGAGAATGGCTTAGCCACACCCGGTAAAATTGGATCTTGGAATGCACCATTGTTTATTACAATAGCGCATACACCCGAGAATCATGCCTAACTTTAGGTGCATCTATTTGCACCAACTGAAACGTGATGCAAATGTACGCACCTACATTACATGCATATCTCCCCTTATTCTATAACAATGTGTGTTAATTTTAGAAACACCCCTATTGTGCCCATGGCCCTCCCATTTCCACACCCCCATTTTCAGATCCCATGTAAATTTTAGGCGCAGATCCTATGCCTAAATAGACCCACGTAAATACCAATTAAATCTAATTAGTGCCAATAATTGCTTGTTAAAATGCTAATTGTGTCAATTAGCTTGTTAATCTATTAAATTGCACACTCAAATTTGCAAGCACAATTTTTGGCAAATTTTATAGAATTAGGGTGTTTATGTGTTCATGTGGCCTCTGGGATATATATATATGGACAAAGAGGTACACAGAAACAAAACCCCTATTTTTGTATGAAACATACACTAGTGTTCTTGAAGGTTGAGGCACATGACATTACTTTCTAAAATATGTACATGTGCACCTGTATACAGAAGAAACAGAGATCCAACAGGGCCGTTGTTACCGCAGTCCCTGGCCAACCAACCTGGAAAGCAAAATCAAGAAAATTGAGAACCACTCGTAATAGGGGAGGTGTCAAAATAGGAATTCACGCTGTGGACAAAAATTGACAAAAATGCTTCCAACCCCCTTCATAGGATTTCCAAGTGTTCAAAGCCAGCAATGAATTCAATAAACTCTTCAAGGCAACCGAATAACATCTCAGAACTTCAAGGGCAATTCATTTATAGATGGTGCCAAAACTCATAACTGAAGCTACTGAAATCAAGAGAGAGAATCAGCAATTTCACTAGTGGCTCCAGGAATATGCTTTACAGTCAGTGATAAATTCAGCTACAATGATCACAGAACAATGACTTAAAGCAATGGACAGGAAGCCGATTGCCTATTAAGCGCTTCCACCACAACCATATTATCAGAACACCATACAACAATCTGATTAACTAAATGATCCCTCCATAGCACTAAGGCAACCAAAACCAGGAATAGTTAAAAAAAAAAAGGCAATATTAGAACACCAACCCTTATCAGTCCATCTCTAAGGCCATTGTTCCACACACCATTCCCCTTGAAAGTATAAGCCAAATCCACTCTCACCTGACACATCCGAAAACAATTCCAAATCCCAATTAGAAACCCCCGATGCAGGTCAAATACAGATTCCATTAAAATCCCTCAAAAATGATAACTAAATGCACAAATCTTCTTTGACACATGAGGGAATATGAATAAACCGTCAAACATACCAAGTGTTGAGTAAAAACATGCCCTATGGGGATTTCCCATGCTGCAAAATTAAATAGCAGCAGGATTGAATTGGTGCAAGGGTTTGTTTTTGGGCATCACAAGCTACTGCAATAGCCTGAACCAACTTGTCCAGCTTTCCTTTTGGTAAGTGAGATTATATAGCCACAGAATTCAACTCGATCCCCCAAAAATTAGCCAGGAAGAGGGACCCTCTGATTTTTCAGCAGTCAAAGCACTCCCAACTCATCAACAGCACACTGAATTGCAGCTACTAACTCTTGACAAGCAGAAGATGCAATAGGTTCCTCAAACAAGAAATCATCAAATAATGGAAAATATTATCACAGCCTGCTACTTGCTGAGTCACCCACTCAAGAAAAGCAAGCACATGCTACAGAGCAGCCCATCGGCATGCAATAGTCCTTAATAATAGGCTCCATTGAATCAGAAACCCAAAAGATAAAAAGAACTAGGATAAATTGGCAAAAGACAGAAAACTGCTTCTATATCTGCTTTTGTCATCAAGGCCCCAAAACCTAGATATCGCACCAACTGATTTGCTTGATCAAAAGATGTATACTGGACCGAACAACATTCCTCTGGAATGAAATTATTCAAACTCTTACCCCATGGGAAGGATAAATTGTGAATCAAACAATACTGCCCAGGATCTTTCTTGGGCACCAACCCCAAGGGTGAAACCACCAAATGAGGCAAAGGAGGAGAGTCAAGCAGTCCAGCAAACCAGTCTAACTGAAGTTCTTTTTGAATCTTTTTCCGAACAATTCCTTTATATCGCGCTACCAAGGGAGCATTAAAGCACTGATGAGTCAAAAGTGGGCCATGAAAAGGGATAATAAAACCCAAGGCAAAACCATCCAACAAAAATTGTGCCACCTCCCTCTGAGGATACCCCAGTAACCAATTAAGCAAAATTGCCAATTTAAGAGAGATGGACCCAACAGGAAACCCTCCCAAGACTCCGCTAGTCCCCCTCCACCCCCCTGCACAGGATCGGTGAACTGCACACCAAAAAGCTGAGTGCCCTGCTCCACAGATAGAACATTGGTGATAAAAGCAACAACCAACTCAGTCGCATTTTCCAGCATTGAAGTGAAAACACAGATTAGCAGGTAACCCAGAAAGGTCAGGAGGAGCTACACCAGAAGAGACAGACCCGGCAGATAGCAATAAAGCACCAGCTGGAACACTAGGCTCAGGACATGACACATCTGAACCCGGTAAACCAGCCACCTGACTCCCTATACTCCCCAGGGTATAAAATGACGAAGAACCTGAACCTCCCGGTGGAAGCCCAAAACACACCAGAGACATTTTGGACAACCAAATGTCCACATCTTGAAAACCCCACCCATCAGATTTGTCCTTGGCCAAACGCTTCCGAAAATGCTCATCATAATTCAGTCAAGCCCATCCCCCAAAGGTCCGATAGGCCCTCAAGGTCATATCCGAGTACCTTAACAGACCTGAATATAAGGATGGCTTGGATGAACCCAAAATACTAGAATACATATTAAAAGCCAGAAGGCAATTAAAAATAGATTTGGATACTCTCGGCTTCGAGTGCTTGGCATTCTCTTTCCCATCCTCCCTTTCTTATGCTCACTTCCCTCACCATCATGAGCCAACAAGGAAAATAAATCCACATATTTCCCTTGCAAAATCTTACAACACAATCTCTTAGACACGTGGCTATCAAGTGGGACAATAGGTGAAAGAGTATGACTGCTCTTAGACACTTGCATAAGAGCCAAGCCTGCCACCAATGGGCCAGAAGTCGAGCCCTCTACTAAAGAACCAGATTCCTCCACAGAAGATCCCGAAGAAGAAGTCTCAAAGGAATCAGATGACTCCGAATCCCAAACCTACAGAGGGTTAAGTTGTTGCCTTCGCAGCTGCTTATCTCTATCTAAACACGTCACAATGCATCTCAAATTATGAACAAAGTTTTTATCACGCAACCACTTACATATGCGAGCATTACTTGCAGTGATCTTACCCTTTCCCCTCCCCCATAGAGCTCTAGCAACACCCAACTGGTCCCACAAATCCCCTTCACTCTCAGACTCACTGGCCAGAGAACTGCTGGGCTGTTCTGTACTCAGCTATGCAGATTGCCCTGGACATCTCTGACTTCGACTAGCAGCACTCTGTGTGCTCCCATCTGTAACATCAGGTTCCCAAGGCACACTACCACGAGCCACCCGATCCTACTTGCATTGCTTGCTGGAAGGCAAATGAACAGCTCCCCCATGTTTAGGCAAGGAAATCCCTGGATACTTAGTCACCTTGGATGGCTACTTAGGTGCCTGAACAGTATTAGTAGCAAGGAGGCCACCCTGAGTAGCCACCTGAGAATGTGTGACCTGTGACTGACTAAAGTGCTTCAACTCCTCTTAGGAGCCACGACTACACAACCAATCAAAGAAAGCTTCCCTTTAATAGACCCACAAACACACTACCAAAACCCCGTGCCTTCACGCAAACAACCAACTGATACCAAAACCCCACAACCAGTCACACCTCCACACTGCTCCAAAACCAGAGGGGCTTTAGGACTGCGCATCCACACACCAGATGCTACCGGACACACCTCAGTTCCAGCCTGCAGCCTGCACGCACTGCAGACATGAAACAAAGGCAATCACGCTCACTTGCAGTAAGTCCCAGATTCCTACTGTGCAGTAGTGCTTACCAAGCCCCTCCCCCTCCACCAACGAAGAAATTACCCAAAACACCACAAAGCCCAGGCGGACACACAGAAAAGAGACTGGGAGCCTGAACAAATCACGGTAAGTGCTGACACCTGCTGCGAAGAAAACAGAGGGAACAGCAAAACCGAGGCACTCAGCAACCTGCAAACCCCTGCTCCTACCCACCTGGGCTCGCAAAGAGGGGCATAATCGAACGGGGACGACCATCTATAAGGGCGTCCATCTCTAAGGATGTTCTAGCGAAGGGGCGGGGAAACCCGTATTATCGAAACAAGATAGGCGTCCATCTTTCATTTCAATAATACGGTCGGGGACGCCCAAATCTCAACATTTAGGTCGACCTTAGAGATGGTCATCCCCGGTTTTCAGCCATAACGGAAGCCGAGGATGCCCATCTCAAAAACAACCAAAGCCAAGCCCTTTGGTTGTGGGAGGAGCCAGCATTCATAGTGCACTGGTCTTCGTCACATGCCAGGACACCAACCGAGCACCCTAGGGGGCACTGCAGTGGACTTCACAAATTGCTCCCAGGTGCATAGCTTCCTTACCTTGGGTGCTGAGCCCCCCACCCCCCCTAAAACCCACTCCCCACAACTGTACACCACTACCATAGCCCTTAGGGATGAAGGGAGGCACCTACATGTGGGTACAGTGGGTTTCTGGTGGGTTTTTGAGGGCTAACATTTACCACCACAAGTGTAACAGGTGGGGGGGGGTGCGCCTGGGTCCGCCAGTCTGAAGTGCACTGCACCCACTAAAAACTGTTTCAGGGACCTGTATACTGCTGTCATGGAGCTGGGTATGACATTTGAGGCTGGCATAGAGGCTGGAAAAAATGTTTTTAGGGTGGGAGGGGGTTGGTGACCACTAGGGGAGTAAGGGGAGATGATCCCCGATTCTCACTGGTGGTCATCTGGTCAGTTTGGGCACCTTTTCAAGGCTTGGTCGTGAAAAAAAAGGGACCAAGTAAAGTCGACCAGATGCTTGTGAGGGACGCCCTTCTTTTTTCCATTATTGGCCGAGGACGCCCATCTCTTAACCAAGCCCTGTCCTGCCTTCGGTACACTGCCGACATGCCCCCATGAACTTTGGTCATCCCCGTGACAGAAAGCAGTTGAGGACGCAAAAAATTGGTTTTCGATTATGCCGATTTGGGCGACCTTGAGAGAAGGATGCCCCTCTCCCGATTTGTGTCGGAAGATGGGCGTCCTTCCATTTTGAAAATAAGCTAGAAAGTGTCACACTTGGACTACTGCAACGTACTGTTCGTGAGTCTAAATGAGGGTCTTCTTAGAAGACTTCAAACACCTGCAGAACACTGAAGCATACTTAATTTATCGATCATCCAGGTATGTGTCCACATCTCTACTTTTGAGCATTAGGGTCTCATATATTGTTCAAACTTTGTTCCATGACCTTTTTAATAATTCATGGATATGCTTCCCTATATCTGAGGAACCTAATTCATCTTTCAGCCAGATATTCAGTTCCAGGTAGCAGATTATTTCTGGTATTACAATGCCCTAGTCCAAGGGCTGTGATTTACAAAATTTTATTCACCGGTACGTTTTCCCATCAGTTGTCACATTGGTGAAATTTACTGCTGCTGAACAAGTTTTCAAAAATTCTGCATTTAGGAAAGCCATTAAAACCTATTTTTATGACCATTTTTTAATACTTATTTCAATTGTACTTAATTTGGAAACCTTAGATTAATGTATTTCCAGGATTCTGTCCTACTTCTTTGATTTTGTGCACTGCATAGAACTCTTAGGAGACATTGCGGTATAGAAGTGTAAAATGTAATATAATATAAAGCTGACCACCACTTTGTATGTATTGTTTTCCTGCACTTCAATATGTTTAGCATGACAAGTTGTTACGGTATTAAATAATTTTTATTTCAGAAACACATACTTTTTTTTTTTTTTTGGTTTATGCTCCATTTCCTTGCTGCGATAAGTCACAGCCCAGCCGTGTTTCCAGAGTGAAGTTAGTTTTGACAGGATGTGGAAGGACCACAAATACTTGAAACTCTCGTACAGTTTCAGCAGGTTAACCTTTCAGCCAAAAAGATCATTATCATAAGAATTATTCTTGTCATATCTCAACCTTTATAAAATGAGACCTTTGAAAGGTAGATCACCCAATTTATGGTACAGCTTAGCTGCTCTAGAAATTAAATTAAAAGCCCTGGGTTTGCCATTTTTTTTCACTCATTTGGCTGTTTCACTGTAGATGCACAGTTGCTATAGTAACATACAGTGTATAAAGATACATTAGCATTTATGATCACTGGGACAATGTAGTTTGTTTATTTTAAAAGGCCTTGAATTGGGGCTACTTTAGAGGCTCAATAGACCCAAGTTCAATTTCTAGGTCCAGCTTCTGTTCCGTAAGTCAGGGGGAGTGGCCTAATGGTAGAGGAGTGGCCTAATGGATAGTGCAGCAGATTGCAGACCCGGGGAACTGGGTTTGATTCCCGCTGCCGCCTGAGAGTCGGCAGTGGGTTGAAATCCTGGGAACCAGGTTCAATTCCCTCTACAGCTCCGTGTGACCAAGGTCAAGTCACTTAATCCTCCATTGCCCCAGGTACAACAGTAGTACAATGTACTACTTAGATTGTGAGCCCACCAGGGACAGACCCAGTACCTGTAAAATGAAACTGGGTCTAAGTGGTATATAAATACTGTAATGAATGAATGGAATCTAGGAATATTATGGCAACAACTTGGGGAAGGAAATCACCTATAGCTCTTATTTAGACCACATGCATACTGAGTTCTCTAAAGATCCTAAGGTCTGAGGCCCCTGGTCAAGCCCTGTCACTGCAATGGTTGGGTTAGATGGAAGAATTTAGTTTCAAATGTTGGTTCATGACATTTTAGCTCAAAACAGGCTAGTTCCACTTGACCTAGATCTGAAAAAGAAAGGTTATTACCTGGAACTAGCTAAGATGAACAGGAAAGCAAATTAGACTGAGTAATTTTTTCTTATCCTTGTCTTCAGAAAAAGTGATAAAGGATTCTCCTTTATTTACAGCAGAGAAAAGATCGAATCTATAGCATCTTTCAGATCTTACCTTCACTTAACGGATTATTGTAGTGTTTTCTTCAATTAAAGATGAGTAGGGTAGTTTTACGATTTTATAACACCATGCATTATAAACTGAGATATCAGAATAACAGTGAGACCCACAGTGGAAAGAATGAAAGAAATGGAAAAATTTCATTAATCTCAAACCTGAGGCATTTGTTACATTGTTACTGTTGTTCTAAAATATTATATTACAAGATATTTCCATACATGTTAATTGCATTTTTAAGAAGTCCATTGTACTGTAATGACCATAGTAAAGAAAGAGAAACTATAAGTTTCATGACTGCCAGAAAGCTGCTCTGCAATTAATATTGATTTAGAATATTATCATAGTCACCATCTCCATAAACTTGAAGTTTGAGAGCAGGGAATTTAATTCCACCACAAATACTATCATTAGAAAGATTATTAGCCAGACTTCATAAAATGACCTCTGATCCTCAAAAGCTTGTGGCGAAAGAAATTGGTCTGCTACCAACATCCATCATTTTTGCTATTCTTGACTAGCTTTTCATCCAACCTTGGTTTAAGCAATTTTCTCCGGAATCTATATATCAAGCCGAGAATTCTGCACAAAAATTGAAGCGTATTCCTTAACAATGTGTGTAACCTAATTGGTTAACAAGCCAATCAGTACTGATAATTGCTAATTAGCAAACAATTATTGACACTAATTGGCATAAATTAGAATTTACGCTGAGAACTAACTGTCTAGGCATGTTCTATAACATGCTGCGTATAAATTCTAAGTCACATATTTGAAGATGGGGTGTGGCCATGGGTGTGAAATGAGTGGGTTGTGAACGTTTCTAAAATCTGTGTGTGTTGTTATAGAATACACCCAGTCTGTGTCTAATCTAGGTGTCAGCATTTACATCAGGTTTTACTTGGCGTAACTGCCCGTGACTACAATTAGTTATAAGGACAGGCGCTCAGTGTATTCTATAAACTGCATGGAAATTTAGGCATATTCTAAATTAAGGCGTACTTTATAGAATGCACTTAGGTGAATTTTATTTTGTTGCAAAACTTTTAGGCATTATTTTAATTATTTCTATCTCAGTTGTGGGGACCACTGGTTCAAAATCTATTTCTTTATAGTCTTACTAGATGATTCTCAGGTATTCTTCTCACAGCTGTGTTTGCATTAGCTGTCTTAATTAAATGGACCTCAATGCATCCAAGCTTGGCACATCTCCAAAGAAAGAAGGTTGCTCTTTACTTTCATAAGAGCGCTAACGATATTTCTTATCACTGGACCAGTGATAAGACTAGCTCCAGAAATAGCGTTGGCGCTCTTATGAAAATAAAGAGCAACCTTCATTCTTTAATTATTTCTACAAATATGTTTTATAGTCTACATCATCCTGGTTTTTGTGTACGACTGTGCCATTTTCCAAGACATGTAAGGTTTGGCTTTCTTATATTTTCACCAAACAAGTCAGTTATACCCACCAATGCTATACCTATCAATCAGAGAAATACAGCAATATCTTTTCATGGTTAATCTGGATGGAACAAACCAGAAAGAATTGTTAACCTCAGCATTATTCCCATCTGCTCTATACTGAGTCTTTATGATACAGTTCTGAGGAGTGGCCTAGTGGTTAGGGTGGTGGACTTTGGTCCTGAGCACCGGAGTTCAATTCCCAGCACAGGCAGCTCCTTGTGACTCTGGGCAAGTCACTTAACCCTCCATCGCCTGCCGCATTGAGCCTGCCATGAGTGGGAAAGCACAGGGTACAAATGTAACAAAAAAAAAGATAGCAACCTGAAAGAAGCAATTCACCTTATATTTAGCCATGGAAAATGAATATAATCTGGAAGAAATATTGCAGATGACATTCTGCATATTAGAAATATAAAATGCAGATAGTCCTTTACTTTGCAGCTGAAAACATGCTTTCAGCTGTCATGAAAGTATGTTTTGCATAAAATAACCTTTTGACTTGCTACATGAATGGCACCTCTAGGCCATCAAATTTAATTTGACTGAAAAAACAAAAACAAAATCATCATTTTTGATGGTTGTATGTAACCTACCTGAAATGAGTTCGTGATCTCATTACAGTTCCCCAAAACAGATATCTACAACACTGTGAAGTATATGTATTAAACTACATTAAGATTTTCTATCTAATGTGTCAACTGCAAAAGTTAACTTGAGGTAGCTGTAAAAGTTTGTCGTAACAGTTGGGAGCTTTCCCAACATTTTGGGGAAGGCAACATGCCACAAGTGCACGACATTGTAGTTAACACACGGTTACAGTTCTTGTTTTAACACTAAGGTGCGGTCCCCACCCATTCTATATCCCCAATATGAATTTCTTTGCTAGGTGTCTTGCACAGCAATTAATACATTCTAACAGTTGACTTCTAGCAGTAATGTATTACAGCTGGAGGTCTCAGAGGCCATTTCTGGTTTGGAGTAGCATCATAGCAGGAGCCAGTAACCATCAGTAAGGCTGAAGTTGGTAACAAGGGGTGGAATTGGAAGGCCTGCCAAGGGGAGGTTTCTTAAGGGGGTTTGGACCACTGGAGAGGGGTTACTGCGTATGTCTAGTAGCGCTATAAAATTGATAAGTAGTAGTACTAGTTGCTTTGGGGGGAGGGAACTACATGGTAGGCATATGCTCACACATGGCGAGAGGGATGGGGGGCCCGCTTTGAGGGGGATTCCTTTGGGGAGCTATCATTGCAGGGGCCATCAGCTGTGTGCTAGCAGGGAGTTGCTATTGGAGGGGTGTTCCTATTGGGGAGAACCAGCAGGGGATATAAGGGTGGCTGTCAGGAGTGAAGCCTGGAGGGGGTGAAGATTGCCACAGTTGGCATTAAGTATCAATGATAGTCCTTAAGTGGCATTAATTGGTGTCAACTGGGACTAATTTGTAGTTACACGTGGAACCACACTTCGGCATTATTCTATAAACATAGCACCTAAATGCTGTAACGCACAACTACAGAGTGGGTGTGCTCATGAGCGGGTTAGGTGTGTGCCTTGCATTTGTGCACACAAGTTACAAAATACTATCAGTTATGCAAGCAACTGTCAACTGTAGGCACCAGCATTTACACCAGCATTTACACCAGCCTTTGACATGGCATAAGTGCTCACTCCTAAAATTAGGTGCGCACATGCCAACTTGCACCCTATTCTATAATAGCAATTGCGTGCACAATTGCTGTTACAGAATTGGTGCTTAGTATCCATATTTTTCAGTGTGTGAGCTTTGCCAGGAGTGTAATGTTGCTCCATTTTGGGAATCCAGGCTTCTTTGGACATATACGGTCATTCCTTGTGTTGCTATCTCTCAAAACCTCGGTGAAGCAACCGAACATTTTTTGCAGAATATCGGCATTAAAGCTTGAAAAGCTACACTCAAACTTGCTAGACTACTGTGTGACTACTGTAGAGAAGGTAGATACTGTGCACACTGGAAAAATCTGAACGCTGATTTGATTGGCCTATTCAGTTTTCTGTAGAATGCATCCCTCACCCCCCCCCCCCCCCCCCCCACCACCACCACCACCACTACACCACTATGCCAGCTTCTGTAGCATGCCAGTAATTTGCAGTTGTACAGATATTGAATAGATTGTCATGGCAACTAAAAACTGAGGCATTAAATTCCATGGCACCACCGCACATCGCACTCATGATATGTCGGACTGCTCTTATTTAAATTGTTACATTGTATAGACTGAATATACAAAGCATATTTACAGTGGACGCATAGAATCAGGGAAAACTACTCTCTCTTTCACTCATTTAGAGATCCCGTGTACTTGTCCCAAGCTTTCTTGAATTCAAATACAGTCACAACATAGAATAAATCTTTTAGTGCATTAGGCCTAATGTGTTTGATTTCAGTCATTACTAAGTGAGCGCTTTAGAATTTTGAATTGAGTTTTCTCCCATTATATTCCCTCTCTGCATGGTACAAATGCCCTTACACTTTCACCCACAGCACGGTTTGCTGCCTTCATTTGTCTCATTTGCTGTCTCATTTGTGTCCAGAAATAGTAGACAGAATTATTGCTCTCTGATTATTATTGGCCTTCTGTTTCTAGACATTTTGTTTGGTAGCTCATTCTGTCTTGCCCATCTGCTAGTTTTCCTATTTCTTTGTTCATTCAGACATTCACACTTGCTCGGTGTGATTTGGTTTTTCATATAAAAATATCAGTCTCCATTTCCAGTAATAAAAGTGACAGCATTGCCATCTCCAGCTTTAGTTCAATTGGTTCCTGTAACACCCACACACACACCCACACATTATCCTCTACACCAGTGGCGTAGCCAAGGGTGGGCCTGAGTGGGCCCTGGCCCACCCACTTTGTGTTCAGGCCCACCCATTAGCAGCCCACCTATGATGTGGCTGGCAGGGATCCCCAAGCCCCACCAGCCGAAAACTCCCAACAACTGTCTTTCTTGCATACCTTGTAAATAGCAGATCTTTGCCTGCAGCAAGCAGAGACTTATACATACTGCTCGCACTGGCCCCACAGCCTTCCCTCTGACGTATTCCTGCCTAAGCGGAAACAGGAAGTTGCATCAGTGAGAAGGCTATGGGGCCAACATGAGCAATGTGTGTATTAGTTGCTGCTCGCTGCTGGTGAAAATCTGCTATTTAAATGGTATGTGGGGGAGGGGGCATGTTGGAGAGGCCCTATGGCATACAGGTGAGAGAGGGAGAGACCAAATCACTTGTGGGACAGGGAGGTTCTTCTGCCCACCCATCTTGGGCCCAGGCGTCTGGCTATGCCCCTCTACACAGATCCATGGTTTGTTAAATACTGCGTGTACTTTGGTAGAAAAGGAGACTATGGTTGTTGTAGGATTCAAGGAGGAAAACGACCTTCTTTTAAAGATCCAAAGGATACATACAATTTTTTTTTTATTTTTACAATTTGATTTTGCCTTGTACAATACCGTAGCTTTGACAAATTATAGAAACTATAGGTCCTGCCTCTTTCCTGAATGTAAAAAAAAACATTATCTTCTCCTAGTGTTCAGGGATGATTTGTTCTCTCAATGTTTTCACCTCTGTAATGTATTTCATGTTGATTGTATAATTTTGGTGACACAATAGAACTATGATATACAGTATGAAAAGCCATAATGATAATTAATATATTACAGGGGTTTTCCTGTATTTGTGTAAATATTTGTTGGTTATGGAGACATCGGTCCACAATGTATAGATTTCAGACTACACCTCATGTGTTATATAAAGTAATTGCCCTGAGTTACTGTCAGTGGTGTGTTCAGAGGGAGTGCCTGCCATATTGGAGAGACACTTGGGTTAATTCATACTCATTAAGGGGTCCTTTTACAAAGCCACAGTAAAACGTGGCCTGTGGTAGTGTAGGCACGCCTTTTTGGCATGCGCTGGGCCACCTTGTACCACGACTGGGGAAAAGGCAATTTTTTAATAGACCTGGAATGGGCATGTGCAAAAATTAAAACTAGAGCGGACGTATCTACGGCCTGAGCCCTTACCACCAGCCGTTGACCTAGTCGTAAGGGCTCACACGCTACCCGCGTGGTAACCATGCAGCACGTGACAACATGGCCACGCTGCTGATTATCACCAGGAACACTCCTGTGGTAGAAAATAGAAAAATATTTTCTACCACAGGATTTGGCATGCATCAAAACTCAGAACTACCACCAGGCGCACACGCTAACCCGGCGGTAGTGCCGTTTTGGCACACGATACCCATGTGTCGGCCCTCCCGCGACTTTGTAAAAGGGCCCCTTAATAAATGCAGAAGCAGGAGAACTAGCAGTGGGTTAGAGCAGTGGGCTGAGATTCAGGGGAGCCTAGATCAAATCCCACTGCAGCTCCTTGTGATTTTGGGCAAGTCGTTTCAACCTCTATTGCCTCAGATACAAAGTAAAGGGTTCTTTTACTAAGCAGCGGTAAGCACTATCCCCAGATTCTATATATCTGTGCAGAATTTGAATATATTCCATAACAATGTGCATACCTTAATTAGTTAACAAACTAATCAGTGCTAATAATTGGATGTTTAACAAGCAATCATCAGCACTAATTGGCATTAATTAAAATTTATGTGCACTACCCACTAAGCATGTTCTGCAAAACAGTGCTGGAAAGGTGGTATGGTTATGAGCATGGAATGGGTGGGTCATGGACATTCCAGAAAAATACGCGCAGGGTTATAGAATACACCTGCTCTGCACCTAACTTAGGTGCCAGTATTTACACCAAGTTTTACTTGGCGTAAATGTCCGCGCCTAGTTAGGCACTGTCACGGCTGCTCAGCATATTCCATGCACTGTGTGGAAATTTAAGCTTATTCTATAAAGTATTCCTAAATTAAGGGTACTTTATAGAATGTGCTTGGGCAAATTTCATTTTGACGCCAGATTTTTAGACATGATATATAGAATCTAGTCCCAATGCGTGCTTCCTGTGCGCCAAAACACACTACCGCGAAATGCACTTATGCACCCTGTGGTAGTTCAGGCATCAGCACATGCTTCCCCGATGCTAAAAAATACCGGGGTTTGCCTTACGTAGGAAATTCCTCTGTGCTACGGCCATTTTTACTGCTGGGACAAA
Source organism: Microcaecilia unicolor (assembly GCF_901765095.1). Taxonomy (NCBI): domain Eukaryota; kingdom Metazoa; phylum Chordata; class Amphibia; order Gymnophiona; family Siphonopidae; genus Microcaecilia; species Microcaecilia unicolor. The sequence goes on along the minus strand of NC_044033.1, from coordinate 50,702,434 downwards.
ATGGCCGAAATTCCTAATGGTCATTAGAGTTTGGCCATTAAAACATATTAGTGTGTGAGTCCTTACCACCACCCATGTAGGCGGTAAGAGCTCACACGCTAATCAAATGCTAATCAGTGCACAGCAGTGTAATTGTGTTAACTAATTAGTGCAAAAAATGCCCACTCTTGAACCTCCCCCCAGACACGCCTCCTGCATCAAAAACTACAATTTATTTTTTAGCGCATGGGTAGTTCACACACATGGTAAAATTACCACAGGAAGCCTCAGCGTACATCACAGTATGCCAGTTTTTGCTGCGATAACCATACATTATTGCAGCTTTGTAAAAGAGAGGTAATTACATTTAGCCAATAAGTGTGAGGGTAAGGGAAGTGTTTCGGGGCGAAGTAGACATGCACAGCACTAATTGGTTAGCACAGCTACATTGCTGCATACCAACCGATTATCGCATGGTTAGCGCGTGAGCCCTTTCCACCTATTCAATAGATGTCGGTAAGGGCTCACACGCTAATTTAGAAATTAGCACATGGCCATTAATTGGAAAAATGGAAATGCAGCCATTTTACAGCCGCACTAAAAGTGGTTTATCATAGCGCCTGGGTGCTTTTAGCACAGCTTAGTACAAGGGCCCCTTAGATTGTAAATCCTTCATGGACAGGAAAATACCTACAGTACCTGAATGTAATTCAATTTGAGCTCCAACTGAAATGGCATGCGTTAAATCCAAAATCTCCCTTCGCCACCTGAATACTCTAAATCCAGTATGACTTCACAAGTTTGTTCTCATTGTTAAACTGCTCAATGGACAGACGTTACCAGGCAGACTATTTTCAGAGTAGTATTCTATCAGAAATGTGTAGATGACTGAACATTTGCATATGAAGCCATAGTACTGTAAGGGCAACAATAAAATCGAAAAACAATTACTGAGAAAAGGTGTGTGCTCAATAAATTAACTGAAGTCTTATTTCAGATAGAGATGGGCAAACATATACTGCAACCTTAGGGGTCCTTTTACTAATGTGCAGTGAGGGCAAAACATCTGTTCTGTTGGAGGTATCCCCAGCATAATCCCATAGACTCAGAAAAGCCCTTCAGTGCATGGTAAGTGCACTATTTAAGGATGCAGTAAGTGCATCGGTGTTTTTTTGTACCTGTGACAGCAAACGGCAAGTGAGACCAGCCATGCCCATTCCTCACCCATAACCCTCCCATATCCAGTACTGTAACAGTCTATGTAGTCAGCACGTTAACAGGCCCATGTGCTAAGAGTTAGCGCCTGCATTAACTGCATAGTGCATGTTAGTAAAAGGGTCCCTGAGATCATCGTTTCTCAACCCATTCCTCAGGGTAAACCCAGTCAGCCAGGTTTTCAGGATATCCATAATGAATATACATGGGATAGATTTGCATGCACTGCCTACTTGATATGTATCTCTTGCATATTCATTGTGGATATCCTAAAACCCTGTCTGGATGTATCCTGAGGATGGGGTTGGGAAATACTACTACTACTATTTAGCATTTCTATAGCGCTACAAGGCATACGCAGCGCTGTACAAACATAGAAGAAAGACAGTCCCTGCTCAAAGAGCTTACAATCTAATAGACAAAAAATAAATAAAGTAAGCAAATCAAATCAATTAATGTGAACGGGAAGGAAGAGAGGAGGGTAGGTGGAGGCGAGTGGTTACAAGTGGTTACGAGTCAAAAGCAATGTTAAAGAGGTGGGTTTTCAATCTAGATTTAAAGGTGGCCAAGGATGGGGCAAGACGTAGGGGCTCAGGAAGTTTATTCCAGGCGTAGGGTGCAGCGAGAAATACTGCCTTAAATCCTGATTTATACCCATTATCTGTGTATTTATCTGAAAGTAAGGCAAAGAGCTAAAATTTAACTGGTTATCTTTGGGGCAATTTTCATTCAAACTATTTAGATAGCTTTTCAACTGAAAATGTACTTAAATCCAGCTGCTGAAAATATAACAAGTTACATTTGTTTGTGCACTGTGACTTGTGAGACTTCACTTTAACCAGCTAAGTTAAAAGTATGCTCCAAAGCTTCCATTTTTTTTCCACTGGCCCATATTTGACTTCCTAGAGGCCCTTTTAGCAAAAAGCAGTATAAAGATATAGCGGAATTAGAAAAGGTTCAAAGAAGAGCAACTAAAACGATAAAGGGGATGGAACTCCTCTCATATGAGGAAAGGCTAAAGAGGTTAGGGTTCTTCAACTTGGAAAAGAGACAGATGAGGGGAGATTGATTGAGGTCTACAAAACCCTGAGTGGTGTAGAACGAGTAGAAGTAAATCGATTTTTACTCGATCCAAATGTACAAAGACTAGGGGACACTCAAGGAAGTTACATGAAAATATTTTTTCACTCAACGAATAGTTAAGCTCTGGAACTCTTTGCTGGTGGAGGTGGTAACAGCGGATAGCGTAACTGGGTTTTAAAAGGTTTAGACAAATTCCTGGAGGAAAAGTCCATAGTCTGCTATTGAGACAGACATGGGAAGCAACTGCTTACCACCACCCATTATGTAGGCGGTAAGGGCTCACGCGCTAATCAAATGCCAATCAGTGCACAGCAGTGTAACTGTGTTAGCTAATTAATGCAGAAAACGCCCACTCTTGAACCCCCTCCTAGACACGCCTCCTGCATCAAAAACTACAATTCATTTTTTAGCACATGGGTAGTTCACACACATGGTAAAATTACCGCAGGAGGCCTCAGCGTACCCCACAGTATGCCATTTTTTGCTGCGATAAGCATACATTAGTGCTTATTGCAGCTTTGTAAAAGGGACCCTTAGGTAATTACATTTAGCCAATAAGTGTGAGTGTAAGGGAAGTTTGAAAAGAGGAGATTTAACTACCTAATCCTCTTAGGTTGGGAACTGGCCATGCAAAAGAGCTGGGTAGAAAAAAATGTTTTGCAAAGCAAACTGTGTGTAGTTTTACCGTACACTAATAGCTCATGATCTTCTGTGCATTAACAACCGATTAAAATAGAATTTACACATGTACAGTTGCACAGAAAATGTTATTGTTTCTGATGGAGAAACGTTTCCCGAAGTCGGCTTTGCATGATAAAATGGGTCATAGTAGGCGCGTCTGATTCACACGCCTAGCGGTATTCTATAAGCCACATCTACATTCAGACGTGGTTTATAGAATAGCACATAGGCTGGGTGGACGCGCCCAGATTTAGGTGCAGCTAGAATCATGCCAGTGAAAAGCTGGTGTAAATGCCTGTACCTAAATCTAGTCACGCTCCCCCGAATTCTGTAACCACATGTGTAGATGTGATTAATGGCCCTGATACGCCCACACTCCTCCCATGACCGCACCCCCTTTCTGGCTGCACGTGTTGGGAATTTACGCATGCCGCTTTTTAGAATACGCCTATAAAGACCTGCATGTAAATTCCAATTCTGCCCAATTAGTGTTGTTATCGTCCAATCATCAAGACTAATTGGCTGATTACTTAATTTAGTAGCATGTGTAAATTGGCTATAAGAACAAATCGACGCACGCTACTCGACATGCCATATATAGAATCCGGGGAAATGTGAGCTCTCCTAAGGAACGTGCACTGATTCTGGTTTTTAGCTTGCAAAGCCATTGGTGTGAAGCTTTTCTCCTTTAAGTACATCACATTAGCCTCAAAGATGGCTAGTTAAACCTTTTGAAAAATTTAGCAACTCTAGATTGTGTTCTGAGATTATAGAAAAAAATAGGGTTAGACATACCCCCCCCCCCCCCCCCCAATTGTAGTGAATTCTAGATTGCAATTCATTATATTCTGCCTTACGGTAAATACCCACGCAATAGGCAGGGTTCTAGCCTGATCCTAAACTGGAATATTTTTGCCTTTCTTGAGTATAAGATTTATAATGTGCCCCTACTACTGGCCACACTGAACCAAAGCTTTAGAGGAAATTAAGAGGTCTGTTTGTATAATAGCGATATTTAAATTAACTTGTGTAAAGTTAATGTCAACTGAGGTCGAAAGATCTGGCCACCACTGACTGTAATTTGTAAGCCTTGCAATTATAAAGAGGTCAGTTGTTTGGAATCGTTAATCACAGAAATATTTTGCTAATAAACATCTTGCATAGCTTACACTATTTTGCACTAATTTTATTTTTTTTGTGAGCTAAAGCCACAATGTAGTGTTTTCGTGCTCAAATCCTTTGATGTGACATCTACTGTTGAAATCTCTGTCTGTTATCTTCTGTGGCATTACTTTAATCACTGAAAAAAAAACCAGTTGTATAATCCAGAAAAATGTGCTGATCATATATATATTTTTATATTGTGTTGATTCCGAACAACATAATTTAGTGAACTGGCCATATAAGTGAAATAAGAATAAAATGTTCAAAATAAAGGAAGTATAGAAAATATTTGGCATAATAATTTATTACCAGTCTTCTGCCAAAGATGATTCTTTTAAGATCTTTAAAGCATAGTCTATTGCTTTTGCTATGAATGTCATTGTGAGGTACCTCTTGCTCAATACCTTTTGTATATTTAAGGACGACAAAAGTCAGTCTTTTTTTTTTACAGTTGGAAAGCTGAATAAGTAATGTTATAAGAGATGGGGTATTCATGCCATATTAGAAGGTTAGAAACTCTCAGAATACCAGCTACAAGTAGAGTTAAAGGCACCAACTGTTTTAAACAGGTTTTAGGAAAGCCAGTAGAAAAAAAAATACCCACCCCTTGTACATTGTCACAAGGTACTTTCCAATTTTATGTAAATATACCAAGTAGAAGCTTGTACACATAACGCTTCAGTTGCCAAAATGTACTGAAACTTTGCTGTGTGTCTGTTAAAATTGGCCTATATTTTTGACTAACTTTATTGTGTAAAAGAGCTTTCCGTTACCCCCAATCATGAGGTTGAGGTCTTTAAATATGCTACGTGTTTAATCCACTTGCTTTTCTCAATATGTTTCTTCACTTGAATTGTTCTTTGAGTGACCTGTACTCAATGAATTACCTAGAATAGTTATTGATTATATCAGCTCAGGAAGCTTTTTGCTTTATGGAGCAATTTTTAAAAAAATATGCTGATGAAAGTAGATAGTTACTGTACAAACCATATTTTTTTTACATAAGGAAGCAAACATAATTGAACTTTCTGTTGAGCTAGTCAATCCAAAAGTTCTCACACTGTATTTGTTTAGATTTTGAGACATCCAATGTATGTGATGTTGTAGAACTGTTATGCTGTTGAATTTAAAATGGCAACTTTTTGTAACCATGGGAACTAAATTAACGCATTTTAGTCATATGTATGATTAGTCTGTTATGTATGGATAATAACACTGCCATACAGAGGAAGGACTTTAAAGGAACACTGCCATTTCATAATAGGTGGGAAGGATACTCCAAATATTCTAATATCCTGGCTTAGGAATGAGATTCATTATATCAGACTGTGTGCAAATTTCACCCATTTGGAGACTTTGCCCTGAGAGAGTGAGCGTCTCCAGCATTCTCTGGTATAGATAAAAGCTTCATTTATCTAATGGTGTGGTCACAATTAACTCATTTTGAGACATTACCCCATGAGAGAATTAGAGAGAGGCATAACTGCCAGGGTAGTGTGCCAGTTTTGTATTCTGTGCTATTTTCCAAACTGAGAGTGGAGGTGTTGCTTTGCTAGTGGCACTTTTGATACAAAACCTTATTTTTTTATTAATTTTTTTTAAAGCCTTTTTAACATTTGGGGCCCTGTTTACTAAGCCATGCTAGAGGCGCATTAGCGTTCTTAGCACACTCTAAGCATTAGCATGTGCTAACCGTGTAGATGCCCATAATATTCCTATTAGTATCTACACAGTTAGTGTGCGCTAATTTTTAGCACGCACTAAAAATAATAGCACACCATAGTAAACAGGGCCCTTGATGAGGCTAAAATATAAACATTTTTAACCAGCTGGTTCAATTGGTTATGAGACATGATTATCTGGTCCCAAAGTTAAGGCATTTTTTAAAATCTCTGTAATCCTAACAACAGAGAGGAAAATTTATAAGAACTGAATCATAAATCATATATAGGTGAAGTATATTTACAAGACATACGTTCTCATTTAATCATAAATTTATCACCTTATAAAGACACTAAGGGCCCTTTTTACCAAGCTTAAGCAAAAGGAGGCCTGCGCTGGCATCAGCATGTGTAAAAGGGAAGTCTTTCTTTTTTAAAAAAGAAATGGCCTTGCGGCAAGTGAAGCACTTGCCGCGTGGCCATTTTGGGGGGAGCCCTTACTGCCACCCATTCAATGAAAACATGGTACAAATGCCCATGCCTAAATTTACATAACTGAAATCCCTGCCTCGTTCTGCCCCCAAATGCCCATGACCATCCCCTTTCCACTTCCCCTTTTTTGAGCCACATGTAAATTCTATGCATGTAGCACATGCCTAAAGTTAGGCACGTAGCACCCAATTAAATCTAATTAGTGGCAACATTTTCTTGATAAAACGGCACCAATTGGCTCGTTAGTAAATTAAATTGCGTGTGCAAATCAGGACAGTGCCTAAATTTGTGCACGCAATTTTTCGTGACCTTTATAGGATCAACAGGTAAGAAGATTATTTTTTTACAGGATTTTTTGTACACTCTGTTTTCATGTGTAAGAAGGTTTTAATAAAATTAGCCCACTGTATACATGCATAAAAGTATATGCAGTGACAAGACAATGTGTACTTTTATGTGACATGTGAGTAGGCAGGTTCATGGGTACAGTGTAGGAGGAGTCATAAAGTAAACACACAGGGCCTGATATTTACAAAGACGCACTAGCGTTTTTAGCACACGTTAAAAATAAGCACGTGCTAAATGGTAGAGATGCCAATATATTCCTGTGAGTGTCTCTAGTGTTTAGCACGCATTAATCATTAGCGTGCACTAAAAATGTTAGCGAGCCTTTGCAACAGACCCCTTAAGTGATGACAGATAAAGACCTGAATGGTCCATCCAGTCTGCCCAACTGTCACACTCATTATCAATTCATGATTAAATCAACAGTGAATGTGATATAAAGTTCTTGATCATGGTCTTTCTTTGACTTTTCTGTGACATAGACCATAGAAGTCCGCCCGGCCCTGTCCTTACGTTCCAACTACTAGATTTGCTGTCAAAGCCCAAGCCCACTGCAGCCTATCTGTCTTGTCATTTGTGGGACACAGACCATTAAAGTCTGCCCTGCACTGTAGTTGCCATCCTAAACCAGATTGCCATATACAGAACACAGACCATACAAGTCTGCTCGGCACCAAGGCCCATTTTAAGTCTAATGAACTAACAGGAATTTGATCATTTTTTAGAATTCTGTGGTCATGATATATATTATATGAGAAAATATTGAAGAGTAATTAGATGACAGACCATTGAAATTTGTTAGGCTTGATATGTTGTCATGAAACATCTAGCCACCTGCCTGGGGTTACCCCATGGCCACTTAGAGGGTCTGTCCCCAGCATAGCTCAGGTCAACCTGCACCTGCCACTTGTGCTCTACACTAGCACCTTCCTCCCACCGACTGGGTCACAATCACCTCTGGTCAAGTCTTCCGCTCTGAAATTATCCCCAGTGATTTCTAGGTTACAGGAGCCACACTCCCAGTGGTCCCATAGTTCCCAGAAAGCACTCACAGACCCAACACACAAACCACCAGGATTCTTTATCAGTCCAGACAGACAGGGCGAACAAACAATTATGTTTATTCTCTTTAAAAAATTGAACAATGAACCAAAAGAAGTGCAATCAACAACCAACAACAAGTACCTGAAATATAGATCAATTATAACACTAAATAACCATTTGTTTACTTCCTAAAAAGTATGTGGGGAGATCAGGACATATAGCTGTTCAGCAGTTATGAAAAACAACTGTTTTTACAGGGCTTCAGCAAAGATCTCTCTCTCTCTCTCTCTCTCTCTCTCTGGCTGAAACTGAAGCAACAGCTAGCAACTGATGGGTAATTTCAAACTCCAGGCCAATCAGAGCTCAGAACAACATCATTTGAAAAAAAAAACTGGTTACATCCCTGCAAGGCACTTCCTATTATCTCTGTGCTAACTGAAAGAAAGAGAAGTCAGTCCTCTGTAACAGCTTTAATCATAAATATGCACCATCTGCTGACCAAATAGGAGAAATACACTTCAGGACATAATTAAGACAGGAAAATATCCAATACATTTCACAAGCTTAAAACACACCGTTTCTTCACACCTGTTTTGGACATTAACAGCCAGCAGAAACTCGGTAGAAGCTGAAAGGGACAGTGTCATGAAGAGTGAGGTTAGACAGAGTTGAGAACCAGCCAAAAACAAGTCTATGAGAAAGAAGCCACGTTTCCATCATGCAGTTTCTACATATCAAAGTAAACCAGTACAGCAACAACAGAACTTTCATCTTACGACCGCAACAGTGTGCTGGGCAGTAGACATTTTCCTGAAATGCCTTTGCTCTCCATAGTTATCCAAGCCGAAATCAATCTCACTTGTAGTTTCAAACAGAGTTTACATTGAAGTTAGATTTCTGTTATAATTAATCAACAAAGTGTATTCTTCAGTTAAATTTGAAAGTCAAATGTCAATACTAATATTGAAAGATAGAAATCTTTATTTGTTTTTGAGCACAATCATTTTGCTGTAATATTTTCTTGTATTATACAGACAATCAGGGGCAGAGTGACAGTGATCTGTGCCTTCAGGCCCTATTATCCCAATGGTCAATCTGCCCCTGCACACAGTTAAAGCCTGACAGAATGGCAGTTGTCTTTTAAAGTCTCTATATTTTTCTTGAGGAGAAGAATTGGGTTCATGATCACTGTGCATTTTTGTTTAAAGATGGAATTTAAATACTGTGGTTTTATTTATTTATTTTTTACCAAAATCTAATGTTCTATATTGGGGTGAATACAACTGCTGATTAAAAACAAAATAACCATCTGAAAGCTGTATATCTTCTTGACCTCATTATTGACAATGAAATGTTGTTGCAGATTGTGTGTAATACACTTGTATAAATAAATAAATAAATAAATTTTTTTTCCTGCATGTTGCCTGAGGTATGTTATGATTTGACAACTATCATCTGAAGTAGACTTGTGCAAAAAAAAGTTGTATCTGACAAGGTTCATCACAGTATTCGTGTACTTAATGTTGTGTTATGTCATTTAGATGAATTAACTGTCATATGTGTATCACGTGGGCAAACTTTTATCTTGTTGAAGTGTAACATGTAAACCTTTCATTGCCTGCAGTGGTCAGCTTTGTATAAATTATGGGTCTTGGACTGTTCTCCTAATTTTGCCCTATTTCCTACGGCTAAAATATAAACGTTTGTAAATTCTTCAGTCATTTTGTCTCCTTTTATGTATCTCCAAAGAGGCCTTTGCCCCAGGATGCTATATATGGGTGCCTTAATTTCCGCACGGAAATCAAAGCGTATTCTATAACAATGAACGTAACTTAATTGGTTAACTAGCTAATCAGTGTTGTTAGTTGGATGTTAACAAGCAATTATCAGCACTAATTGGCATTAAGGTTTACATGTACAACTTGATAAGTGTATTCTGTAATGTAATGCACCTAAATTCTAAGTCACATAGTTGAAAAGGGGCGTGGCCATGGGTGGGGCATGGGCGTTTCTAAAATCTACACGCGTTGTTATAGATTACACCAGCTCTGTGCCTAATTTAGTGCTCTCAAAAAAACCCCAGGATAAATGCTACAAAATGTGTTTTTTTTTTAAGAAGAGTGCCCTCAGAGATATCCACTTTCTTATAGCGGTTAATAATAACCTCTACCAGGTGGTGTAGCACTTCATTCATCAGGCTACTCTTCATTTAACCAGTGGCGTAGCCAAGGGTGGGCTTGGGTGGGCCCAGGCCCACCCACTTTGAGCTCAGGCCCACCAGTAGCAGCAGACCTATGATGTGGCCGGCAGAGATTCCCAAGCCGGAAACTCCCAACAACTGTCCCTCCTGCATACCTTATAAATAGCAGATCTTCGCCTGCAGGAAGCAGCGACTGATACATACTGCTTACACCGGCCCCACAGCCTTCCCTCTGACGTATTCCCGCCTATGCGGAAACAGGAAGCTGCATCAGCGGGAAGGATGTGGGGCCTACATGAGTAGTGTGTATTAGTTGCTCCTCACTGAAAATCTGAAATTTAAAAGGTGTCCCCCCCCCCCCCCCTTCCCTTATTTGAGGTCTAAGGAAGAATGAAAATTGTCACAATCTAGACAAGGAAGTGTATTGTAATTGATTCTTTCAATTATTGCCTTCTGTGTTTCCTATGCAAGTTGTTGTACTTGTGAAATTGAAAATCAATAAAGAATTTAAATAAAAGGTGTGCAGGAGAGGAGGGATATTTGAGAGACCATATGGCATGCAGGCGAGAGGAGAGACCAAATCACCTTTGGGATGGGGTGGGGTTCTTCTGCCCACCCATCTTGGGCCCAGGCCCACCCAAAATTGGATGTCTGGCTACGCCCCTGCATTTAACACCATACTTCGTGCAATTTGCGGCATTTGTGTTTGTGTGATCAAACATAAAGTACTTTATTGTAGCCTGGAAGCCCTGAGCGTCCATACAGCAAGGACGCGAGGCTTTAAAGATAAGTTTATTTTTTATTTTTTGATTTTGCAATTTTAGTATATTGGCAGCTGGCTACCATTGGTGAAAGTGTATTAAGCACTTTATGTTTGATCACACAAACACGAGTGACACAAATAGCACGACGTATGGTGTTAAATGAAGAGTAGCCTGACGAATGAAGTGCTACACCACCCGGTAGTTAACCGCTATAAGAAAGTGGATATCTCTGAGGGCACTCTTCTTAAAAAAACACATTTTGTAGCATTTATTCTGGGGGTTTTTTTGAGAGCACTACTGTATTTGAATATTAACCAGTGATTTGGGGATTTTTTGCTTTTGTTATTCTGTGCCTAATTTAGGCATCGGGATTTACACCAAGTAAAACATGGTGGCCCTGACTACATTTGGTTGCATGGAGAGGCACTCGGCATTCTTCTATATACTACATGGAAATTTAAGCCTAGTCTATAAAATTTAGGCATACTTTATAGAATATGCCTAGGAGTATTTTTTTCCACGCGGAATTTTCAAGTGTCATACATAGAATCTAGCCCTTAATGTCCAATAATGAAAAAACTAAATTGAAACCTCTAATACATTTTTCCAGCTCGATCTAAGCAACATTTTTTCTGGGAAGGACAATAGTGTGAGATTTTCTATCAGCATGCTTCTGAAAGCGCTTGTGTTATAGCCGTGTTTTCACTTTCTCACAGATCTGTCCATGCATCAGTCAATAATGTGCAAACCATGAGATACTTTCAACAACTTTTAATTTGTCACCAGAATGTAATGTCCTTACAGAACAGAGTAAAATTATTCAATTTCAGGAAACAATAGTATCTAGGGCAGGGTTCTACAATGCAAGGTCTGGGGCCAATAGCAGGCCCTAGAGACCAGTGGAGGGGAGGTTCTCTTACACTTTGCCTGTCTACCCAAAATCATGACAGAAAGAGGAAAGTGGAAGGGGGGAAGAACCACATACTTGAAGGACAAGGCATTTCTCAGTAGACCAAGAGAATGCTTTTGGAAATGCTCACCTCTTTGAGGGTACCCCCAAAGAAAAGTTTGAAGGTGGGCTGGTGGGGAGAGATGTTATGGACACGTGCTGGTCAGCAGTGCCATGGACCCATATGGGAAAATATTTGGATTCAAAATGTCGCCAACTTAACAATTAGTGAAGTCTATTGATCTAAAGAGTCTACCATTTCAATAATTACTACTACTACTCAACATTTCTAGAGCACTACTAGGGTTACGCAGCGCTGTACAATTTAACAAAGAGAGACCGTCCCTGTTCAAAGAGCTTACAATCTAATAGACAAGTGAACGGTCGGTCCGATAGGGGCAGTCAAATTGGGGCAGTCTGGATTCACTGAACGGTAAGGGTTAGGTGCTGAACGCAGCATTGAAGAGGTGGGCTTTAAGCAAAGATTTGAAGACGGGCAGGGAGGGGGCTTGGCGTAAGGGCTCAGGAAGGTTGTTCCAAGCATAGGATGAGGCGAGGCAGAATGAGCGGAGCCTGGAGTTGGCGGTGGTGGAGAAGGGTACTGAGAGGAGGGATTTATCCTGTGAACGGAGGTTACGGGTGGGAACGTAAGGGGAGATGAGGGTAGAAAGATAGTGAGGGGCAGCAGACTGAGTGCATTTGTAGGTAAGAAGGAGAAGCTTGAATTGAATGCAGTATCTGATCGGAAGCCAGTGAAGTGACCTGAGGAGAGGGGTGATATGAGTATATCGATTCTGGCGGAATATGAGACGTGCAGCAGAGTTCTGAACAGATTGATAGCATTTAAGATGTAGAACATTTAAGATGTAGAACATTATGATCAAGACACCATGAAGAAAATTCACTTCCTTGGGTATAAAAATATAAAGGGGACTTCTATTATACATATTGTACTACATATAAATTAGTGATAAGTACTCCCCCCCTCTTTCTTGTCAGAATTCTAGACTGATTTATACAAGAATTGGAAGCCACATGTCTCAAGGAAAGGTTGGCTTAGGCATGTCAGTATCTTTAAAATGTTCAGTAAAACATTTCCTAGTCTATCTCTTGATGAAAGAAAACAATGCATAACCTCATGCACTCATAATATGATTTTCTGATGCTGCTTTCAAATATATTTTCCTTTGTGTTACAGACTTTTACAGAGGTTCTCATTTTCAACAGATTTCCTGAAGCCCACTTTCTGTTTCTCAGTTCACAAATGTGCAGAAATAATTAATAGCCAATAAATATTTGTTGCCTATACTCTGCAGTTTCTGTATATTTTCTCCACCACACACACATAAAGATTTTGATCTCAATCAATATCTATTATTTTCCATACTTTTCAAGCTAATTTTTCAGTCTTTAATATTTCCCCTGTGATTCCATTTTATTTGTCCAGCCATTGTATTCCTGGTTTAGAGAAGTAAAAATCAATTCTTTGTTTATGAGAAAGTTGGTTGAAAATGAAAAGAAAAAATGTATTTGCTAATCCATATATACAAGAATTCAGCCAAAGCTGCCTAACTGACTTACACCTTCCGGAAAAGACCTAACTGACTTAGGGGTCCTTTTACTAAGCTGCAGGAAAAATGGCCATGCGGTATTGGTTGCAGTTTTTCTTGCGTGCCAGGGCCCTTTTTAACGAAGTGGGTAAAAAGCCCCCAAAAATGGCCATGCGTAAGATAACCCTTGCCACATGGCCATGAGGCAGGGAGCACTTACCATCACCCCAAAGGCTCCCATGGTAACATGGCAGTAACCAGGCAGCACACAGCGATGGCCGATTACCGCTGGGTTAGCACCACATTAGGGAAAACAAAATTTACAGAGCACCAGTGGCTGCATTGGGCTTTCCACCGCTTTGTAAAAGACCCCCTCAGGCTTTTCAAGTAAATAACTACCCCATGCATCCATTCCAAAAGTCTGCATGAAGCTGATAGTTTATAAAAAGCAGTTTGTTTCACATATGATCAAGGTGTGTGGGAGGGGGGAGTTATCAACATGGACTAACATTAAGACGTTATTTTACTGTTAACCCCATTTATCTGCACAAGTTAGTGGTGGACAACATGTCTTAACTGCAGCCCACATTGATAACTATGCCCCTTAGAAGATTATATCAGAAATACATTTTTCCCAAATCAGCAAATGGCTGAAAAGAGAAGTTTGTTGTATCCATCAGGTACACATCTGAACTTCAAAAAGTATCCACCATAACAAAAGAGCAGGCTATAGGAACAACACTGAGTATAATGCCAGGGAAAGCACATTGGTACCAATGGTAGCTGATGCCTTAGGTGAAGTTTCAGTCATGCATCCCCACATGGTGGATCAAGGCCCTTCTTCCCTTCCTTACCTACCTTCACATCCAGCATCTTCCCTTCCCTATTCTTTTCCAAACATCCATTTCTTCTTCCCTTCCCTTCCCCCCCCCTTTGAATCCAGCATTTCCCCCTTTTTTCTAAATCAAACCATGTGTCCAGTGCCTCACTTTCCCTTCCCTACCCCTCATCCAGGTGTCCAGCATCTTCTTTTCCCTTCAATATCTCCCAGGCATCTACAGTCTCCCCTTTACTGCTCCCTAGGCAACCAGCATCTCTCCTTCCTTTCCCTTTCTGCACCCCTTCAGGCATCCAGTATTTCTCCTTCCCTTTCCTACCTCCCCAGGCATCCAGCATCTCCCTTTGCCTTCCTTTGCTGCATCCTCCACAGCCACAGATAATAAAAAGAAACAATGTGGCAGCAAGCCAAATTCTGCCCCCTCTTAAACATTCTTTCTGAGGGTGTGGGTGCAGTATGTATGCTCTTCCACCACCATGCCAGCTGTGCCAGGACTCTGCGCCACCGCATTAGCCCTGTTTAGGAGAGAAGTTATCATGAGGTGAAAAAAAGTGTGCTTTTACCACACCTTGATTTACCACAGGAGTCAGCAACCTGTGGTACCTGCCCAGGAGCACTTAGCCTCATAGCCATGCTCCTTGGGCCCAGTCTTATATGGAAATATGACCTCCTAATGGTAATAGCATGAGACTACTACTAAGGGCACCATTTTGGAGACAGTGGTTGGCATGGCTGGAGCGACTGGGCTTGTTCCTGCCCTTGAACCACTGTACCACCTGGTATAGGGCCCTTAGCCCTCACTGATTGAGGAGGGACGTTAGGGAGATGGAGCGGCCTTGATTGCCAAGTGGAAGGGTCTTCATCTGGGGGTAATGTGATTGAAGGGTGGAGGAGTCATAATCTGATTGTGTCTGCATGTCCATATATGGGTGATGGCTCGTATCCATAATGACATTCACTCTGGAATGGAAAAATAAAACCTGGGGAAAAATGACATAAACACTTCCTTGCTGCCCATCTCTAATTTCTAGGTATCTGTCAGACCAACTGAATAATGAAAAGATGTGGTAACCATCAGGCCTCAAAGTTGCGGCCTGATGCTCTCAGGCCCAGCCTTAATGGAGCCGTGGGACCGATTGGAAATCTCCCATCATGATCCCTCCCACCCAACAATCAAGACCCCCCCCCCCAGATTATGAACAGTGTGCACCATTATCAGCAACTTTCATCACAAACGACACAGCCCATCCCTACTAGAAATAAAAATACATTTTAGTTCATTAACAAAAAAGAATTCTCACTTGCAACTTGTTGTTCCTTGATATCTAGTGTTCAGTGGCCAAAGTGGGGAAATTAATGTAAAAATGTACCCTTTTAAAATAAAGCAAATGTTTTATAAGAGGATCAGTCAGTGCTGAGCCTTTCATAAAATAAGTATAGTGCAGTTAAAGATACATGCGTATTTGGCTTTGTGTAGATGAGATAAGGTTATCTTATAAATGTACAGTAAATGCAAAAAAAAGGCAGTGTCACAGCGGGAACATACAAAAATAAGTGGTGTTGCTTACATATATTTGTATATTCAAATATGAATTCCAAATAAAGAGATGTTAAAGATGTATAAACATAAGAAAAATTGTGTTCACACTAAATCGACTGACTTTGGATGATTAAAATATATCATGACTTTTTAATCACCACACACACTGAAATATGCTCCCTCTCCAATGAAGCTCTGCTGAGCGAAAACAGAGATTACCCTCCATTTCCGATGAAGCTCTGCCTCTGCTGAGCAAAACATGGAACCCTGTAGGAGACTGGAATGTTCTAAGTTGCTGTTTTTCATCTCATTGAAGAACAAAAGGTATGTTTTTGAGGCTTTATACAAAATTGTTTTGTTATGGTAATCTGTTTCCTGCAGACCTTTTATCCTGTTTGGCAGTGCTCTATTTAACATATATAGCCGTGTCTTCACCAATCACATTCACCCTATCATTCCAATATAAATTGTACCCTGGAATTATAGTCTCCCATTAGTTATGCTCCTGTAACCTGGGTTCCACCCTGTCCCTCTCCCCATTCCCCAAAATGTTTTCGAAGTCCTCATGATGCTAAAGCTCTTGTCTCCTCACCCATACATCTTTTGCTGGCACAGGGTCAGTCCTGAATCTGAGATCAGTCCCATAGTAGTAGGAGCTGATGTGCACTTAAGTCCTGTTGCCAACCTGAAGAAGGGGTGAAATATGTGGTGGGGAATCCATATGAGTAACCCTGCATATAGTGCCAACTGCCAAGAAATTCTGAGGAGGGCTGGTGCAGCCACTGAATCAACCACTCTATCCCAGGATAGTAAAGCTGTGGGGAGGGGGAAGAGGATTTTCTAGGGGAAAGATGAAAAAAAGGCTGATGGAAGTACTGCACAAAGGATGAATGGGGATATAGTGGAGGTTACTGTGAGTATCAATGAGGCTTGGGGATGAATAATACTCTGTGGCTGGTAATAGGAAACACTTAGGAAGGAGTATTTGGATGTGAGGAAAGGATGAGTGAGGGTGGGAGAGTGCTGGGTTAAAGAATGGGTAGGGTTGGGACGGGACAAGTGAGGTAAAGGGAGCACTTGATCAGGATGAGGTTGGTTTGGGGAGTGAATACAGAGGAAATATAATTGGAACTGGGATGTGAAGAGAACTGGAGGAGGATGCATGAGGCTGGGGAAAGAATGAGTGATTCTTGGGATAGCACTGAAGAAAAGATTAGTGAAATCAGGGAATAAGTGAGATGAAGGGACGTGAGGGAGGAAGGGAAGAGAGACTGAGAAGGGGAAACAGGTGAAGATGAGAGGGAGTAGAAGGGAAGATGGTGGACTGTGGTTCACTGACAGCAGGATCTCTTAACCCTTTGAAAATAAGGACCACATTGAGCATTTCAAATTCTGCAGAGGGTCAGGGGATCTCCTCAAAGAAGTTGCTGAATGAGAGGCAAGAGGGGGGGGGGGGAGATGAAGATGGGAAGCTATCCAAGTCATCATGCTCCTTGGACTGTTGTCCTGCATATGTCAAAATCCTCCGCTAGAAATAGTTCAGTGGATTGTCTATTTTGTAAATAGCATATTGTGTTCTTTCACCCATTGCTAAAGCTTCTAACTTGATTTAACAATACCAAGTAATTATAGACCAGTTGCAAGCATACCATTATTTACTAAATTAACTGAGTCAACAGTCAGCAAATAGTAAGATATTTAGACAAATTCAATATTTTACATTCCTAAGTAATGCCACACTGGGAAAAGACCAAGGGTCCATCGAGCCCAGGATCCTGTCCACGACAGCGGCCAATCCAGGCCAAGGGCACCTGGCAAGCTTCCCAAACATACAAACATTCTATACATGTTATTCCCGGAATTGTGGATTTTTCCCAGGTCCATTTAGTAGCAGTTTATGGACTTGTCCTTTAGGAAACCGTCTAACCCCTTTTTAAACTCTGCCAAGCTAATCGCCTTCACCAACGAATTCCAGAGTTTAATTACGCGTTGGGTGAAGAAAAATTTTCTCCGATTTGTTTTAAATTTACTACACTGTAGTTTCATCGCATGCCCCCTAGTCCTAGTATTTTTGGAAAGCGTGAACAGATGCTTCACATCCACCTGTTCCACTTCACTCATTATTTTATATACCTCTCAATATTGTTTCAGATGTTCACATGGTACAGAACATTTACATGTGACTTTAGTTTCCAAAGCAAAAAAAAAAAGTAGTACCCAGAGACAGGACAACCGCCATTACAAAGGTTATATTTTGTACCATTGATGTCAAAGAAAATACAGAAACAACCAGTAGAACTGTCAACAGGTAGTTTGAATATCTCAACCCTGCTGGAACAGTCAGAGGAAACTATAAAAGAAAGATTACTCTTTTAGTTTCCGTTATTTATTTATTTTGGATTTTGCTCACACCTTTTTCAGTAGTAGCTCAAGGTGAATTACATTCAGGTACACTGGGTATTTCCCTTTGTATTTCTTCAGGATAAGGAAACATTATTGAGACTATAAGAAATCTGAAGTGGACTTTCTGGCTGGAAAGGTTCAAATATTCCCTGAAGTTTCCAGATGGACACAAGAAAGGAGAACAACATTTTTGGTTATGCGATCTGAAGTATTCTCACTAGGAGCTCTTTTCCAACTCCATTTTCTTTGTAAATGTGTTGTTTCCTTTAGGGTCAAAATGTATTGTTGCTATTCTGGAGCCTTAGGGGCCCTTTTACGAAGATGTGCTAAAAGGTGGCCTGCGCTATGACTAGCGCATGGGTTTCCTCATTCGCTGAGGCCACCTTTAGCACAGCTGTAAAATGGATGAGTATTCATGCTAATTTCCCGATTAGCACATGGCCATTAGCGCATGTTTCCTTGCTGAAACTTATTTAGTAGACAGAAAGGGCTCACGCACTAACCATGCACTAAACAGGCATGCGGCAATGTAGCTGCACTAACCAATTTGTGCTGGCCATGCCTACCCTCTGCCCCAAGCACACACCCAGCACTAAAAAACAAAAAAATATTTTTTAGCACCTGGGAAGCATGCACAGAGGCCAACACTATCATGGGACACATTTTCCCACATTAGTGCTTACTGCCGCTTAGTAAAAGGACTCTTTTTGTGAACTACTAGTCCAGTATCTCATTTGAGTTTTCCTAAAATTTGGGGGCCCTGTTTACTAAGGAATGCTAGCGTTTTTAGCACGCGCTAAAATTTAGTGCACGCTAAAAACACTAGCGCACCTACAGCGCGGCTTAGTAAACAAGGGCCCTTTGTTTCTTGTAATATACTATTTCATTTTTGTTATTTCTAGACATATTTCTATTGCAAACATGTATTCTTTGTATTGTTTATGAAAACTTAATAAACATTAAATTAACCTCCCTGTTTACTAAGCAGCTGCCGTGCGCTAATGCGGACGCAGCCCATCCACTTTGAATGGGCTGTGTTGTTATTGCTGTGCGGGAGCCACTAGCACGGCATAGTAAACAGGGGGGGTTAAATCTAACGAACATTTATTAAGAATGCATTCCAGTTGTTCAAAAGCTCTGTATTGTCTAAAAATATTCTTGATTCTTTTAAATTCTTAAATCCTCTGGAATCCTTTGTAGATGACAATATTCTATCAAAGTAACATAACGAAGGTCGGTTCTGAAATGTCTTTTCTACAATTGTACAAGTTTAATCATCTTACTCTCCTGCGTCTTCAAGGAAAGGTGGTTTGTTTATTTATTTATTTATTGCATTTGTACCCCACATTATCCCACCTTTTTGCAGGCTCAATGTGGCTTACAGGGTGTTAATATGATATAGTCATTACATAATCTTAGATATAGTCGATAATAAGCTGAGGGTAAATGAGGATTTAGATGGAAAAGTGTTAGGTAAGGTCGTGTGAGAGGTGTTTTAAAGCACTGGGGTGATTTAAGGAGTGATTTGATTCATTAAGGATGCCTTTTGTAGGCCCTGTTGAAGAGATGTGTCTTCAAAGATTTGCCTTGTTGTAATGGTTCTTCTAAGTGCTCATCTTTGTAACTGAGAACATGATCCCATTCTTGAAAAGTCATAATGGGGCCTCACGCAAGCAAATCCAGGAAAGGAAGAGGCACAGAAAAGCCACAGCAAAAGTCCAAATATTAGAAAGGAAGCAGCCAAATCAACCAGTTGCTGACAAAACAGAAAAGATTTTATTAAAAGAGCCACCTGTAATGGTGACGTACGCTTTTGTTGTCCTACCATACTGGTGTTTTAGTAAAAGGCAATATTGAACAAAGTCTTTGACTGTGTCCAGGGAAAGGTAATTTCAGTTGAGTTTAGCACCCCCAATAATGCTGAAAAGTTGGCTCCTTTTAATATTAGGGCAGTTGTTTTGCTATCCTAAATTTATATGGCTACTCAGATGGTTAGTGGACTGAAAATTGCTGGTAACTATCAGTTTCTGCTCTACCCTAACTCTGTCCCAGGCCACTCACAAAGAAGCCAGATTTGGCATAGGCAGTTAGAGGGGATATTCAGCCCTGCACATGTGATTTAAAAGGCCAGGAGCCTCTCCTGGCCATTTAACTCACTTTAAATATCGACCCCAGAATTTCTAAGACTTTTACGAAGCAATTAAAGTTTTAGATTGCTGACTCCAGATCATTATCATATGTAGAGGTAACAAAAGCATTTGAAATTCAGGGTCATTCTCCCAGGAATACCAACAGGTGCTTCAAATTTCTGCTATTTCCAGGTTTCCATATTTGCAATTTCTATAGCATTTATAATGCAGCTATTTAGCATAATATGTAGTCATTCTTTTGTATAAAGAAATAATGATAAACATTGCCTATTACCCAGCGATGTGCTGCATTATCTAATGGTGGGAGGTGAGATTTTATTTTTTTTATCTTCAAGAAAGAATTTTCTAAACCATCTGCTAATGTGCCATTCATATCAGCTTCGTAACAGTTTAACAGGTGTCATGAGTGATGTCTCATGGTATAAAAACTGTCATTTAGAACTTGCTGAGACTAGGTGAGAAACTGAAATGCTCAGCATTTCTGTGCTGTTGCCCAGACAGGCTGAAAGAATACCTCTTAAAAGAAAGCACATGATTTGAAAACTAGATGGAATGGGATGCAAAAGTATGGTAAATAAGAAACTATAGGGACATCACAGATAGAGTTACTATGAGGCATATTTTCAAAGCACTTAGGCTTACAAAGTTCCATAGTAACCTATGGAACTTTGTATGTCTAAGTGCTTTGAAAATGAGCCCCCTTATGTCCTCCAGAGTTTTTATTTTTAATTTTTAGGAAAATATCCTCTTTTTCTTTTATGTGTCAATGACGAAGATACCTACCCACATAATGAGAGAAGCCATCTCTGGCCTATTAGTCAGTCTGGACACATGGGGGTGCTAAAGAGAGAGAAAAGCATTGCTGATCTCCTCTCCGTTCCCCTGCTGGTTGAATCTGTCAAAGGAATTGTGTTTGTACCAGTGGCGTAGCTACGTGGGGCCTGAGGGGGCCTGGGCCCCCGCAGATTCACCCCAGGACCCCCCTCCCGGCGAACCCGCCCCCGCCGCCGCCTACCTTTACTTTTGCTGGCGGGGGATCCTACTCCCTGCCAGCCGACGTCTTCTCAGTCCTTCCTGCTCTTCAATTTGTTTGCTGACGTCCTGCACGTAATTGTACGTGCAGGACGTCAGACTCAGAGAACAGTTCTGTTCTCTGAGTCTGACGTCCTGCACGTACAATGTGCAGGATGTCAGCAAACAAATTGAAGAGCAGGAAGGACTGAGAAGACGTCGGCTGGCGGGGAGTGGGATCCCCCGCCAACAAAAGTAAAGGTAGGCTGCAGCGGCGGCGGGTTCGCGGCGGGAGGGGGGGCGGCAATGTCGGCGGTGGGGGGGGCGGCGCCGGGGGGAGGGCTAAAATGTGCCCCCTCCCCCCGGGCTCTGGACCCCTCCCCCACGGAAGGCTGGCTACGCCCCTGGTTTGTACAGCACAACTTTAATCATATGTTATGCAAAGACTTTCACACTTATTTCGGAAGACAGCCAAAGTTGCAGCACTGCGTATGTCTAGTAGCGCTTTAGAAATGATAAGTAGTAGTAGTAAGTAGTTGTTGAGGGATACCCGCTCTTCTGATAGGAACGCTTGGGCTCAGACTCAGTCAAACTCAAATCCGTAAGTTTTTGAAAAGTACATTTGCTATGATTAAATATTTCTTTAGCAAAGGTAGCAACCATTTTTACTTTTTGTGCCCTCTTTTTGTCTCCGCAAAAATGGTAACCCTAATCATGGGCTCTTAACATTTATTACAGCCTAGACATTAGGGAGTTTAACCAAACAGATGGGAAGAAAGGCCAGTATCTTTTACTGCCAGACCAGCTGGGTATATAAACAAAGAGAAGTTTGCAAAGAGAAAAACTTAAGCAGATGACAAGGTGGCCCCACTCCTGAGGCATGAAGATTGGGTACATAAGTATTGCCACACTGGAACAGACCAAAGGTCCATCAAGCCCAGCGTCCTGTTTCCAACAGTGACCAATCCAGGTCACAAATACCTGGCAAGATCCCAAAAACGTTCAATACATTCTATGCTGCTTATCCCAGAAATAAGCAGTGGATTTTCCCCAAGTCATTTTCATAATGGTCTACAGACTTTTTCTTTAGGAAGCTATCCAAACCTTTTTTAAACCCTGCTAAGTTAACCGCCTTTACCACATTCTCTGGCAACGAATTCCAGCGTTTAATTACCTGCTGAGTGAAGAAACTTTTTCTCTGATTCATTTAAATTTACTACTTTGTAGCTTCATTGTATGCCTTCTAGTCCTAGTATTTTTGGAAAGAGTAAACAAATGATTCACGTCTAATGAGATTCACGTCTACCCATTCCACTCCACTCAAAATGCGGCAGCTCAGGTGCCCTCACAATATGCATCATACTCCAATTCTTAAGATTTTGCATTAGCAGCTTGGACATTTCCTGGTTCTTTATCAGCCCATGGACAGTGCTTACTGAACAAGGGCACTGCTAGCACAAAGAACATCTGCAATTCATCTCAGGGGGTGAAGCTGGTTATCAGACAGATTTATAACCCCCAAGTATGTGACACTGCCAGTGTGCCCCTTTTAGAGGTGCCAACAGTCTCAGAGAGAGTGTCTGGATTAACACTGGACTTCTTTATCTTAGAAGGCCTCCATTCCGAATGTTTGTCCTGATTCGGCCAAGTCACCTGAGGACAGTGGACAAAGGTCTGCACAGAACTTTTGCAAGACAAAGAAAGGAGAATTCTGCTTGGCACTGACTAGAGTAGTGAGTAGATGCTCCGCGGATAACTCTGGAAAGACACAGTCTCATAGTGCCGATGCCCTGAGCTTTCCTATATAATCTTATTACAGGATAGCAAGCTAAGAATCATGCACTAATTGCCTAGGCTAGCTGAAGATAAACTGTGACCTTCATCCTGATAAGCTCATTTTCATCTGGAGCTGGAAACAAGATCGTGCATCTACCAGAGGTCACCAACAAAGCAAGTGTCTCAGGGTGAGAAGCTGGGGTTCATTTCTGCAGTTTGGGGAAGTCAGATTATCATTTCTTTTGCCATAGGCTGGTTTAGATTCATGGAAATGGTGATATAACTGGGTATATTTGGCTTGTAGTTCTCAGGTATAATTGTTAGTGTTGGATTATTTGTAGTAAATAATTAGCAGATTTTAGTACACACAGCTTCAGCTTTAGAAATGTTAATTTCTTTCTTCATCTCTCTCTCATTCACCCCAGAATAATTCACTGCTGAGTCACTTTAAAGTTGAAGTAACAAAACATCTGTTTACTCACAGTTTGTAGTTAGATTATAATCAGACAGGCTTATATTTACATATTACTATACATTTGTCTTATCAGCTCCTTCCATGTGCTTAGATGGTAATGGATGCTCACACCACCATAGATCCTCTCAGGTTAGGAGAGATCATGAGCTCCATGTGCTCCATGTGCTGTGTGTAACCCCCACAGGAAGTTGCATAGCTGTGTGACCTCTCTAAGTAATTCACATCAGAGATCACAGAGTAATCACAGAGAAATAATAGGTGACAGGCAATGCATGTAAAATACAATTACATTCCAACAAACCCCTTCTCATGCATAACTGTCATGCAATTATTTATTCATACAAAGTCCAAGCTTTATACGCAGATCCTCAAAATGTTCTCTGGGTAACGGTTTGGTCATGATGTCAGCTGTCATCTCACTGGTGTGACAATAGTGTAGACTGATGACCCCTTCTTTCGCCAACTCTCGCACGTTGTGGTATTTCGTTGCGATGTGCTTGGTGCGTGACTGAACCTTGTCATTCTGTGACAGTCGGATGCAGCTCTGATTATCTTCCATTATCTGGATTGGTCTCTTTTCAGCTATTCCAAAATCCAGCAAAAGTTTTTCAATCCACATCAGTTCTCTGCACGCTTCCGATACGGCCACGTATTCAGCTTCTGTAGAAGACAAACTCACAATACTTTGTTTATGACTGGCCCATGAAATTTGTACATTTCCATACATAAACACATATCCACTTTTGGATTTATAATCAGAATGATCCCCTGCCCAATCTGAATCACAGTAACATATTAGTTTTGGATTACTATTGGCTGAAATCTTTAATTTACAATCAATGGTACCCTTTAAATACCTTACCATCCTTTTAACTGCAGTCCAATCTGATTTGGTAGGTGAGCTGACCCTTCTGCTCAAAATTCCTACTGCATTTGCTATATCAGCCCTGTATGTGGTAGCTAGATATAAAAGCTTACCTATGGCTGATCTATATTGGATGTTATCTGGTAAAGGTTCTCTTACTGTTTCATCCTTCAGAAAATCAGTGATCATGGGAGTGCTTACAACTTGGGCATCTTGCATACCTAAACTTTCAATAAGCTCATTTATTTTCTGCTTCTGGCTTAGAAGATAAGAACCATCATTTTGTTTCTCAATTTCTATACCAAGATAGTATGACACATTTCCAAGTTCTTTTATCTCAACATTGTGGTTTAAACATTTTACAATGTCCTTGTACTCTTGCTCACTTTTGCTTGCAATGAGCAGATCATCAACAAAAGCTAAAATGTATGCATATTGTCCATTTGTGCACCTAGTGTACAAGCATTTATCTGCTTCACCTTGCTTAAATCCTAAATTTGTCAATATTTCATGCAATTTTTCATTCCAACATTTTGCACTTTGCTTTAATCCATAAAGACCTTTGTTTAATTTACACACTAGCTGTCTTTGTTTTGTATTTATGAAACCTGTTGGCTGTTCCATGTACAAGTCTTCAGTTATATCTCCGTGAAGAAATGCTGTTTTCACATCAATGTGGTTGACTTGCATGCCTTTTGAGACTGCAATGCTCAGAAGTGTTCTGATTGTCGTGTGTTTCACTACAGGTGCAAACACTTCATCAAAATCTTCTCCATATTTTTGAAGATATCCCTTTGCGACTAATCTGGCTATATACCTTTCCACTTTTCCTTGTGCATTCCTTTTTAACTTGAATACCCATTTGCATCCTATAGCTTTCTTGCCAGGAGGTAATTTTGTAAGAATCCAAGTATTATTTTTATCCAATGCATCAATTTCTTCTTGTGCAGCTTTATGCCATTCAGCAGCTTCTTCTGCTGGCATTTTCTCAATCTCATCCCATGTTAAGGGCTCTTGAGCTTCTGCTGACTTTGTTAGGTAAGACAGTCTTGGGGGTGGAACACCTTTGTTTTCCCTGGATGAGCGTCTGACAACAGGTTGGTCTGACCTTTCCGCATCCTCTAAATCTGAGAGTTCTTCTCCAATTGATTCCCCTTCTCCAACTGTACTGTCTTCTTCAATGATCCTTTCTGTGTCTGTTTCCTCTGCCTGTTCCTCGTTAGAAACAGATGAGTTGCTTTCAGACATCTGCCTTGGTATGGCATTTATATACACTGGCATGTCTATTATGGTTCTAGTTTCATATTCTGGATGATAAGGCTCATCTGGGATAATCCAACCTTTATCAACCCTTTTGTTTTCATCAAAATATGTAACATGTCTTATGCCAACAATGCCAGTTTTCAGATTCAAAATTCTATATCCTTTGTGTCCTGGAGCATAGCCAACTAAAATGCCCCTTTCTGTTGTGGAATCCAGCTTATGCCTTCTTTGCTTTGGTATATGAGCATATGCTGTACTTCCAAATGTTCTTATGTGTGACAGGTTTGGCTTCCTACCATGCCATGTCTCATGTGGTGTGCGCTCAGCGCCTTTAGTTGGCATTCTGTTTTGTAGGTACACTGCTGTGAGAATGGCTTCCCCCCATAGTCTTTTAGGGAGATTGCTATCTGACAGCATACATCTGGTCATTTCCACAAGTGACCTAAATTTTTTCTCTGCAACAGAATTTTGTTCTGGTGTATAAGCTACTGTTGTGATATGTTGAATGCCTTCTTGTTCTAGAAATGTGCGCATGCTTTGTGAAATGAACTCACCACCATTGTCGGTCTGAAGAACCTTTGGTTTTCTTTCAAATTTATTGCTCACCATGGCTACGTATTTCTTCAGCATGTCTGTGACTTGACTTTTCTCTTTCAGCAAATAGGCCACACAATATCTAGAGAAATCATCCAAGAATATTAGCACAAATCTGTTATTTCCCAATGATGGGATATTAAACGGTCCACATAAGTCACTGTGTATTAAGTCCAGTACTTTATTACTCCTATTTCCTGTGTATGCAGGAAATGAGGGTCTCACACCTTTTTGAGTAACACAGTCTATGCATTTCTCCATTTTACCAGCATCTGCACTTATCTGAATGCCAGTGGCTAGTTGCTTACTGTAAAGATCCTGGATCACCTTAGAATCACGATGTCCCAGGCGGCGATGCCAGATTTCCAGACTACATTTACCATCATTCTTCCTTACTTGCGCCATATGTGAGGCTTCACCTGAAATGCTCAGTTTATAAACATCATTATGCATAAAAGCTTCAGCATACACTTCATCATTTTAGAGATTGTGCACTTACTATTTTCAAAATGAATCGCAAATCCCTTCTTATCTAATGTAGATACACTAAGCATATTGCAAACTGCTTGGGGAATATACAAGACATCACTTACAGGAATTTCTTTAACTTCATTAGACACTTTGCATTTTAAGAATCCAATACCTTTTGCTTGGATCTTAGCAGTCCCTGCGTTTGCAGTTTTAAGAATTCCTTCTTCTGGACACATTTCCTGAAAGAAATCCTTACAATTGGTTAAATGGCATGTGCTCCCCGAATCCAAAATCCAAGTACTTTCATTTGAATTATTATTTACCATAGTCAAAGATTTTTCTGCCATTAGAAAGCCCTTGTGTTTATCTTTGTCCTTCATACATTTCCTGGTTTGAAAATTCTTTAGTTCCATTGGCTTAGGTGAGCTAGAGGGAGTGTTTTGTGTTTCCTTACACCATTTAGATACATGTCCCTCCTTTCCACATGAGTAGCAAATCAGCTTGCCCTTGGGTGGAGTTTTCCCATAGCTCCGCCTTCCTCTGTTCTTTGCCAAGAAATTTGTTTCATTTCTCTCTGACTGACTTTGAGAACACATCTCCTCAGAATCATTTATTATGCATTCCTGCCTTAGTTTTGATGTTGCCTGTTCAAAAGATTGCCCTTCAATGGCCTCATTTACAGACCTAAAAACATCAAACTTCTTTGATAGTGAGGTAAAAAGAAATGCTCTTTTCAATGCATCACACATGGGAATTCCAGAAAGTTCTAGCTTTTGAAATGAAGACATAAGATGCATAATGTGATCATTACATTTACTTTTATCCCTTAATTTGGTTTCATTCAACTCTGCTAACCAAATTGGTTGCTGCTTTGCATATGTAGTTGCATACATAGTTCTCAGTTTATATAAAATGTCCTTTGGTGTATCTTTTCCCTCCACTAATATGGCTTGTTTCTCTGAGAGAGCTTCCAAAAGCATGCACTTCACATAATAGTTTGCATTGTCCCATTCAGCCATATTTTCAGCTGTTCTGTCTTGGTCTAAGCATATATTTAATCCTTTTGCTCGAAGGAGACATATTAATCTTAGTTCCCACTGCTGATAATTAAACTCAGTTAATCTAGGCACCTTGAGAGAATAGAACAATGGTGAATTTCTTCCCTCAGCCATTTTCTTAGCCTTCTGTCTGCTGTGTGGGGGGAGAGAGAGACAGACTGAATCTTTCCTTTAAAACTTAAGAGAAAAATGTGGCTTTTTTTTTTTTTTTTACTGCCTGGTAATATTTCTCTTCTTTTTCAATTCCTGGGCCTGGGCCCGTAACCCTTTTGTTGGATTATTTGTAGTAAATAATTAGCAGATTTTAGTACACACAGCTTCAGCTTTAGAAATGTTAATTTCTTTCTTCATCTCTCTCTCATTCACCCCAGAATAATTCACTGCTGAGTCACTTTAAAGTTGAAGTAACAAAACATCTGTTTACTCACAGTTTGTAGTTAGATTATAATCAGACAGGCTTATATTTACATATTACTATACATTTGTCTTATCAGCTCCTTCCATGTGCTTAGATGGTAATGGATGCTCACACCACCATAGATCCTCTCAGGTTAGGAGAGATCATGAGCTCCATGTGCTCCATGTGCTGTGTGTAACCCCCACAGGAAGTTGCATAGCTGTGTGACCTCTCTAAGTAATTCACATCAGAGGTCACAGAGTAATCACAGAGAAATAATAGGTGACAGGCAATGCATGTAAAATACAATTACATTCCAACAGTTAGCACTGACAGACAGACTTTGAGGCAGTGAGGAAGGAGAACAATCCGGAGCTCAGCTGTAAAGGTAAATGAGGGGGAGGGGATGCTGATCTGAGGATTTGAGGAGAGCAGAGCCAAGCCCCGCAGCAACCATGCTGAGCATTACTTGGGTGACTAGCGCTAGCAAATAGTGGCGATTTCTGAATAGCTCGGCGGTTTAGGACAGGTTTTTTGTGTCCTGTTGTTGTCTGTATTGCTCTCTGATGGTGGCTGAATATCACCAACTAGTTCTATCTCTGCTGAGAATGAACCAGTCTCCACTCTCGCACTGTAACATAGTAACATAGTAGATGACGGCAGAAAAAGACCTGCCCGGTCCATCCAGTCTGCCCAACAAGACAAACATATGTGTATACCTTACCTTGATTTGTACCAGCCTTATTCAGGGCACAGACCGTATAAATCTGCCCAGCACTATTCCCCGCCTCCCAACCACCAGTCCCGCCTCCCATCACCGGCTCTGGCACAGACCGTATAAGTCTGCCCTCCACTATTCTCGCCTCCCAACCACCAACCCCTCTTCCCCCCACCTGCTCCGCCACCCAATTTTGGCTAAGCTTCTGAGGATCCATTCCTTCTGCACAGGATTCCTTTATGCATATCCCACGCATGTTTGAATTCCGTTACCGTTTTCATCTCCACCACCTCCCGCAGGAGGGCATTCCAAGCATCCACCACCCTCTCTGTGAAAAAATACTTCCTGACATCTTTCCTGAGGCTGCCCCCCTTCAACCTCATTTCATGTCCTCTCGTTCTACCGCCTTCCCATCTCCGGAAAAGATTTGTTTGCGGATTAATACCTTTCAAATATTTGAACGTCTGTATCATATCACCCCTGTTCCTCCTTTCCTCCAGGGTATACATGTTCAGGTCAGCAAGTCTCTCTTCATACGTCTTGGAACGCAAATCCCGTACCATTCTCGTAGCTTTTCTTTGCACCGCTTCCATTTTTTTTAACATCCTTCGCAAGGTACGGCCTCCAAAATTGAACACAATACTCCAGGTGGGGCCTCACCAACGACTTGTACAGGGGCATCAACACTTCCTTTCTTCTGCTGATCACACCTCTCTCTATACAGCCTAGCAACCTTCTCGCTACGGCCACCGCCTTGTCACACTGTTTCGTCGCCTTCAGATCCTCGGATACTATCACACCAAGATCCCTCTCCCCCTCAGTACCTATCAGACTCTCACCGCCTAACAAATAAGTCTCTCTTGGGTTTCTACTCCCTAAGTGCATCACTTTGTATTTCTTCGCATTGAATTTTAATTGCCAAACCTTAGACCATTCTTCTAGCTTCCTCAGATCCTTTTTCATGCTTTCCACTCCCTCCCAGGTGTCCACTCTGTTGCAAATCTTAGTATCATCAGCAAATAGGCAAACTTTACCTTCTAACCCTACGGCAATGTAACTCACAAATATATTGAACATAATCGGCCCCAGCACCGATCCCTGAGGCACTCCACTACTCACCTTTCCCTCCTCCGAGTGAACTCCATTTACCACCACCCTCTGTCGTCTGTCTGTCAACCAGTTCCTAATCCAGTTCACCACTTCGGGACCTATCTTCAGCCCATCGAGTTTATTTAAGAGCCTCCTGTGGGGAACTGTGTCAAAAGCTTTGCTAAAACCTAAGTAGATTACGTCTATAGCATGTCGATGACTCAATTCTCCAGTTACCCAATCAAAGAATTCAATGAGATTCATTTGGCACGATTTCCCTCTGGTAAAACCATGTTGTCTCGGATCTTGCAACTTATTGGCTTCCAGGAAATTCACTATCCTTTCCTTCAGCATGGCTTCCATTACTTTTCCAACAGCCGAAGTGAGGCTTACCGGCCTGTAGTTTCCAGCTTCTTCCCTATCACCATTTTTGTGAAGAGGGACCACATCCGCCTGTTTTACCCATAGATACCGGAACTTCATATAGCATTCCCAAATGGGATCTTTTATGACCTGCTCCCATAACATGTTTTCCCTTCTACAATTGTATCAAAAGATTTGAACATCAATGGCAAATACATTCAGGATCAGAAACTTCTTCTCAGGTTGCAGAAATATATTTTGCTGCTTTTTCTTTTTTCATTTTTATTCATTCTTCTAATTGCATTTCACTTCAGTTTCCGTATCACGTTATAAATGCATATGACATTTTTGAAAGTTTAAATCACGTTTTGTTGGAATTACACTTTATGGGTCAAAATGTATGCCTTTTTAATTCTATGATTAAAAGGTTTAATCGCTCGATTAATCGTGATTAACATTTTTCATCATTGCCCACTTCTAATATATTATCCTAGTATTTATTGTGAGTTTGCTTGCTTTTTCTACTATGTATTATATTTTATCATCTATAAAATAAATAATATAGATATTATACGTTTGCATTGTTTCTTTGAAACTTACCAGTGAGACAAAGAACTTGGGTTATGCGCTGTTTCCTTCTCCTGTAGTAAATCCCCTAGACACAAACAGGTCCAGATAATTGCTATATTAGGTGAATGCTGTCTCTGGGCAATTGTTTACTGAATAAGGTGATTAGCTACTCTGCAATTACCACTAATTATCCCCCACCCCCAAGGTGCCCAGCATTTCTCTCCTTCCCTAACTCCCCCTTAAGGTATCTAGCATCTCCCTCTTTTACTACCATCCCTGAGGTGTCCAACATATCTCTCCATCCAAAAATCCCTCCCCTTCCCACTTCTCTACCTACTGTCCCTGAGGAGACCTGTTCCCTCCCCCCCTACCCCACCTCTTAAGGTGCCCTTCTCTTCCCTATCTTGTCCAGGACAACACCAGTGTGGCAGTTATTGTGAAGACTCATTATGTAAGCCGCATTGAGCCTGCCATGTGTGGGAAAGCGCGGGGTACAAATGAAATTACAGCCAGTGCAGGGCCTTGAGCATCATCTCATGCTCAAGGCCTGTTGACCCTACACCAAGAAGTGAAGGCCAAAGAGTAAGATTATCAGAAGGTACATCCAGGGTATAAATCTAGAATAATTTAAATGTAGTATTGCTTTGCAAATGGTTCAAGACAGCATTAAATAATATTGGCTTTCCTTTAGAGTCTTTGGAAGAATACAAAGTGGGGAGCAATTTCGGTAAATTTTTTGAGCTATAAATTGTCTTTTGCCCAATAGTTAAAAGTATGTACAGCGGTTTCTGAGCACATGTACTGTCTTGCAGTAAAAGGAGAAGGGACAGAGCAAGGGGAAGCAATAGGCAGGAAGGTATGCTTTGATTTCTTCTTACTGGTTGGACCACTTGTTTTACTTCTTTAAGGCTTTCCTCTCATGAA
Organism: Microcaecilia unicolor; assembly: GCF_901765095.1. NCBI lineage: Eukaryota > Metazoa > Chordata > Amphibia > Gymnophiona > Siphonopidae > Microcaecilia > Microcaecilia unicolor. Next base: position 50,670,802 of record NC_044033.1, on the reverse strand, counting down.
AGCAGTGACCAAGATCAGTGCACTGGTACTGAAGCTCTGATGAGTGAGAAATAAGGCTTAAAGAGTGTGAGAGTGAGAAAGCTTTCAGATCAGTAGGACACACTCCTAATGAGTGAAACTTGGCTTCTCTGGTCTTATATAGATCTGCTGGCTTTTGCATCAGTGCCGTCCCCCAGATTTTTCTAGTCCACCCACATAATACGTCTAGTAGTCAAGCCAGTCCTGTGTGATATTTTCAGCTGCAGCAACACAACAGTTAACTCACCATTTGAGTCACTAACCTGAGTGCCTACCCCTCTTAGGGCTCCTTTTACAAAGCTGTGCTACCGATTACCGTGCACTGAATGCAAAGAAGCCCACTGGAATTGAATGGGCTTCTTCGCATTCGGTGCACCGCTAATCGGTACGGCTGCTTTGTAAAAGGAGCCCTTAGTTAGTAACTATTGCTTAGTTATAATAGGAAAAAAAAATATTCCAAAAGGTGGCACTAGAGTGTGTCCAAGAGGAAAAAGACAAGCTCATGATACTGCAAAATAGACCATTCGAGTCCATTGCTGGGATTGGGTGACCTCTGCTGAACAAAGTAGGGTATTGCATACACTTAGCAACCTGAACAAAACTAACAATATATTTGCCTCAGTTTGCATCTGTGAAAAATAAAGTTGTGAGCATCAGGCTGTCTTTGAGGCTTGGCTTTACCAGCTGGTGGTTAATCACCTGTTGAGTAGTGGTGCCATTTTTTAAATTCTGCTTCAGAAAAGAACAAGAAACCCAGAGAGAAGAAAGAGAGCTAAGGGAAGCTGAAGAGTGAATTGCAGGGAAGAAAGATATGCCTGCATAAAGCATCCCTTAAAACATGGTTCGGATCTGGTATAGGGATTTTTTTTTAATGATTTTGAGAAGTGATTGAAAATTAAAAGATGAGACCCTTTCAATAGGCTGGGAGACAGGAACTAACAAGGTTGTGGGTTGGTGTTCTATCAGCTACTTCTGTATAAAACATCACTGCTGTGTTATAGCTTTCAAAGGTACATTTAATTACGAATACATTTGGTTTCTCCCCAAGTGCTCAGTATTACTCAGATTGATTGTTAAGCACTTTATGAAAAGGATTTCTGAGCTGAAAGGAAAATTGATATGCAGTGCTAGGATTTAAAACAACACTTTCCTTATGTAAAAGGTCTTCCAAGAGAAGGAGCCTTTACACAAAACAGCAATAGTATCTACAGTAAATAGTTGTGGTATTAATCTATGAACTTATCCTATATAATAATTTACACCTCCAACGTTCTACGTCTGGATGCCTGGTTAGACATGTAAAGAGGGGCATCTGCGTGAATGATCTTGTGTACGATTGTGCATATCTTGAATTCGATGCGTTCTTTGAGTGGTAGCCAGTGAAGGTTCTCTCTTAAGGGTGTCGCACTTTCGTATTTGGTTTTACCAAATATGAGTCTGGCTGCGGTGTTTTGGGCTGTCTGGAGTTTCTTGATAGTCTGTTCTTTGCAGCCGGCGTACAGAGCAGTACAGTAGTCCAAGTGACTTAGTACCATAGACTGTACCAGTGGTGGCGGGAGCGGAGCGGCCGAGCCACGGGAATGGGGATCATCTCAGGCGACTAAGGCGAGCAGCGGCGGAGGTCGGAGCGGAGGCACGAGCGAGGCAGAGTTGAGGCGCGCTGCGCGGGGCCCCCTTAGGCGCGGGGCCCTATGCGGTCGCCTTGGTCGCCTCTGCCTAAGACCGGCCCTGTCTGTAAGCCACATTGAGCCTACAAATAGGTGGGATAATGTGGGGTACAAATGTAATAACCTTTCAGCAGAAATGATATGAGGCAAAATAGCGACAGATTTCAAGTATGTTTAGGAGTAGGGCAGACAGAAATAGGTTGATCAAAAGGAAGCATAGTGTCTGACTTAAGCGCCTCAGTTTCAGGTGTCTAAACTTTCATGAAATACACAGCACTGAGGGCCCGATGCACAAACCTTACCGTGCTTGCAATGTTTGCTTTAGACTGGCAAATGTTATTTAGCGTCTAATGCACAAAGAGGTTCTGTTTCCCTTTTACCATTCCCTGTAGCAGCTACCAATAACCCTATGCAAATATATTACAACAAGATCATCAGTATTAAAATGAGCATTCCGGCCAATGCACAGACATTTCTGCGCACTGAGCGCCTACCTTTAATGAGCAAAACTTAACGGCAGGTCTGGTGTTCCAGTGGACCTCTACTCCTGACCCCTCCTAACCTTAAAACTCCATGGCAGTCCCTGATCAACCCTGATCCCCCTAACCTTTAAAACTCCCTGGTGGTCCAGAGGCCTCCAACCCCCCCCCCCCCCAATACTTTAAAACCTTCCTGATGGGCCAGCAACGCCCTTCTGATCCCCCCCAGGTGACACCCTGTACCAATCCAGGCCCCTGGAACCAAAACATTCCTGGTGGTCCAGTGGACCCCCTCTCGAGTCCCCCCTTCCCCACAACTCAAACTCCATGGTGGTCTAGTGACTCCCTCCCCTCCAAATTCCTTGTAAGCATTGGAGGCAGGGCAGGAACAACACCTACTCCCTCCTGCCTCTGGGCCTGTGGGGAGGGGGTGGGGCGACAGATCAAGAGGGGTTCCGCTGGACCACCAGGGAGGTTTTAAAGGTTTTGGGGGGTAGGGGTTCCTTAGAGCAACAGAGAGCTTTAAAGATTAGGGGGGTCGTGAGGTTGGCATCCTCTGGACCACCAGGAGTTTTAAAGGTTAGGAAGAGGTCGGGAAGGGTCTGATCATCCCTGGACATGCCCACAAGAGCTGTGCCTACCACACAGCTATTGCAGGCATGCAGAAGGGATGATTAGACTCTTTTACTAACCAATGCTCAAAACTAACAGTATGCATATAATTTGCATGCTGTTAGTGTTAAGCATTGGTCAGTAATTCTGACACATTAATGAGCTGGTGTTTCTCTGGAGTTGTTCCTTACCGCATCAGAGTTCTGTGCATTGGGCCCCGAGTATTTTCTCTTTAATGTGCAGTACGGTCCGATTTCTTGAATGTATGCAATAGAGATTGTTTTAAGAGCTGTTACTGTAGGTAAATTCATTTTATTTTAAACAATCTATAATCCAGCTCTATTAAAATGTCTATGAGAGGAGAAAACATCTGGGTGTGCAGCGTTGGCCTTGTTAGGTAGGGTGTACCTAAAGGTTTTCCAAGACAATCGAATACACAATGATTTCTTGACAACAGAGCAACAATAAACATCTGCAGGGGAAAACAACAGAAGAGATTCTTTGCAGCACACGTAATGGACTTGCACATCTGCATTTTGAACAAATCAAACAGGCTTAAGAAATGTGCTTGCATTCAAGCCATAGGCATTTAATGTGATTGAACCACAAATAGTCCACAAAGAATTAGAATGCCGTAATTATAATTAATCAACATTCTATTTCCTGTAGAGTGATCTCATGAAGTGGCACTTCTGTAGTGTGAAGAACAGGCAAACAAGTTGTACTGATTGAAACCTGGACCTGTAAATAATGATAGCAATCATTTGATTTCAGTCATACTTCATTTCTTGTTCATTCACACTTTAAAATGGAAATATTTGGTTTCAAAATAGAAAGTAAGACAAATACACTGGGCACAGTGTAAAAAAGTGTTCTATGGTGGGGTATGGAATGATTAGGACATCTCTCTTTACATAAGTACATAAGCATTGCCATACTGGGAAAGACCAAATGTCCATCAAGCCCAGCATCCTGTTTCCTGTTGGAATGTATTGTATTTTAACATGCATTGCCTGTCAGCAATCTTTTCTCTGTGATTACTCTGTGACCTCTGATGTGAATTACTTAGAGAGGTCACACAGCTATGCAACTTCCTGTGGGGGTTAGATGCAGCACATGCAGCACATGGAGCACATGGAGCTCGTGATCTCTCCTAACCTGAGAGGATCTATGGTGGTGTGAGCATCCATTACCATCTAAGCACATGGAAGGAGCTGATAATACAAATGTATAGTAATATGTATATATAAGCCTGTCTGATTATAATCTAACTACAAACTGTGAGTAAACAGATGTTTTGTTACTTCAACTTTAAAGTGACTCAGCAGTGAATTATTCAGGGGTGAATGAGAGAGAGATGAAGAAAGAAATTAACATTTCTAAAGCTGAAGCTGTGTGTACTAAAATCTGCTAATTATTTACTACAAATAATCCAACAAAAGGGTTATGGGCCCAGGGCCAGGAATTGAAAAAGAAGAGAAATATTACCAGGCAGTAACAAAAGGCCACATTTTTCTCTTAAGTTTTAAAGGAAAGATTCAGTCTGTCTCTCTCTCCCCCCACACAGCAGACAGAAGGCTAAGAAAATGGCTGAGGGAAGAAATTCACCATTGTTCTATTCTCTCAAGGTGTCTAAATTAACTGAGTTTAATTATCAGCAGTGGGAACTAAGATTCATATGTCTCCTTCGAGCAAAAGGATTGAATATATGCTTAGACCAAGACAGAACAGCTGAAAATATGGCTGAATGGGACAATGCAAACTATTATGTGAAGTGCATGCTTTTGGAAGCTCTCTCAGAGAAACAAGCCATATTAGTGGAGGGAAAAGATACACCAAAGGACATTTTATATAAATTGAGAACTATGTATGCAACTACATATGCAAAGCAGCAACCAATTTGGTTAGCAGAGTTGAATGAAACCAAATTAAGGGATAAAAGTAAATGTAATGATCACATTATGCATCTTATGTCTTCATTTCAAAAGTTAGAACTTTCTGGAATTCCCATGTGTGATGCATTGAAAAGAGCATTTCTTTTTACCTCACTATCAAAGAAGTTTGATGTTTTAGGTCTGTAAATGAGGCCATTGAAGGGCAATCTTTTGAACAGACAACATCAAAACTAAGGCAGGAATGCATAATAAATGATTCTGAGGAGATGTGTTCTCAAAGCAAGTCAGAGAGAAATGAAACAAATTTCTTGGCAAAGAACAGAGGAAGGCGGAGCTATGGGAAAACTCCACCCAAGGGCAAGCTGATTTGCTACTCATGTGGAAAGGAGGGACATGTATCTAAATGGTGTAAGGAAACACAAAACACTCCCTCTAGCTCACCTAAGCCAATGGAACTAAAGAATTTTCAAACCAGGAAATGTATGAAGGACAAAGATAAACACAAGGGCTTTCTAATGGCAGAAAAATCTTTGACTATGGTAAATAATAGTTCAAATGAAAGTACTTGGATTTTGGATTCGGGGAGCACATGCCATTTAACCAATTGTAAGGATTTCTTTCAGGAAATGTGTCCAGAGGAAGGTATTCTTAAAACTGCAAACGCAGGGACTGCTAAGATCCAAGCAAAAGGTATTGGATTCTTAAAATGCAAAGTGTCTAATGAAGTTAAAGAAATTCCTGTAAGTGATGTCTTGTATATTCCCCAAGCAGTTTGCAATATGCTTAGTGTATCTACATTAGATAAGAAGGGATTTGTGATTCATTTTGAAAATAGTAAGTGCACAATCTCTAAAAATGATGAAGTGTATGCTGAAGCTTTTATGCATAATGATGTTTATAAGCTGAACATTTCAGGTGAAGCCTCACATATGGCGCAAGTAAGGAAGAATGATGGTAAATGTAGTCTGGAAATCTGGCACCGCCGCCTGGGACATCGTGATTCTAAGGTGATCCAGGATCTTTACAGTAAGCAACTGGCCACCGGCATTCAGATAAGTGCAGATGCTGGTAAAATGGAGAAATGCATAGACTGTGTTACTCAAAAAGGTGTGAGACCCTCATTTCCTGAATACACAGGAAATAGGAGTAATAAGTGCTGGACTTAATACACAGTGACTTATGTGGACCGTTTAATATCCCATCATTGGGAAATAACAGATTTGTGCTAATATTCTTGGATGATTTCTCTAGATATTGTGTGGCCTATTTGCTGAAAGAAAAAAGTCAAGTCACAGACATGCTGAAGAAATACGTAGCCATGGTGAGCAATAAATTTGAAAGAAAACCAAAGGTTCTTCAGACCGACAATGGTGGTGAGTTCACTTCACAAAGCATGCGCACATTTCTAGAACAAGAAGGCATTCAGCATATCACAACAGTAGCTTATACACCAGAGCAAAATTCTGTTGCAGAGAGAAAATTTAGGTCACTTGTGGAAATGACCAGATGTATGCTGTCAGATAGCAATCTCCCTAAAAGACTATGGGGGGAAGCCATTCTCACAGCAGTGTACCTACAAAACAGAATGCCAACTAAAGGCGCTGAGCGCACACCACATGAGACATGGCATGGTAGGAAGCCAAACCTGTCACATATAAGAACATTTGGAAGTACAGCATATGCTCATGTACCAAAGCAAAGAAGGCATAAGCTGGATTCCACAACAGAAAGGGGCATTTTAGTTGGCTATGCTCCAGGACACAAAGGATATAGAATTTTGAATCTGAAAACTGGCATTGTTGGCATAAGACATGTTACATATTTTGATGAAAACAAAAGGGTTGATAAAGGCTGGATTATCCCAGATGAGCCTTATCATCCAGAATATGAAACTAGAACCATAATAGACATGCCAGTGTATATAATGCCATACCAAGGCATATGTCTGAAAGCAACTCATCTGTATCTAACGAGGAACAGGCAGAGGAAGCAGACACAGAAAGGATCATTGAAGAAGACAGTACAGTTGGAGAAGGGGAATCAATTGGAGAAGAACTCTCAGATTTAGAGGATGCGGAAAGGTCAGACCAACCTGTTGTCAGACGCTCATCCAGGGAAAACAAAGGTGTTCCACCCCCAAGACTGTCTTACCTAACAAAGTCAGCAGAAGCTCAAGAGCCCTTAACATGGGATGAGATTGAGAAAATGCCAGCAGAAGAAGCTGCTGAATGGCATAAAGCTGCACAAGAAGAAATTGATGCATTGGATAAAAATAATACTTGGATTCTTACAAAATTACCTCCTGGCAAGAAAGCTATAGGATGCAAATGGGTATTCAAGTTAAAAAGGAATGCACAAGGAAAAGTGGAAAGGTATAAAGCCAGATTAGTGGCAAAGGGATATCTTCAAAAATATGGAGAAGATTTTGATGAAGTGTTTGCACCTGTAGTGAAACACACGACAATCAGAACACTTCTGAGCATTGCAGTCTCAAAAGGCATGCAAGTCAACCACATTGATGTGAAAACAGCGTTTCTTCACGGAGATATAACTGAAGACTTGTACATGGAACAGCCAACAGGTTTCATAAATACAAAACAAAGACAGCTAGTGTGTAAATTAAACAAAGGTCTTTATGGATTAAAGCAAAGTGCAAAATGTTGGAATGAAAAATTGCATGAAATATTGACAAATTTAGGATTTAAGCAAGGTGAAGCAGACAAATGCTTGTACACTAGGTGCACAAATGGACAATATGCATACATTTTAGCTTTTGTTGATGATCTGCTCATTGCAAGCAAAAGTGAGCAAGAGTACAAGGACATTGTAAAGTGTTTAAACCTCAATGTTGAGATAAAAGAACTTGGTAATGTGTCATACTATCTTGGTATAGAAATTGAGAAACAAAATGATGGTTCTTATCTTCTAAGCCAGAAGCAGAAAATAAATGAGCTTATTGAAAGTTTAGGTATGCAAGATGCCCAAGTTGTAAGCACTCCCATGATCACTGATTTTCTGAAGGATGAAACAGTAAGAGAACCTTTACCAGATAACATCCAATATAGATCAGCCATAGGTAAGCTTTTATATCTAGCTACCACATACAGGGCTGATATAGCAAATGCAGTAGGAATTTTGAGCAGAAGGGTCAGCTCACCTACCAAATCAGATTGGACTGCAGTTAAAACGATGGTAAGGTATTTAAAGGGTACCATTGATTGTAAATTAAAGATTTCAGCCAATAGTAATCCAAAACTAATATGTTACTGTGATTCAGATTGGGCAGGGGATCATTCTGATTATAAATCCACAAGTGGATATGTGTTTATGTATGGAAATGTACAAATTTCATGGGCCAGTCATAAACAAAGTATTGTGAGTCTGTCTTCTACAGAAGCTGAATATGTGGCCGTATCGGAAGCGTGCAGAGAACTGATGTGGATTGAAAAACTTTTGCTGGATTTTGGAATAGCTGAAAAGAGACCAATCCAGATAATGGAAGATAATCAGAGCTGCATCCGACTGTCACAGAATGACAAGGTTCAGTCACGCACCAAGCACATCGCAACGAAATACCACAACGTGCGAGAGTTGGTGAAAGAAGGGGTCATTAGTCTACACTATTGTCACACCAGTGAGATGACAGCTGACATCATGACCAAACCGTTACCCAGAGAACATTTTGTGAATCTGCGTATAAAGCTTGGACTTTGTATGAATAAATAATTGCATGACAGTTATGCATGAGAAGGGGTTTGTTGGAATGTATTGTATTTTAACATGCATTGCCTGTCAGCAATCTTTTCTCTGTGATTACTCTGTGACCTCTGATGTGAATTACTTAGAGAGGTCACACAGCTATGCAACTTCCTGTGGGGGTTAGATGCAGCACATGCAGCACATGGAGCACATGGAGCTCGTGATCTCTCCTAACCTGAGAGGATCTATGGTGGTGTGAGCATCCATTACCATCTAAGCACATGGAAGGAGCTGATAATACAAATGTATAGTAATATGTATATATAAGCCTGTCTGATTATAATCTAACTACAAACTGTGAGTAAACAGATGTTTTGTTACTTCAACTTTAAAGTGACTCAGCAGTGAATTATTCAGGGGTGAATGAGAGAGAGATGAAGAAAGAAATTAACATTTCTAAAGCTGAAGCTGTGTGTACTAAAATCTGCTAATTATTTACTACAAATAATCCAACATTTCCAACAGTGGCCAATCCAGGTCACAAATACCTGGCAAGATCCCAAAAAAGTACAAAACATGTAATACTGCTTATCTATGGACTTTTCCTTTAGGAAGCCGTCCAAACCTTTTTTAAACTCTGCTAAGCTAACCGCATTTACCACATTCTCTGGCAACGAATTCCAGAGTTTAATTACACGTTGAGTGAAGAAACATTCTCTCCGATTTGCTTTAAATTTACTACATTGTAGCTTCATCACATGCCCCCTAGTCCTAGTATTTTTGGAAAGCGTAAACAGACGCTTCACATCTACCCGTTCAACTCCACTCATTATTTTATAGACCTCTATCATATCTCCCCTCAGCCGCCTTTTCTCCAAGCTGAAGAGCCCTAGCCACTGTAGCCTTTCCTCATAGGGAAGTCGTCCCATCCCCTTTATCATTTTTGTCGCCCTTCTCTGCACCATTTCTAATTCCACTATATCTTTTTTTAGATGCGGCGACCAGAATTGAACACAATATTCGAGGTGCGGTCGCACCATGGAGCGATACAAAGGCATTATAACATCCTCATTTTTGTTTTCCATTTCTTTCCTAATAATACCTAACATTCTATTTGCTTTCTTAGCCGCAGCAGCACACTGAGCAGAAGGTTTCAACGTATCATCAACGACGACACCTAGATCCCTTTCTTGGTCCTTGACTCCTAATGTGGAACCTTGCATGACATAGCTATAATTCGGGTTCCTCTTTCCCACATGCATCACTTTGCACTTGCTCACATTAAATGTCATCTGCCATTTAGACGCCCAGTCTCCCAGTCTCGTAAGGTCCTCTTGTAATTTTTTTTTTTGTTACATTTGTACCCCGCGCTTTCCCACTCATGGCAGGCTCAATGCGGCGGGCAATGGAGGGTTAAGTGACTTGCCCAGAGTCACAAGGAGCTGCCTGTGCTGGGAACAGTGGCGTACCTAGGGTAGTTGACACCCGGGGCCGGTCATTTTTTAACCCCCCCCCCCCCCCCAAAAAAAAAAAAAAAATCCAGTACTAGGCATGCCGAGAATACAAAACACTCAGGATCTTTAGAGCAATTCAACCATACCATAAGCAGTAATTTCTACGAGTCACACAAGGAAAAGGAAAGCATCTTAAACACTACAGTGAGCACTAGAACATCAATTCACCTATTGTAAAACGAAACCAGACAGAATAGTACAGATCGTAGATCCTGCACAGTCAATGCCAACTGAAAGCCATGTCTTTTTCACAAACACAGATACACCCTAATCCACTATAGAATAAGTAATCATAAACTTTCTAGTTAGACAAAAATTAAACTGAACCCCCAATGCCAGACTCTGCATACAATGCAACACCACAGAAACAGAAACTGTCCCCTAGTACTGTGCAAAATATAAAGACAGCAGATGTAAATTTGAAAAAAAACTAACAAGTACCAATCACCACTTTACAAATTAACAAATAGAAATAAAACAAATATAGAAAGTAAAATAATACCATTTTATTGGACTAATACATTTAGCTTTCAGAGGCCAAAACCTCCGTCCTCGGGTCAGTACAGTATAGTGCTGTTACAGTATCCTATCCTGACCTGAGGAAGGGGGTTTTGTTCTCCGAAAGTTAGCCAAAATGTATTAAAATTAGTCCAATAAAAAGATTACCTTGTTTACATGTTCTATTATAAACATTTATTAACACAGCTACAATACTACTTTATCCTAAAGCAAAAAACAAAAATATATATTTTATTTACAGTTTGTTGTCTCTGGTTTCTGCTTTCCTCATCTTCTTTTCACCATCTTCCTTCCATCCAGCATCTGTCTTCGTTCTCTGCCATCCAGTGTCAGCCCTCTCTGCTGTCTCCTCCATCCAATGTCTGCCCTCTCTCCCTGCCCCTTCCATCCACATCTGCCCTCTATCTCTGCCCCTTCCATTCACTGTCTGCCCTTTCCCTTCCAACCAATCCACTGTCTGCCCTTTCTCTCTGCCCCTTCAATCCACCATTTGCCCTCCCTCTCCCATCCATCCAGGGTCTGCCCTCCCTCTCGCCCCCCCTTCCAATTAGGATCTGTCCCCTCTCTCTCTGCCCCTTTTTTCAGCCCCCAGTTCCAGCCCCCTTCTCCCCTCTGAACACCCCCACCCCAGTCCCCTTCTCCCCTCCCCTTCTCTTGTCTGTGACCCCCACCCCAGTCCTCTTCTCCCCCCTGAACACCCCCACCCCAGTCCCCTTCTCCCCTCCCCTTCTCCTGTCTGAGACCCCCCACCCCAGTCCCCTTCTCCCCTCCCCCTCCCCTGTCTGAGACCCCCACCCCAGTCCCCTTCTCCCCTCCCCATCTCCCATCTGAGATCCCCAACCCAGTCCCCTTCTCCCCTCCCCTCCCCCTCCCCTGTCTGAGATCCCCACCCCAGTCCCCTTCTCCCCTCCCCTTTTCCCCTCTGAACACCCCCACCCCAGTCCCCTTCTCCCCTCCCCTTCTCCCGTCTGAGACCACCACCCCAGTCCCCTTCTCCCCTCCCCTGTCTGAGACCCCCACCCCAGTCCCCCTCCCCTCCCCTTTTCCCCTCTGAACACCCCCACCCCAGTCCCCTTCTCCCCTCCCCTTCTCCCATCTGAGACCCCCACCCCAGTCCCCTTCTCCCCTCCCCATCTCCCATCTGAGATCCCCAACCAGTCCCCTTCTCCCCTCCCCGTCTGAGATCCCCACCCCAGTCCCCTTCTCCCCTCCCCTTTTCCCCTCTGAACACCCCCACCTGAGTCCCTTTCGCCCCTCTCCTTCCCCACCTCAGTCCCGTTCTCACTACTGTCTGAATCGGCGAACCAGCATCGCAGGCAGCGCCTCATCTGCCCTGCTTGTAAAAATCAAATCTCCTTCTCCTCGTCTTGACGTCGACTCGAGCCTTCCAATCAATCACTATGTCCCGCCCGCCCTCGCGGAATTTACCTTAGAGGAGGGCGGGACATAGTGATTGATTGGAAGGCCCGAGTCAACGTCAAGACGAGGAGAAGGAGAGATTTGATTTTTTTCACAAGCAGGGCAGGCGAGGCGCTGCCTGCAACACTGCTTCGCCGATTTTTGTTTAAAGGAGGCAGCGGGAGCGGAGCACCCCCCACCCACTGGCACCCGGGGCGGACCGCCCCCACCGCCCCCCCCCCCCCCCCCCTTGGTATGCCACTGGGAATCGAACTCAGTTCCTCAGTTCCCCAGGACCAAAGTCCACCACCCTAACCACTAGGCCACTCCTCCACTCCTCCCGCGATTTAATGACTTTGAATAACTGTGTCATCAGCAAATTTAATTACCTCACTAGTTATTCCCATCTCTAGGTCAAATAAATAAGTTAAAAAGCAATGGTCCCAGCAGTTAACCCCTGGGGAACCCCACTAACTACCCTTCTCCATTGAGAATACTGACCATTTAACCCTCCTATCTCATGACTCTCCAATTTCCTATGGAGTCTTTCATGAGGTACTTTGTCAAACGCCTTCTGAAAATCCAGATACACAATATCAACCGGCTCACCTTTATCCAAGTTTGTTCACCCCTTCAAAGAAATGTAGTAGATTGGTGAGGCAAGATTTCCCCTCACTAAATCCATATTGACTTTGTCTCATTAATCCATGCTTTTGAATATGCTCTGTAATTTTGTTCTTAATAATAGTCTCTACCATTTTGCCCGGCACTGATGTCAGACTCACCGGTCTATAATTTCCCGGATCTCCTCTGGAACCTTTTTAAAAAATCAGCATTACATTGGCCACCCTCCAATCTTCTGGTACCACGCTCAATTTTAAGGATAAATTACATATTACTAACAATAGCTCCATGAGCTATCAGTACTCTGGGTTGAATACCATGGCTGTGTGGCAAGTAATGCACTTGCAGTGCAGCCATTTGGGGGGGGGGGGGGGAGCATTTACTGCCACCCATTAAGATGGCAGTAAGGGCTCCATGCTAACCCAGCAGTAATCAGGCACTGCTCAATTACCACTGGGTACAAACCAGGGCTACAAAAATGAAAATATTTTTGTAGCACTGGATATGACGCGCGCTCTGGGCTGCTGCGGTAGCCTGGCGGTTCTTCCCTTTTAGCAAGCAGTAAGCCCGTGTTGGGCTTACTGCCGCTTTGTAAAAGGACCCCAAAGTGTGCAGAAATTTGTAGACTTTGAAAAGGTTTTGCGCAGAATTCACCCAGGATTATTATTAAGCACCAAAATGTACCAGTTTCAGTGATTAGCATTTTTTTAAAATGCTGACTGCTGCAGCTCAAATAAATGCAGATATTCAACACTGGTATTCGGATAGTGACTGGCGCTGAAGATCTGGATTCAGCGGTGACCAGCGCAGCTAACCAGATAGCAGAGATTTTGTGACCACTCTCCAGTGAGCAAACCGGGTAAATATAACCCAGCATTTCTGCTGTTCTAACCTTTGCCAGATAGTTAACCAGATAGCAGGCTGAATATTGCTACTAACCAGGTAACTCTTAACTCCGCCCATGCTCTGCCTCCGGACCACCCCAGCACTATCTTAATAGAACTGAGGCAGCCTTTCAGTGTAACCAGATAATGCCACAGAACATCCACAAACAAGCTCAGCCAGCACAAAATCTGGATCTTTTCCAAAGTTATCCGGATGTTTGTATCTGAATATCAGGCGCTGTGGGCCTTAACATGCACACTGTCATTCACATACTGTGAAGATGTTCCTAGAACAGGAGAGCAGAGAATGTAACAATGTGGGTAGTTGATTATTCATATTCTTTTATTCCAGGAAATTACCTAGAGAGGAAGCAGGTGTAAATCACTGTGGGTAATTTTTCATTAGGCAATAATCAAAGTAAGCCTATTCGTATAGTTTATCTTTGACTTGGTACAAGCTCCAGGTACCTTCAGAATTTGAACCAATGCAGGATATGTTGATTATTGACCCCATAAGGTTGCTTCTCTTAGAAAAAATGAAACTGTGTGCAGGGCCGGTCTTAGCAATTGTGGGGCCCTGTGCAGACCAGTTTGGTGAGGCCCCCTGCCCCTGCATAGCTCCGCCCCTTATTGACAAAATGTGTTTTAAAGACAAATCAAGTAAAACGTACAAAAAAGATAATTCAAATAAGCACAATGCTATCACAGGAAACCTAGTATAAAACAATGAAAATAACCAGAAATTATTCAGTTCAAGTCCACTACAATCATGAGTTCCAATTCTCATAACATAGAAGACAATAAAGGAAAAATAGTAATTAACTAAGAAAAGATCCAGGTATGTGGGCAAAGTACTTTAAAATTTCCCAATTACTGTAACCCACCAATACAGAGAGGTTCCCAAAAAGACATATTTCACTAAAGACAAATTCACAACACCTTAATGAGTAGCAAAATTTTCCCTAACTCGGCTATAGCAAATCAAAGAGTATCTAGGGAAACCTCAGCAGGTAGGGTTGCCAACTTTTTGAAAGAGAAAAAACCGACACTGCCCTGCTCCCTGTCCCTCTCTTTTCCCTTGCCACACCTACTAATGCACAGCCAGCCAGCCAGCCAGCCAGCCAGGTAGTCTGGTTTCCAGGCAAATGATCAGCCAAAACATAGACCATCACCCCTGTGGTATGCTGTCTTGACAATGTGCTCAACTGGAGGGACTGGCATCTGTGGTAACCAGTATCCAATCAGAAGGGTCCAATGGAATCCCCCCCCCCCCCCCCAAGAAGATGTTTTGGAAGATCCACTCTTGGGGGGTTGCTATGAAGGTAGCTGGCCTGGTGGGAAGACAAACCTTGAAATCCTGTGAGATGGGAAGCCATCTGGATAATGCTTTCTGCACAGGCCTTGTGTGATCTCTTGCCCAAGGAATCACTTCAAGAGTCACTATTATAGGATCAAGGAATGGAAGATAGTCCTAGACCAGAGGTGACTTGTGAGCGCCAAACTCCCTCTTTGGGACTGAAGTTTGTGTTGTCTCTCCTCCAAAGAGAAACACCATCCCTCTGCAAGTCTCAAACCGCACTCCCAGATAGTCCATGTTCTGAAATGGAATCAGCTGGCCCTTGCTGAAATGTACCTGCCAACTGAGATGCTCCAAGAGCTCTTCTACTGAAGCTATTGCCCTCTGAGAATCAATTGCTGAGTCTGAGTCAGCCAGTTGTCTAAGTATGGATGCAACCCAAATGCACCCCTTCCACAGGAAAATCTTGGAGAAGGTATGGGGCACCATCGCGAGCCCAAAGGGCAATGCTCAGAACTGAAAACTCCTGCCCAACATACAGAAAATAAGAATAGCCATACTGGTCAGACCAATGCTCCATCTTAGCCCAGCATTCTGCTTCCAACAGTGGCCAATCCAGGTCACAAGTACTTGTGACCTGGATTGCTCACTGTTGGAAGCAGAATCTCAAATAGTAGCAGAATCTCAAATAGTAGCAAGATTCCATGCTACTGATCCCAAGGAGAAGTAGTAGCTTACCCCATGTCTATCTTAATAGCAGATTATGGACTTTTCTTCCAGGAAGTTGTCCAAACCTTTTTAAAATCCAGATACACTAAATGCTGTTACCTCATCCTCTGGCAATGAGTTCCAGAGCTTAAATATTCGTAGAATGAAAACATGTTTTTAACTATTACCATCTAACTTCATGAAGTGACCCCTAGTCTTTTTGCTTTTTGAAAGAGTAAACAAATGATTCATGTTTACCCATTCAACTTCATATCATATCCTCCCGAGCCATCTTTTTTTCTAAGCTTAAGAGCCCTAACCCCTTAAGCCTTTCCTCATATGAGAGAAGCTTCCTCCTCTTAATCATTTTGGTTGCCCTTCTTTGAACCTTTTCTAATTCCACTATATCTTTTTTGAGATATGGCGACCAGAACTGCACGCAATACTCAAGGTGAGGTTGTACCATGAATCAATACAGAGGCATTATAATATTTTTAGTTTTATTTTCTGTCCCTTTCCTAATAATTCCTAATGTTCTGTTTGCATTTTTGGCTGCCACCACCAGTGGCGTAGCCAGACAGCCAATTTTGGGTGGGCCTGAGCCTAAAGTGGGTGGGCACAAAATTATCTCTGCCCCGCCAAACCTCCACCTCAAAATATAAATACTTTAGCTAATGAGGATCCTCAAGCTCTGATAGCTGAAGACTTTCTCCGAAGGCAATTAATATCAATCGGTCCACCACTTTTCTCTCTTCCCCGCCTCCAGTCCCCGGTCTGGCACCTCTCCCTAGCTCCACCCCATTGACAATTAATACCTTTAATTAAATTTAGATATTAGATATGTATCAAATGTCAAAGAATTTTAGATATTAGATATGTGTCATATGTCAAAGAATAAAGTGGTTGCTCAAAGCATATACTAACCACAATCGCTCAACTGCAAAACACTATGCACAAATTTGTGCAAAAACACACTCAGAACCTTACTGACTGGGCAGAACCTAATACACCAATATACCACCCATACGGAAAATGCAGACTGTCAACAATATGAAACAAGGGATCATATCACAATTGTAATACAAAATGTGCAGTGACCCTAGAATATGGATTTCACAGAGGTGTGCTTAAAAGTGGAGAAAAACCCTCAGAAACCTGGGACAAACTGTCGCAGGTTTAGAGCGGGGTTGCCGACATTCACTAGTAACACACGCCCAGATTCTATCATGGGGTATAAAAAACTCCACTGTGTATATAGTGTGTTTGTTTTAAAGTTATATCAAACGTATATGCTTGTGCTTTCAAGTTTTATCAAGCATATTAGATTGAAGAGGCTTTCAGCATTGCTTTACTTAATGAAAAAATAAAACACTGTTATCTTTTGTGTTCGACGGGGGCCACTTCCGTTTCACCCTAACATCAAGGCTTCCTCAGGAACAGAGCGTTGAATCGCGATGCTGTGATTCTGCAAAAATAGAAAGTTTATACTTGAGCAGAAAAGAATCAAACGTTTGGTAAATGCACATAAGCGCAGACACTTGGAACCGCTTACAGCTTGACGGAGTGCCATGCATTTCAAAATGGCGTCTCGGCGTCATCTGTGTGTCATCTGACATTTTATAGAGATCCAGATTGGCTTGCATTGACTGATTGACTGATAAGAAATTAGCTGGTTGGCTAATAAAAAACATGCCAGTCAATGGAGCTGTTGAGGCCATTGGGCTCTAATGAATCTAAATCAAATATCCACTGAGCTTCCCGTCTCTGTAATTTCAGCTTGCGATCTCCACCTCTGCTTGATGCCTCAATTCTGTCTATTGCATAGCATTGAAGATCTTCAAATCTGTGATTTTTCTCAATGCAATGTTCTACCATGGGCTCTTTGACAGCTTGTCTGCGAATATTTGAACGATGTTCCAATATTCTTACTTTTAACGTTCTAGTGGTCATTCCCACGTATGATTTCTCACAGGGACAGCTGATTACATAAACAACGTAGTCTGACAAGCAATTAGTAAAGTGGCGAAAAGCATGTAGTTTGTTGGTTTTAGGAATGTGTATTTGTTTGACTTGTTTGGTGATAGAGCAGATGGGGCAAAGGCCACATTTGAAGTGACCACATAATCGTTTTATGTCGTGTTTTCTCGCAGTTCTAAGATCTGCTGGACTGATCATTTCTTTAATATTAATGCACCTTGCATATGCAATCCGTAAGTTGACGTTCTTAAAGGCAGGGATCGATTGTATGATTTCCCATCTGTTTTTAATTAGTCTGGCTAAAGCAGGACTGGCCTCATTATATTGCATGACCATAGTGCACATCTCTTCATTGTCCTTGTCTTTGCTGGTGGTGGTCAAAAGTAGTTCCCTATTGTTGAATTTGGCTCTATGATAGGCTTTTTTGAGTATAGTTCTGGAATAGCCTCTATCAGTCAAATCATCAATTAGTTTTTTTGCTTGTTGTTTGAAAGTAGAAAAATCTGTACAGATGCGTCTCAGTCTCAACATTTGGGAAAAGGGTAAACTATTCTTCAATTGTCTTGGATGGCAGCTGGAGTTATGGAGAAATGTGTTTCTATCAGTGCTCTTCTTGTAAACTTTTGTGACAAAGTGATCACAGGTCAATCTGACTTCTACGTCTAAATAGTGGATCATTTCTGTGGAATGTTGCTCTGTAAATTGGATATCATTATGGCAACTATTGAGCCATATCATGAAGTTGTTAAGTTCTGCAAGAGAGCCTCCCCATAGCATGAAGACATCATCAATATAGCGCCACCATGTGATAATGATTTCAGAGAAAGGAGAGTGATCAATCCATTCTTTCTCGAATTCTGACATTTAAAGGTTTGCAATGGAGGGAGCAAATGTGGCCCCCATTGCAACTCCACTGGTTTGCAAATAAAATTTGTTGTTAAACACAAAATAATTTTCTTTCATTGCAATCCTGGCAAGAGTTAATAAAAACTCCGTTGAAATCTGGTGTGGTCTCTCTCTTTTATTAAGTGTGTTCTGTATTGTACATAAAGCATCTTCTTGAGGGATGGAGGTATATAGGGAGCAAACATCAAGTGTTACCATTGTTATTTCATGCTGCTCCAAATCAACTTCGCCTAATTTGCATAGAAAGTGTGTACTGTCCCTGATATATGATGATTGTTTAGGGACTTCAGATTTTAGAAACATGTCCACAAATGATGACAGCGGCTCTAAGACAGAGTTTCTTCCTGACAGAATAGGTCTGCCTGGGGGATTAATCAGCTGTTTATGCACTTTCGGCAGGAAGTACATCATTGGGACAACAGGATTTTCTTTGCACAAAAATTTTTTATCTTTTAATGTAATGATGCCCTGATTTAGTGCTGTGTTTGTGACTCGTTTGATCAATGATTGTAGTCTATGTGTGGGATTCAATTTTAACTGTTTATAGGATTCTAAATTGTTCAGTTGTCTAAGTCCTTCGTTGATATAATCTTGACGGTTGAGTAATTTCGCAATTTCTTCGAGTTATCATATCACAATTCTCATGTAGAGCCACTAAACACCTTTTTAGGGTGGATAGTGTTCACAATGAGCTCCTTTTATTAACGACCATATTTTATAACGATCCTTCAAGAGGTAGTGTGTCATGATTTAGGCTCTACACCATTTCTGATGTTTTGGTGCCACCTCAGTAAGGCCAACACACAATCTCTCCACTGCAAAACACTATACACAATCTTGTGCAAAAAAACACACTCATAACCTTACCAAACCATAACAGCACTAATTCCAAGGGCAGGACGAGCTACAACCTTATGCGTGGAAAGGCAGCACTATAATTACACCGGGCTCTAAAACACCAGTACACAACCTAGTGAAACAAAAAACAAAACAAAACAAAAAAGGCTGCAAATACTACACGCTAGCAGAATACTGCACCTTGATCACACATGAAAAACACATGACAACAGTGTAGCGCTCTAGAAATGTTAAATAGTAGTAGTAGTAGTAATATGAAGGCAAATTTCTGAACTGGAAAGTTACCTCAAGAAGTCAGACTCAGCATGCAGCAATACTAGAAAAATTGAAACTTACATGCAAAATATCACAGATGCACATTTCCAAAAGCTGACATATTCCAATTAATAAATTCTGAATTAAAAAAAATGTTTTCTACCTTTGTTGTCTGATCATTTAGTTTTTCTATTCGCGTTGGTCCCAGTGTCTTCTGTTTTATGCAGTGTCTTCTTTCTATTTGATATTTTTTCACTCATCATGTCCACCATCCTCCTGTGTCCTTATGTTCTCTCCCCCTGCCCTCCCCTCTCCTCATCCATGTCCAGCAATTTCCTCTCTCCCCTCCATCCATCCATCCATGTCCTGATGTCCAGCAATTTCCTGTCTCCCCTCCCCTCCAGCGATCCGTTCTCTCCCCACCCCGCCCTCCTCTTCATGTCCAGCGATCTGTTCTCTCCCTCTTCCTCCCCCTGCCGTGATGGCCAGTGATTCTCCCTGCCCTCCCTCAGCTCCCCTCTCCCTGCCATCCCATCCCATCCATGGCCAGCGATTCTCCCTCCCATCCCATCCATGACCAGCCATTCTCCCTGCCCTCCCTCAGCCCCCCAACAGCCCTCAGAGTACTCTCCGTTCCCCCTCCCCTCCCATCCATGGTCAGTGATTCTCCCTGCCCTCCCTCAGCTCCCCAACAGCCCTCCGAGTCCTCTCCGTTTCCCCTCCATGGCCAGTGTTTCTCCCTGCCCTCCCTCAGCTCCCCAACAGCCCTCCGAGTCCTCTCCGTTCCCCCTCCCCTCCATGGCCAGTGATTCTCCCTGCCCTCCCTCAGCTCCCCAACAGCCCTCCGAGTCCTCTCCATTCCCCCTCCCCTCCCCTCCCCTCCATGGCCAGTGATTCTCCCTGCCCTCCCTCAGCTCCCCAACAGCCCTCCGAGTCCTCTCCGTTCCCCCCTCCCCTCCCATCCATGGCCAGTGATTCTCCCTGCCCTCCCTCAGCTCCCCAACAGCCCTCCGAGTCCTCTCCGTTCCCCCCTCCCCTCCCATCCATGGCCAGTGATTCTCCCTGCCCTCCCTCAGCTCCCCAACAGCCCTCCGAGTCCTCTCCGTTCCCCCTCCCCTCCATGGCCAGTGATTCTCCCTGCCCTCCCTCAGCTCCCCAACAGCCCTCCGAGTCCTCTCCGTTCCCCCCTCCCCTCCCATCCATGGCCAGTGATTCTCCCTGCCCTCCCTCAGCTCCCCAACAGCCCGAGTCCTCTCCATCCACCCCCCCCCCCCCCCGCAAGCACACGAGTGTGTTGAACCTGCCCTTTTTCTTTCAGTAGCATCGAGTGACGTGAAGGAACTGCAAGTTCACCAGCTTCAAGTTCTCCCTTTCCTCTTCATACAGTGTCGGACCCGCCTTCGCGGAAACAGGAAATACGTCATCGTAAAGGCGGGACCGACACTGTGTGAAGAGGAAAGGGAGAACTTGAAGCAGTGTCTTGACGTCGGTCGCTGCTACTGAAAAGAAAAAGGACAGGTTCATCGCTCTTGCGTGGGGGGGGGATAGAACGGAATGGAGGAGGAGGAGTGGAGGAGGGCTGCCGGTCGGGCCGAGGGAGGGAAGGAGGCGCGCCACATGGGGCCTCTTAGAGAGCGAGGCCCTGTCACCCGCACCGCCCTAAGACCGGCTCGACTCGGGGTGCACCATTCCTGGGTGGGCCCTGGGCTTAAGTGGGTGGGCCTGGGCCCACCCAGGCCCACCCGTGGCTACGCCCCTGGCCACCACACACTGAGCAGAAGATTTCAGTATATTGTCCACAATGATACCAAGATCTTTTTTTTTTTTTGGGTGGTGACTCAAAGTAAAACCTAGCATCAGGTAACTATGATTTGGATTATTCTTCCTAATATTTATCATTTTGAATTTGTCCACATTAAATTTCATCTGCCATTTGGATGCTGTCTTTCAATTTTCTAAGATACTCCTCGTAATGTTCTGGATGTGAAATATGCTTTCATCAGATCCAAAATGTCAGGAACTTGCCTGGCCTGATCTAAGCAATCACTGAGAACTGGCTCCAGTGCTCCCAAATCTAGAAAATAACTTGCACTACCTTTCTCTTACTAGGTGATGCCATATGGTGATACTATAAAAGTGTCTTCAATGGGTTTGCTGAAATTCAAGTCATAACCCTGACACATTACCTTTAGAACCCACTGTCCAATGTGATTAAAGCCCACTCATAGTGGAAAAGGATGTGCATTCCACTCACCTTGACCTCTGAGAGGCCCCGCTGAACATCACTGTCAGCCTTTAGGGGCTGAGATCCCAGAAGAAGCCCCATAAGTCCTGAGACTTTCATGTCCCTCAAAAGAACAGCTAAAGTTTGAGCTGTGCCCTCCTGCTTAAAGACTGCAGACACAGTACACAATAGCACTCACCCATGTGGGCCCTAAGGTCAACAAGGGCTCACTCTCAAGCTCTTTTGACTAGTCCGGCATATGGACACAATGAGAGGCCCCCTATAAACCCCCCCCCCCCAATGCAGGAGCACCCTATTTGCTGAGCCTCTAGCACTATGGCGTGTTGCCAATGAAATTGCCACATTTCCCTCCAAAGATGGGAGAACTGCAGCAAATATCTGGAGCCTTTGAGGAGCTGCCTCCCCCAACTGCGATCAAAACAGGGAGCCAGCAGGACTGCACTGTTGGGTGCCCCAGCCCATGCTGGGCAAAAGGAGCCAGTAGCTAAGGTCCACCTCGAGGGTCAGCACCCAAGAAAACGATCTAGGTGTTTTTGTAGACAATACGCTGAAATCTTCTGCCCTGTGTGCAGCAGCGGCCAAAAAAGCAAACAAGATGCTAGAAATTATTAGGAAAGACATAAGACCAAGAATACTACAATGTCTCTGTATCGCTCCATGGTGCAATCTCACCTTGAGTATTGCATTCAGTTCTGGTCGCCATATCTCAAAAAAGATAAAGTAGAATTAGAAAAGGTTCAAAGAAGAGCGACCAAAATGATAAAGGGGATGGAACTCCTCTCATATAAGGAAAGGCTAAAGAGGTTAGGGCTCCTCAGCTTGGAAAAGAGACAACTGAGGGGAGATGATTGAAGTCTACAAAATCCTGAGTGGTGCTGTAGAACGAGTAGAAGTGAATCGATTTTTTACTCTTTCAAAAAATACAAAGACTAGGGGACACTCAATGAAGCTACATGGAAACACTTTTAAAACAAATAAGGAGAAAATATTTTTTCACTCAACAAATAGTTAAGCTCTGGAACTCACTTCCGGAGGATGTAGTAACAGCGGCTAGCATATCTGGGTTTAAAAAAGGTTTGAACAAGTTCCTGGAGGAAAAGTCATAGTTTGCTATTGAGACAGATATGAGGCAGCCACTGCTTGCCCTGTGATTGGTAGCATGAATGTTGCTACTATTTGGGTTTCTGCCAGGTACTTGTGATCTGGATTGGCCACTGTTGGAAACAGGATACTGGGCTAAATGGACCATTGGTCTGAACTGGTATGGCTATTCTTATGTTCTTGTGCTCTCCTGCAGGCCTGCACTTGCATACCTGAAGCTTACTGTTGACTGCGGACTTTGACTCTGAATCTATCCATTAGTTATGTTGCAGTTACTATTATTTTACCTTGTTAAAAAGATGTTTATTCTCAAATGCTTTTACTTTTGTATGTGAAAGCCTCATCCACCACACCAGTGCTTCTCAACCCGGTCCTTGGAGCACACCCAGTCAGTGAGTTTTTCAGGATATCCACAATGAATATGCATGAGATAAATTTGCATGCATTGACTCCTTGGTGTGCAAATCTCTCTCATGCATATTCATTGTGAACATCCCGAAAACCTGACTTGTTGGGTGCACCCCTCGTGGACTGGGTTGAGAAGCACTGCACTACCCAATAATTTGAAGTGGTTCTTAAATATATGATAACTAGTAAAAAAGGCCCGTTTCTGGAACGAATGAAACGGGCGCTTGCAAGGTTTTCCTGGGAGTGTGTATGTTTGAGAGAGAAAGCCAGAGTGAATGTGCGGGTGTGTGACAGAGTGAGACTGTCTGTGTGACAGTGTGTGTGTGAGAATGAGAGTGTGTGACAGGGCCCCCTCCCCTGTTCCTAATGCCCCTCACCCAGTTCCCTCCCCTCCTTTTCCTCCACCTTCCCACACTTTGGGTTCCTTAAGGCTTTCAAAAGTCTATGTACCCCCGTGGCCCTAACGTCCAGTATCCAGATACCCCACCGCTTTCCTCCTCACCCCTCCCCCAAGATGTAATACTTTCACGTCCTTCATTTTTTAAAAAAAGTGTCCTATCTACCCTGTGTACAAATGCCCGGCATTCAGATTGTGTTCCTCTCGTAAATTTTCATCTCTTTCATTCATTCAGAACTCCCCCCCCCCCCCCCCCCCCCCCACGAACACTTTTGGTTCCTTCAGTCTTTTAAAACTGTCCTATGTACCCTGTGTGCTAATGGGCAGCATTGAGATTGTTTTCCTGTCCCAAATTTGCATGTGTTTCAGTCATTCACAACTCCCCCCCCTCCTTCTCCAGTTTAACACTTTCGTTTCCTTCAGTCTTTTAAAACTCTCCTATCTACCCTGTGTCCTAATGGCCAGCATTCAGATTGTTTTCCTTTCCCAAATGTTCATGTCTTTCAGTGGTTCAGAACCCCCCTCCCCCTCCCCCCATTTAACACTTTCGGTTCCTTCAGTCTTTTAAAACTCTCCTATCAACCCTGTGTCCTAAAGGCCAGCACTCAGATTGTTTTGCTTTGCCAAATTGTCTGTCACTGAGGTCACTGAGGTCAGTGCGTTGCCTGCCTAGCAGACCACTTCCGGCAGGCACGGTCCCAAGCACATCCTGTTGGAGGTGAGAATTATTATATTATATATATATAGGATATAGGATGTGAGAGCAGTGGATATGTAAGTAAAGATGACTGCCAGGGTTCTTCTTTTATGGTTTTGTAGCTGAAATTACAACATAATTTAAACACCTCCCTGTTTTCTTCTAAGGCTATGTGACTTATTTGCTCATAGAAAGTGCATCTTCAATCTTAGTGCAACAGAAGACCAAAACACTTAAGCGTGAATTCTTTAACAAAAGGATGCAATAACTGACAAAATGTGCAAAACACCCAAAAATGTGCAAAAACGCTCACATTTTTTTCATTTTCCATTTTTTTTTTTTAGGCATTGTATGTACCCTTTAATTAAAATCACAAAGTTCAGCTAGTCTTTGTAATAAACTTTCATGCATAGTCTGTTCTGGGTGAAAAATTATCCAAATTCATAAATAATAAACTGTTGTGTTGCTGGTAAAACTGAGCTCCTGTGGATCCCTAACACATATGCATTTCCTTACAAGCTGGTCTTGTAACCAGTGGCGTAGCTACGTGGGGCCTGAGGGGGCCGGGGCCCCCGCAGATTCACCCCCGGGCCCCCCTCCCGGCAAACCTGCCCCCGCCGCCGCCTACCTTTACTTTTGCTGGCGGGGGATCCCACTCCCCGCCAGCCGACGTCTTCTCAGTCCTTCCTGCTCTTCAATTTGTTTGCTGACGTCCTGCCCCTGCTCGCTATTTTTGCACTTCTGGAAAAGGCATGGAGCATTTTGTTGCTCAGGAAGTGAAAAACAAGCTTGCTGCAGAGAAGGTGAGGATCTTTTCAGTAATTTGTAGGAGTCTGTTAGCTACCTTTTGATTCTGTGCATCAGGACCGTTGTTCTGTCAATACATATAAGTACAACGTGCAGGACGTCAGCAAACAAATTGAAGAGCAGGAAGCGACTGAGAAGACGACGTCGGCTGGCGGGGAGTGGGATCCCCCGCCAGCAAAAGTAAAGGTAGGCTGCAGTGGCGGCGGGTTCGCGGCGGGAGGGGGGGGGCGGCGCCGGGGGGAGGGCTAAAATGTGCCCCCTCCCCCGGGCTCTGGACCCCTCCCCCACGGAAGGCTGGCTACGCCCCTGCTTGTAACTATGCATAGAAAGAAATACTACTACTACTTAACATTTCTAGAGCGCTACTAGGGTTACGCAGCGCTGTACAATTTAACAAAGAGAGACAGTCCCTGCTCAAAGAGCTTACAATCTAATAGACAAGTGAACGGTCGGTCCGATAGGGGCAGTCAAATTGGGGCAGTCTGGATTCACTGAACGGTAAGGGTTAGGTGCCGAACGCAGCATTGAAGAGGTGGGCTTTAAGCAAAGACTTGAAGATACTGCCGGTAAAGGCTGGGACATATCAGAACTCAAGGTTACCCCATCTTGAACTGAAGGAAAGGAGATAGCAGATGCCGAAGCAGATGCAAGGAGTGCATCCTTATCCATAGGGCCAAGTTTGTGGTTGAAGCCCCGTGTGTTTTAAGCTTTAGTAAAAGACCCCCTTTAGTGTGGCTATCATGGTGATGGTAACAAATAAAACAAGCTCTTGTCAGGTTTTGGGATTTTGCTGCTAAGCCTGTGACAGTAATATTAAGTGGTCTTGGAGCTCCCTCTAACGGTAATAACAGGTATAAATGATGTGTACACAGAACTGGTATAATGGGATCGACAAACACAGAAGAAAACAAACATTCGCACCGGCCAAAGCAAAGAACAATGTCACAGCGAAACAGACAAAATGGATGATGTCAGGAAACTTCTACTGGACTCAAGAAAGTTCACAGCAAAAGTTTATTAATAAATCCTGGACTTGACGCGAGTCATGTTTCGGTCACTCTGGCCTGCCTCGGGAGTCCCTAAAACAGTACATATATACATGGTAAAGTAATTAAATCATACATAACTAAAAAATGTAAATAAAACGTATGACAAATATAAGACACAAACTTATACTTATACCCTGTATGAAAAAAATATAAATATAAAAAACAATAATGGCCATGTAAAATAAATATTCTGGTGAAAAAATAGTGTAGCTAGCACTAAACATTGATGAAATGACTATAATAGTGTTCACGTGTAAATGGCTGGGAGTGAATGAGATAAAGTATCGAATATGTGCCATAAGAATGTATAAAGAGCTGGATTAAGAAATGAGAGTCTACTGGTAAAGTATTTACATGGACAGGGCCGGTCTTAGCAAGTGCGGGGCCCTGTGCAGACCAATTTGGTGGGGCCCCATCCTAGCCCCGCCCCCACCCTAGCTCCGCCCCATTGATAAGATTATTCCATTTTTAGAATTTTTTTTATTTATGAAATTTCAAATAAAGACAAATGAAGCTAAACTTGTACAAAAAAACTGATTGAAATAATAAGCACAATGCTATCATCATGAAACCTCCCCTCCCCAGAAATTATTCAGTTCAAGCCCACTACAATTCTCATAACAAAGGAGAAAATAAGGAAAAATATTAAGAAAAGATCCAGCACAGTGCTACAGTGTACAAGGTATGCCAGGAATGCTTTATCTGCCTATGGATGGAGAGAGGTTTAGTGACTCGATGCGATCCGGGTCGGAGCGGAGGCACGAGGCAGAGTTGAGGCACGCTGAGCGGGGCCCCCTTAGGCGCGGGGCCCTATGCGGCCGCCTTGGTCGCCTCTGTCTAAGACCGGCCCTGTACATGGAAATGGTTTAGCTGGCTATTGAAGCTTTGTCTTCTATCAATTACACCAGACTTGAAATTCCAAAATGAATTACCATGTTGTATTTTTTTATTTTTATATTGCAGTGCTCAGTAATGCTGTAGAACCCTTAAAACCAATAGTTTACTGGAATAGGTTACAGCCGCCATACATCACAGCACTTGCCCTTCCTGCCTGCCTGCCTGCCTTTTGTTCAAATATATACTTCTAGCGTCAGCATTAATAGATAAACTATTATAGATCTTGAGTTATTCTCTTCCTTATTTCTTGAACATAAGACTCAACGTTCATCGCTAAAGTATAAAGGCTAATGTAGGCATCAGTTCATTACTTATCTTGATCACTCTTGGTCAATCAGGCAAATGCGCGGTCTGTAATCTCCAGAACACCTGTCTTTATCCCCAACGCGGAGCCATGTTTCACTTTGTTTTAGCTTTTTCAAGGGGATGTAGCTTAAATCTGTTGAACAAACTACAAACATATACCAATTAATCATACTAAACTTCTTATTTTTTCTTTTAATACTTCTCAATAGTAATGAAATGGAATCATAAGCTCTCTATGGGGATATTTTAACTCCTGCATTTGGCCAATATTTTGTAAAGACACTTTACTGTGAACCACACAGTGTTCAGTGACTGTCTGCTTTCCCCCGGGTTCTAGTTTAAATGCTTCTCCGTCTCCTTTTTCTTTACCGGAATGTAACTTGCCTTGAGCTACAAATGAAAAAAAGCACGAGGTAAATCCCTTAAAGGTTAGCACCAGTAGACTGGTTCTACCCAGTTCCAAACAAACCTAAATCCCTCTTGTACCTACACATTGAGATTCCAGAGCTCTGTCAGCTTCTTGGGACCTGTGCATGGAACAGGGAGATTTGCTGAGAATGATAACAATTTTAAAAGGGGTGGCAGTGTTAGTCTGGTCTGGTGTAACAGAATTGACAGACAAGTGGCACCTTATAGACAATCCCCAGGTGCTAGGTCAGATTTGGCCCTAGGTTTTGTAGCCTGAACATACTGACAGTTCAGTCTGGGCCAGGACTACCAAGAGGGGGAGAGGTGGGGGGGGAGGGGGAAATTCCCCCAGGCCCAGCCTCCAAGGGGAGGCCCGGGACCGGCACTAGCAAGCTTTCTTGCTGCCTGCTTCCGGGTCTGTCCTCCCCTACTCCTGCGTGCCGTCCAGGACCCGGATGATTGCATTATTAGCACAATATCGCATTAATGCAATCCCAAGGCACTGTATAGTTTTTATAATCCCTACTTCTATCGTACGGAATACACTGCTAAATGAGATTGGTCAGAGCTACTTATGTTTTCATAGGAAGCTAAAAACTTGGCCCTTGCCTTGTGGAGCACATTTAGGCAGCGTTTTGGGCTTGCAAATTTCTGTGTACTTTATCCGTAATCTTTTTGTGCAGAATTCCCCTCCAGTATAAGCGTGACCCCTCCCTTGGCATGAAATTTCAACCCCCACCCCCACCCCACCATCACCGCAACTGTTTCCTTCTTCAGGTTGCACCTTCTTTTCTCAGGGCCCTGTTTACTAACATGTGTTAGCGTTTTAGTGCATGCTAAAAATTAGCGAACACTAACCGTGCAGATACCCATAGGAAAAGTATGAGTATCTACACAGTTAGCACGCACTAAAAATGCTTGTGCACCTCTAGCGCGGCTTAGTAAATAAACACTAGTGCTGCAGGAAGATTAAAAAGTTTAGTCATTTAGAAGGAAACAATTTCTTGAATTAAAAGCTTGCACACTTGCTTTGAGAGACACTTTCTTTTTACAATTCCCAGGCAAGTGTTTAATTGATTGGCAGGGGAAGAATTATGGCTTCTTTGATCCTACACAATTAGATAATAAAAGTTCCTTAGGCTAATTTCAAGGGTGGAGTTATTTGAGTTCTCTGTAACTGAATACACCTAGAATAGGTTTAGAACAATCTTATCATAGGGTAGGACTGAATTCTGTTTTGTTTACTTCAATTATTTTTCTTTTTGTAAATTAAATGTCATTCTGGCTTCCGTAATGTGGACTGCAGCACCTATGTTAGATTGATATTTGGGTTACCAAAATTGAGTATCTCCTGTTATTATATTAGACTCCGTTGGTTACCCATGGAGCATACAGTACTGTTTAAAGTAGCATGTTTTCTTTTTTAAATATTGCAAGGACAGATTCCTAATTACCTCCTCACTCATTTTTGTTTTGCATCCCCTCAAAGAATTAGGAGACACGATACTTTTTTAAATCTCTCTCTCAGTTAAGTGGAAGAAAATATTATCTTTGATAAGTCCTTGGCTAATCAAGCAGCATTGCTATGGAGGGATATAGTTGGGGAAAGTGTCTTATTCTCAATTGAACCCCTCTTTTAGGAAAAACTTGGAAACTTTTCTATTTAGAAAATTTGCGACCTGATCTAGTCCTTCTTGAATTATTTTCACAGGCGTATCTTCTGGTTTTCTTGAAATTGTAACCCGCTTAAAACTTGACAGTGTTAGCAGGATATAAGCCACAGTGTAATGTAAAAAAGTGTAATGTACTGTTTATTTGATGGCATATTTGATTTATTATATTTTGTAATTACTTTTGGGCCCTGTTTACTAAGCTGAGTTATAGGAGTGTTAATGTTTTTAATGCGCGTTAACAGTGTACGCGCCTACAATATCCCTATAGGTGCCTACAAGGTTAGCGCGCGCACGTTATTTGTAGGCACCAGTGGCGTTGCTACTATGGGGCCACAGGGGCCTGGTTCCCCGTAGATTTGGCCCTGGACCCCCCTGCCGATGACCCTCTCAACCCCCCCTCCCGCCGCCAACCCGCCATCGCCGTCTGCTACCTTTGCTGACGGGGGACCCCAACCCCTGCCAGCCAAAGTCTTCATCCTTTGTTTTGTTTCTGAGTCTGACGTCCTGCATGTCAGACTCACAGAAACAGAATGAACCCCTGCAGATCTGTTGTACGTGCAGGACATCAGACTCAGAAACAAAATGAAGGAAGAAGACTTCGGCTGGCGGGGGTTGGGGTCCCCCACCTGCAAAGGTAGCAGACGACGACGGCGGGTTGATGGCGGGGTAGTGGCGGAAGGGGGGGGTCAAAGTTGTTGGTAGTGGTGCTGGCGGCGGCGGGGGGGGGAGGTCGGCAATGGCGGGGGGGTCGGCGGCACCGGGGGGGGGGGCTAAAATGTGCCCCCTCACCTCGGGCTCTGGACCCCCTCCCACTGAAGTCTGGCTACGCCCCTGGTAGGCACGTTAAAAACGCTAATGCGCCTTAGTAAACAGAGCCCTTTTTAAGGTGCATTTTTTTTTGCATATTATGGTTATGTATAATTTGAATTGTTTAATTAAAAAAAGGTTTAATTGTAATTAGTTGTGTGATTAACAGATTCCTGTCAGCATCTTGTTTCTGCCTTTCCTTCCCTCCCTCCCCTCTGCCCCCTGGTGTGTGTGATTTTAAGCAATTATAATAAATAACTGCCACATTAACCTGTGTTTTATCTACTGACGGGGACAACTGTTTGACATTTTTTTTCTCTTAATATCTTTGTACTCACATTTATGCTGCACCGAAAAGTCAAAACACAGTTAACTGTTGAGAATGTAAATACGAGAAAAGTCCATAAAAACTGATTTTTCTTAATAAATTCCCATAAAGTAATTCTTGACCAAAACTAATACAGTACTGTGTTCTGGCTTAACATATCTCCAATTTATCACGAGATATGCCCCCTGATATTCAGCACTATTTAATCGGTCAGAAACAGCCGCTGACCAGTTAGGGCCCTATTTACTAAGGTGCATTAGCATTTTTAACGCTCCTACAATTAGCGCGCACGCTAACCATGTAGGCTTTTATAGGGATATTGTAGGCGTGTACACGGTTAACACGCGTACATGGTTAACGTGCGTTAAAGACGCTAAAAAGCCTGTAACGCGGCTTAGTAAACAGGGCCCTTAGTTTTTTTGTGGCTGTGAGTATTCAGCAGAAGATAACCCGTAATCTCCCACTGAATATACACAGTTAGCATCTACCGCTCAACCAGCTACGAGGCCCTTTTACTAAGCCGCGTAGGTGCCTACGTGCATCTTAAGTGTGTCAGTTTTGAACTATCACCCGGCTACCGTGTGGCCTGGGTGGTAATTTCATTTTTTGCGTGCCAGAAATTTTCCAGCGTGCGGCACTAACCAGGCAGTAATTGGCATGGCACGCGCATAGACCATTACCGCCCAATTAACATGTGAGACTTTACCACTAGCTCAATGGGGGGAAGGGGGAGGATTTTTGTTACAGTGACCAAATGCTGAAGAAAAGGTGGGAGAAGATACTTGTGAGCCAGAAGGCATGGAGAATGGATGCAGAGAAAGGGAGAACAAGACAACACAGAGAATGTGGGGAAGGAGACAAGAGAACAGATACTGGAGAAATAGGTTGAAAGCAGAGCAGCTAGCAACAAAAATAGTCATCATGCTGTCAAAGGAGAGAGATAATCACCAAGGAGTTTAGATTGAGAACAAAACGTAGCATGAGGCTATCTATCCCATTATATGGGTTGAAGCCAGTAGGCGAAGATTGCTGGCAGTAGGCGGATATTGCCACCACACTGGTTCACCCAAAACAATAGCAAACGTTATTGAAAACAATAGTAAAAGATTATTAGAAATAAGGGACTACCTACAGTATGAATGGTCCATCTGTAAAAAGTCAAAAGCTGTTTCAGGTGGATAGGCAGTGTCTTACAACATGGAGGACAATTCAATTCTTCTATACTGCTAGGGTTCAGTGCGGTTTACATTGTAGGTAAGACAAAAGATATTTGCAGTGGCGTACCAAGGGGGGGCAATGGGGGCAGTCCGCCCCGGGTGCACGCCGCTGGGGGGGTGCCGCGCGCCTGTCGGCTCTTTGTTTTCATGCTCCCTTTGCCCAGGAACAGGTTACTTCCTGTTCTGGGGCAGAGGGAGCATGAAAACGAAGAGTCGGCAGGCGCGCGGCACCCCCCCTCGGCGGCGTGCACCCGGGGGGGGTTCTTTCACTGGGGGGGGCGTCGCGCTGTTTGGGGAGGGGGCACTGCACCCAGGGGGCAGGGCGCATCGGCGATCCGCCCCGGGTGTCAGCCCCCCTAGCTGTTTTTTTGACAGCTTTTTAAATTTTTTTTTCACTTGACAGCTTTTTAATTTATTTAAAAGTTTCTCATATGTATATATATAATGAAATCAAAACGGAATATCACTAAAACAGCTTCAAAAATTATTGTAGCTGGTGGAAACAGCACTAATAAAGGCTTTATTTTGTGCTAATTTTTCTTCACTGTTCTATACAATACAGTAATACATGGCCAAATTTCAGTGAGGATATCCTGTTTACTACTTATCATTTCTATAGCGCTATAAGGCTGATGGGTTCCTCTTAACTGTTTTTGCAATCTACCCTGGGAAGCCTGGTGTTATAAAGATTGGAAATAAAATTAAACTCTCCTTTCATTGGGGCAAATGGAATCACATCTTCACTTCATCTCTTTAGCAGAAATGGATTATTCTGTTTTGAGCATGTTTCAGGCACAAGTGGTTTTCATAAGTCAAAATAAAAAAATAAATATTTTATTTCATGCGGATCTCTCTCAGTTGAGTAAACATAATTAAATGCAGTCCATTAGTTTTCTTATACTTTGTCTTTGTGATGACAACTGTGCCAAAACTGGAAATACAGTGAGACAGAATAATAGAATTCAGTAACATCCAAAACTTATTAATTAGCATTATAATTGTGTTCACATTTGGGGTAATAATTGAGAAAATGGTGTTGAAAAGTGACTTGAAGAAGTTATAAATATATATATAACAGAACTCTTTAGACTGACTCTGGACTTCTGCATGAAGGTATGCCCTCATTATTGAATAGCTCTCTTTTAAATAGTAGTAATAAACAATATTAAGTGCATTTTTATAATATACCACTACATTCCACAAAACAAAAGGAGCAGGTTCCCACAAGCCATCTTTCTCTTTTGATCTAGGCACAAGAAAAAAATTTTAAATGCTCCCAGTTTTCAACCCAATTCATGTTTAATGTGGGATATAAATGTCATAATAACCAACCCCTCCAAATGACACACTGATTACGATTTATAACAAATTATTACTCTACTTATGAATCAAGTTATTCCGTTATTATACTTCCTCTGTGTAGATCCGTATGCTGCACAAGCTGGAATGTTTGAAAATATAAATGAGATTAAATAAAAATGCTAAGAACGACAACGTGGATGCAGTTCGTAGGTTTGTTTTCTTTCAGTGTACGCAGAACGACGACTGCGCGGGGAGGGGGAAACAGACACTAACCTAAGTGGCTTCAATGTTTTGACGTCATGCCGGCTCCTGTTCTCAATCAAACCTCTTTGATCATAACAAACCATTCTGAAATCCGCTACAGAAAGAAGTAGCTGGCACGCAAGAGTGAGTCTTAGAACACATTTAGAGATGCTATTGGAACACCAGAATGAGGCTTGAAATACATGAGAGTCTATTTGACCACCAGAATGCGGCTTGGAAGGAATTCTCAAAGCCAGCTGGAAACGCAAATTGAAGTTTGGAACGCTCAGAGACCAGGTAAACGAGTTAATTGTGATTTAAAATTTTGGCAACTTAAAATTTTAGCACGTTAATCACAATGTTATCACAATACATCTGCAACCCTAATAAATACCTTAAGTATGATAGAAACAAACTGCTGGACTGGCTATTCTGAAAATGTTTGTGAAATATAGTAGTTAAAATCCCCCCAAACTCTAGTCAATGACGTTTTGTGTGTATACTTCCCATGGTCTTGTGGGACGCACGTTGCCCACCCTGCAGTATCAGCTCTCTACTTTCCACAGTTCTCTGTACTTCTTGGCATTCACTGCTTCTACAACCTCCTCCTTCTCCTCCCCCGGTCCCCAGATGCTCTTTCTCCCTAACTCCTACAAGACCCCAGTTCTGTCTGTCCTTACGGTCTCCTTCCTCTCCCTTCTTTTTCAGCCACCTCCTTTCCATAACACACACCACATTCCTTTTGAAATCCAGCAAGAGGAAATGGTGCACAGCGGCATATCAGGCTGCATCCTGCTGGGCCTGACTGTTCTTTGAATCAGGGCAGTTTCTCCAAGTGGGTTAGTTTTGTGCATATATGATAGCAATGAACTTCATTCCTAAGCCAGGGCATGTGGAGTATGATCTCTCTCTCAAATTTACTGTGTAGGCTTCTGTTTAGTTATGCAGTTCAAAGAAATAGGGCCAAGATATCAGAGGAGGACGATTTAGTCCAATGTGCAGCTGTGCACCTCCTCCTCTGGATCGCTGCAGGAAAGCTGAGCTGCTAGAGCTATTGTTGCTGCCTGCACAAAATTCTGCATTATGCAGTTGCACAAAATGCCCCCAAGAATATTATAGCCTGATATAACTATATCCCATTGCATACTATGGACATTATTATGCATAGGTTTCCAAATGTCCATTTTTATACAAATGTTCTAATATTTTACATCCCTGAGGGCTTTGTGTACCTTTTGCCTGTTTTGTTGTAATATCTGTTATCTTGAATGTATGTTTAATTGTTTTAATTTTTGCAAGATTATTTTATTTTGCAGAGTACTTTTCAATTTTAAAACAGGATAGAAATATATATATATATTTTTTTTTAAGATATAAATTCCTGGCACTGCTAAAACCAACATTTCTGAGGCAAAGATGGTTCCAGCTGCCCCTGCTCGCTATTTTTGCACTTCTGGAAAAGGCATGGAGCATTTTGTTGCTCAGGAAGTGAAAAACAAGCTTGCTGCAGAGAAGGTGAGGATCCTTTCAGTAATTTGTAGGAGTCTGTTAGCTACCTTTTGATTCTGTGCATCAGGACCGTTGTTCTGTCACTACATATAAGTACATGTAAAGTATTGCCATACTGGGAAAGACCAAAGGTCCATCAAGCCCAGCGTCCTGTTTCCAAAAGTGGCCAATCCAGGTCACAAATATCTGGCAAGATCCCAAAAAAGTACAAAACATTTTATACTGCTTATCCTAGGAATAGTGGATTTTCCCCAAGTCCATTTAATAATGGTCTATGGACTTTTCCTTTAGGAAGCCGTTATTATAAAATAATAATATTATAATATAATATTATAATAACCATATGTTATTGGTTTTAAGTGATATGTCAGGG
Source organism: Microcaecilia unicolor (assembly GCF_901765095.1). NCBI lineage: Eukaryota > Metazoa > Chordata > Amphibia > Gymnophiona > Siphonopidae > Microcaecilia > Microcaecilia unicolor. The sequence continues at coordinate 50,635,725 of NC_044033.1, read as the reverse complement.
CACAAGGCATATGAGCTGTCTATTCAGCAGTGAAATTATCTAGTTTTGCCTTTGCCAACCAACACAAGATAGCAGCTGATTAGACCTCATCTCTCCTTATCACCAGTTGTGAAACCCTCATACTCTTTAAACCAGATACTTATGGATACTGCTTTTCAGTCTTTTGATGCAGTTCATTTGCATAAGGGTCCGTTATAGGTTTTGGCAGAGTTATTAAGAGTATTTCCTTGGACAGGTGTTATAAACTACCAGGTTCTTTGCAAGTTTTCATATGCTTGAGCTTTTGAGACCACATATCTTAAGAATAATAGGCTTTTGGCTCTTATTTTAGAAACATGCCCATGTGCAAATAGCATCTTCTAAACATGTAAATCACCTACACATGCAAATAGCAATTTTAGAAAGCCGCTGTTTACATGTGGTGATCACACATGCTCAGATTTCAAGGAAGCATGGTTTGGGCAGGCCTAAGATAATGTGTGTTCCACATTTTCAAAGGGAATGTAGGTTAATATTAAATATTTTAGATGCTGGCATTTACACCTGTCCCAAGGTCAACCCTTCCTGATTACCCACAGATTAGTTTTAGAATTTGATACACCCCCATTTGGAGTACCATCACAGTTTATATTAAAAAATAATCTAATTAAAGCAAGAAAGTAAAGAATAGTTGCTGTGTGTCTCGAGTCCATCAGGGCCTGGCCGTCCTGTTCTCCAACTCTACTAAATTGAGTCAATGTTGATGTGAAGGGGTGACAATTTAGCCTGTACTAAAAGCATCTACGAAGAGGTATGTCTTATGGCTGTTCTTGAATGGAAACTTCATATCAGGCAATTGTAAGAAATTAGGTAAATTGTGTCTAGGTGAATGTCTGAAAGAAGGTACCACAAGAAGATTTTGCTTTGTGAACCTGTTTTCTCCAGATGAAGAGTAAAGCATTAACAGACAAGATAAACAATGACTTCATGGGAAACAATGACTTAATAGAACATATACTTAATTTAAAGAAACATTTCTTGGATATGTAAGAAATGAGTGGTTAAAGAAATAACTCATCATCCAAGAAAGTTCTTAAGATCAACAAAGCACCTCCTCCCCTGATCCTCTTCTGGTTCTTCCCAGGATCGCTGGTTGCCTTGTGGGAGCAGGAGCAAATTCCCAGTTACTTCTGTTCTTGTGAGTCCTGGATTTAAAATGGTTCTCCTGGTCTCTAGGGTTATCTTCCAGTAGTACCGCTTAGGGATGACGGGGAGGGAAATGGGACTTGATATACCGCCTTTCTGAGGTTTTTGCAACTACATTCAAAGCGGTTATATATATATTCAGGTATGAAGCTGCCGAAAGAACATTTTTGGCAGCCTGACCCCTGGCAGTAGTGCCACAGGATTACTGCTAGGCAGAGGTTCTCAACCCAGTCCTCTGGACATACCCAGCCAGTCAGGTTTTCAGGGTATCCAGAATGAATATGCATGAGAGAGATTTGCATATTCTACCTTCATTGGAAGCAAATTTATCTCATGTTTTCAGGATACCCACAATGAATATCCATGACTAGCTGGTTGTATCCTGAGGACTGGATTTGGAACCCCTGCTTCTAGGGATTGCAGCAGTGGCATAGGCATGGGGGGGCTGCCCCCCCCCCCCAAGGTCTGCTGGTTTAGCTGGCGGGGGTCCCCAAGCCCCGTCAGCAGAAGCTTTCCTGCGGCGATATTTGCCACCACACTGCCTGCCCTGCATTCCCCCTCCCCCGTGTGCATGTTTGTTTTTAGTGAAATTGAGCGCAGGAGCTTCATTCATGCACTGTTTCGCTAAAAATGAGCATGTGTGCCAGAATATCACTGCAGGAAAGCTTCTGATGGTGGGGCTTGGGGACCCCCGCCTACCTAGGTATGTAGGGTTATGGCGGATATCAAGAGCAGCAGGGAGGTCAGGCAAAATTCCTCCCTCCCCCCACACACACACTTTGGGCTCATGCCCCTCCCAAATAGAGTTCTGGCTACGATTCTGGATTGTAGGCACCATTTTGAACTGGGACTTGCAAGAGCGGGAAAGGCTAGGGCTTGCTTCCGCTTCCAGTAGACTTTCAGGGACTGCAGTAGGAGATCCATGAGGGGGCAGACTATAATGGAGAGGTGCTGGAGGTTGAACAAGCCTAAGATACCGATGTGTTACACATTTTCAAAGGGGATATAGGTTAATATTAAAGATTCTAGATGTGGTGTCGGTTGCGGTAAATTGTCATGGAAGCTATCGGGGGGGGAGGGGTTGGGAGTGGGTATGTTTTCAGGTGGAGAGAACTTTTGATTCTGGTGAGAAGAGGAGATGCATGGATATCTGGTGCAGTGAATTGAAAAAGCTGCTTCCACACATTTAGAGTAAAGCTGCATGCTGCTTTTCCCTCACAGGCAGCTTTTTAAAATTGCTACTGCTGCTTGATGGTGGTGATACATTGACATGCATTCCTGCACATCCTTGTGTTTTACAAGAAATGCTTTGTTTGGCAGAGTCTTTATAAACAGCTCTCTGGCACTATGTAAGCCACATTGAGCCTACAAATAGGTGGGAAAATGTGGGATACAAATGTAACAAATAATAAATAGTGGGACTTTTCCACATTCCAACCTGGATGTCTCAGTTCCCCTCTTCACATTCTATATTGAGGGCTCCTGTTTGTAGATGGATGTGGTTAAAATTTAGTAGGAGAGTTTCTCATTGAGAACATAAGAATAGGCATACTAGATCAGACAAATGGTCCATCTAGCCCCAGGATCCTGCTTCCAACAGTGGTCAATCCAGGTCACAAGTACCTGGCAGAATCCCAATTAATAACAAGGTGATGGCAGGACTCTCTAAATTCCTTCTACAATTTAGAAAAAACAGGATTGTTGGTGAATTGGCAGGTATAGGTAGGAATCGTGAACGTAAACCACAATTAAATAGACAACCCACATTTGTGTAAACCTCCTATTTTTTTACCCATGGGTTTTATTTTATTTATTGCATTTGTATCCCACATTTTCCCACCTATTTGCAGGCTCAGTGTGGCTTACAGAGCCCTGTTATGGCATTGCCATTCCAGGATAACAGATACAATTGGTGAGGCAAAAGATTAGGAATAGGAAGGAAGATTTGAGCAGATAGGTATAGAAAGATGACTTTCGGACCTGGGGTGGTATTACCGATGTGGCATAGTTAAGTTAGGAGTTTTCTTTGTAGGCCTTGTTGAAGAGATACGTCTTCAGAGATTTACGAAAGTTGCTGCAGTAATCAAATATATGTACATATTTCTTTCCTTGGCTGCACCATGAAAATGTATTCCTACAACATTTGTCTGCTTCTTTGCAGGAAGTTTTCCAAGGCAACACTAATTGCTTAGTGTTGGCTATCCAAAATTATGTGTGTAGTTTTCTTCCCCCAACCAAAACCTACTTTGGAAACACTTTTTAAAATACTTATATATGAGTGTGCAATCTTTTATCTGTACATAGGGTGGGCAGTAATAAACAAAGCTTGTTTACTCAGGTTAAGCAGTGTTTTACCTATGGAAAGGTCTTTGACTATTGCCCTCTATGCAACATGTGCCTTACTTGTGTTATGCTAGAAGCATGCGCTTCTCCAGCTTACTAACTTTTTTATATTCTGGAAATGTGTCCAGTTCTTTGAGTCGGCATACAGTTAACATTTCTCAAAATTATTCCTGAAAGAATTTAGGTTTCAGAATTTCCAGTGATGCTCAATGGAAAGTACTTGCACTTATACACCTCCAGGATGATCTGCCATTAATAGTGTTTTTCTTCTTTTGTCAGGTAGAACATGTCTCTGGAAAAGTTTTCTTTACAACTAATTCAGATTTATGCAAACTGCAGAATCTGAAGTCTGCGGAACGATTATTTTTACTGCTGAAAAAACTGCCTCCACTTTCTCTTCCAGAGAATAAAGGTACTGATATGGTAAAGTATATTTCACCAACATGACTAAAGCAGAAATGGCCTAAACTCATGATGGGGATTATTTTTTCCATAGCAAAACACAGGATATCTGAGTACTTATGCTAATTTTATTCAAATTTTGCAGTCCTATCTGATGGTAAAACATTTGCTACCAGAAGCATAATGTAACAAACAGGTTTTGTTAAAATATAATTTGTAAATATTACCTTCTAAAGCACTGTAAATAACATTTCTGTATATTGTGACAACTACATTACAAGCTCTTTTTGATTTTGTCCTTGAAGTGATAAAAATGTTTATATAAAATGGACACACTGATAGAGAATCTGTCTTCTAGAGGCAAAATAATTCTCTGAAAATTTAATAGGATGAATCTTGGTATGTGGGAAAAAACTGAGAGAGAGAAATCACATTCAAAAATGGGCCAGTAGTTCTAGAGAATAAACCGGTGCATTTTTGGGGAGAATTGGCTGTAGTACAGAAACATTAAAAAAGTGAAATAGTAGTTAGGGAATTCCTCTTTCATGAAGCACAATTCTGCAGCTGGCTATATATACAGTTAAGCACGCCATATGTGTGTAAGAGCTGATATAATTTGCACTTGCACACATGTATGTGCTCGTATATTGAATACCATGTAGTGCACAAGTGTTATAGGGGTCCTTTTACCAAACTTTGGTAAAAAGGGGCCCTGCACTAGCGGCAGGGGCCGTTTTTGCTGTGCTATGAGGCCCTTTTTATCGCAGCGGGTAAAAGGCCGCAAAAAAGAAATGGCCATGCGGTAAGATTTCATTTACCACGTGGACATGCAGGAAGGGGCATCACCGCCACCCATTAAGGTAGCGGTAAGGGCTCCCACGGTAACCTGGCAGTAACCAGGTACATGAGGCTATGCTCAATTACCGCTGAGTTAGCGCCTGCGGAAATATTTTTTTTAATATTTCCACTAGCGCCAGAAATGCCATGCACTGGAGGTGCAATTACTGCCTGCGGTAAACTTGTATTGGGCTTACCACTGCTTTGTAAAAGGGCCCCTTAGTGTGTAATTGCAAGGGGGCGAACATGGGAGGGGCATGAGCACGTCGCCAACTTACATGTACATAAGTATTGCCATAGTGGGAAAGACCAAAGGTCCATCAAGCCCAGCATCCTGTTTCCAACAGTGGCCAATCCAGGTCACAAATACCTGGCAAGATCCCAAAAAAGTACAAAACATTTTATATTGCTTATCCCAGAAACAGTGGATTTTCCCCAAGTCCATTTAATAATGGTCTATGGACTTTTCCTTTAGGAAGCCATCCAAACCCTTTATAACTCCGCTAAGCTTAACCGCCTTTACCACATTCTCTGGCAACGAATTCCAGAATTTAATTAAATGTTGAGTGAAAAAACATTTTCTCAGATTCGTTTTAAATTTACTACATTGTAGCTTCATCGCATGCCCCCTAGTCCTAGTATTTTTGGAAAGCGTAAACAGACGCTTCACATCTACCCGTTCAACTCCACTCATCATTTTATAGACCTCTATCATATCTTCCCTCAACTGCCTTTTCTCCAATCTGAAGAGCCCTAACTACTTTAGCCTTTCCTCATAGGGAAGTCATCCCATCCCCTTTATCATTTTCGTTGCCCTTCTCTGTACCTTTTCTAATTGCAGTATACCTTTTTTGAGATGTGGCGACCAGAATTGAACACAATATTCGAGGTGCGGTTGCACCCTGGAGCGATACAAAAGCATTATAACATCTTCATTTTTGTTTTCCATTCCTTTCCTAATAATACCTAACATTCTATTTGCTTTCTTAGCCGCAGCAGCACACTGAGCAGAAGGTTTCAACGTATCATCGACACCTAGATCCCTTTCTTGGTCTGTGACTCCTAGCGTGGAACCTTGTATAACATAGCTATAATTTGAGTTCCTCTTTCCCACATGCATCACTTGCACTTGCTCACATTAAACATCATCTGCCTGCTCGACATCGGGAGATACAATTTAGAATCATATTGAGAGCATATTTCTCCCCGGTGCAGGCCTATTATGCTAGAAGAATTCAGGAACCAAACTGTAGTAAATGCAACTTTCAGAGAGTGTCTGTATTTCACATGCTATGGGAATGCCCAGTAATTAGGCAGTTTTGGGGTAAAATCATGGAATATTGTGAAATATTGCTAAAGAAGAAGATACGTCTGTCACCCAAGAATATGGTGCTGGGACTGGATGGGAGTGGGCTAGTTATTCGGCAAGGGGAGCGACTATTAATATATAAGGCTTTAATCATTGGGAAACAATGTATATTGCAATTTTGGACTCAGGAAACAGGGCCATCTTACTGGTTGTGGAGGAATATGCTTCACTCACTGGTGATGATGGAGGCATATAGAGCGAGTCGTGGCCCTGGAAGTAAACAACGATTCTGGGAGGTCTGGGAACCATATGTGTAGGCCCTGTCTAGCAGAGCTCGTAGTTTACTGATGAATACTCTCACGTTGTAGTCTGGGGATTTGGGAAGGGGGGAAGGGGTATAAGATCATTCTGTGGGGGAGGATTATATGGAATGGGAGGGGGGGGAGGGGGAAGAGTGCTCCAAGTTGGAACGATTGTGTACGGTGGCTAAATTTGTATGGGTGAGGCTAGCCTCATATTGAAGTGCTGATGTATACGTGCTAACTATACGTGAGTGTCATTTTCAGTGGACAAAGAGGAAGGGAATTGTTAATACTCGGAGAGGGGGGGAGGAAATTAAAAGGTATTGACGTTATGGAACTAGTAAAAGATTGTTATGGTTTTATGATGACAATGTATATGTGCCTTCGTATTGGCTATATTATTATTATCGTCAATAAAATAGATTTAAAGTAAACATCATCTGCCATTTAGACACCCAGTCTCCATCTCGTAAGGTCCTCTTGTAATATTTCACAGTCCTCCCTTATCTTGTCTGCTAAGCCCTCCAAAACCTACTACCCCCAACTGTACACCACTACGGTATGGTATACAGTGGGTTTCTGGTGAGTTTTGGAGGGCTCACAGTTTTCTCCATAAGTGTAACAGGTAGGGGGAGGTAGGAGCCTGGGTCCACCTGTCTGCTGTGCACTGCACCACCACTAGATTACTCCAGGGACCTGCATGCTGCTCTAATGGACCCGAGTGTAACATCTGAGGCTGGCATAGAAGCTGGCAAGTAATGTTTTTAATCACATTTTTGGGGAGTGGGAGGGGGTTAGGAGTCATCACTGGGGGAGTAAGGAGAAGTCATCCCTGATTCCCTCCAGTGGTCACCTGGTCATTTGGGGCACCTTTTTGGCCGCCTTCGTTATAAAAACAGGTCTAGCTCAAAACATATTAGTTTGTCCTGGGTGGTTTTGTTTTGTTCCATTATGGCTGAAAACGTCCCAAGTGTTAGAAACACCCAGATCCTGCCCTTAACACACCCTCTTGTGATTTGAACACACTTCTGATGGACTTCATAGAAAAACGTCTAAAAATTATTTGGACATTGTTGTGAGAAAAGCGTCCAAATGCAGATTTATGCCACTTTTTGGACGTTTTTCTCTTTTGAAAATGAATTCCATTGTGAACTGTCTTATTTCATGCACCTAGATTGGATGTTTATTGGTTTCCTTTTGTACTGAACACAATACATAGACATCTGCGATGCCTGTATCCCAAATCTAACATGTTCGACGTAATAAATTCAGAATAAAACACTTTTTTCTATCTTTGTTGTCTGGACTCTTCCTTCTCTCCCCCTCTACCCCTGGTTCTGACATTTCTCCCTCTGTCTTCCTTCTCTACCTCCTTTTGTCCAGTATTGCCCCCCCCCCCCCCCCCCCCCATCCCTGGGGCCAGCATTTCTTCCTCTCTCTGCCTGCTGCCGGCCCCAGAACTTTCCCTCTGCAGCATCCCACCCTCCTCTGATGCAACTTCATTTTTCTACCTCGGCAGAACATGGCAGAGGGAAAGCTCCAGTGCCAGTAGGCAGCGTATTAGAATCCCTGCTTCTGCCGGCAACGCCTTTGAAGAAAAATGTGGTTTTTAAGGTGCCACAGGATTGTGGTTGTACTTCTCTGTAGCTCTAGTGCAATAGTGAAGCATGACTGATGCTCATTTTGTATCGTTTGCAATAGTTGTTTTTCTAATGTGAAATTTAAAGTACCTGTCTCAGATTCTAGGATGTACTAATTTGATATTATGTTTATAGGAAGGGGACTGTACAAAATTAAACAGTATGTCATTGGAGACCCCTGTTGTTGGCTGGATGCTCTTAGTGTTTGGCAGAATCTTCAGGGGAAAGGATTTAAAGAAGAAAATCCACTTTTCTTAAAGAGAAATGCAGAACATGCTCAGACGAGTCTCGCGCCTAAAAAACGGAAGGAAGACACAACATATGTAGAAGCTGAAGATTACCATCTTGAAAATCAGATTGTGAGTCCTCTGTTAGTGGGTCGAGAAGATGATGGGAAGAATAATAAACAGACGTTTCCAGGAGTGCCAGCTCAGAATCAGAAAGAGAAGCCAATTGCAGATGTAAAAGAGCATTACATCAGTTTCAGAGTCTCGTGCCGATGCAGTGGGACAGTTGCGAAACGTTTCACTGCGCAGGTAGGTGTTTAGAAAGAAAATATTTGTTTCAGTATTGAGAATTGCTGTATTTTGTATGTCTTGCTTACTACCGAAAAAAGTGGGAGAGCGACCAAGGAAACCAAAGACAGGAAGATGACTTTGGTTTCCTTGGTCGTTGTCCCACTTTTTTTGTTGTACTGTTGTATCTACCGTGGGGCGTTTTGAGTTCTCCGTCGTTTGGCGGAGGTACTGGAAGCACAGTCTTATTCCAGTTTGAAGATGTATCTTGTGAATCATAGTGTTAGAATCAAAAATATTCACCCCATTCCTAGAACATCTTGAAAATTATGCATCACAGATAATTTCATTGGTATATAATTTTTAGAGCAGAGAAATCAGCTTCAAATTTATGCAGTTCAATAATTCAGGCGTAACTAGTTGTGAGACTGCACTAAACTGTCATGCAAAGAGATTTCATAGAAATAAATTGAATATTAAAACAACTGTTACCTAGGGTCTTCAGTAACATCTAGGAGCAATTACAAAGGGAAATTAGAATACCACCATTACAGTCTAATCCTATTACAAGAAACCCAAGACAAGAGCCCTAGCTCAACTCATAACAGGAAAACTGAACCAGGAGCAGGCATCACAGAATCAGTCCAGGAACTGCACAGGGCCATGTTTTCCACCTGCTGGAGATAGAGGAATACTGAATTGGGAGAGCTGCACACTGGCTATTATGACACAACTTAATTCTGAGTTCTTTATCTCCACCTACTGGTAGATGGGCATAACCCACAAGCCTTGGCTTGATCAGTTGGTGAGGCTAAGAAAGTTGATATTGCAATGCTCCACTCTTAAGAGAGCAGTTTTTTCTCTTATAAACTAACTACAGCTAATAGAGGAATGCTGCACTTAAACTACTTCATGTAGCTAAGAAATATGATTGCATTACAGCTCTGGTAGCAAAACATTGACTCCCAATTATTTATCGGATACAATTTAGAATTCTAGTCCTGACCCATGGTGTGTTTCAACCGGCATAGATGGAGGAGCGGGGCCTGAGCCCAAAGTGGTGGGGGGACACATTTTGCCCTACCTCCCCTCTGCTCTCCACCCCTGTTGTAACCCACATATCTGGGCTGGCGGGGGTCCCCAAGCCCCGCCAGCAGAAGTCTTCTTGTGGTGATACTTGGCACTGCGCTGCCTGCCCTGCTTTCCCACCACGGTGTTCATGCTCAGTTTCATTAAAACTAAGCGTGCGCATGAGGGAGGGGTAAGCAGGGCAGGCAGTGTGGCTGCAAATATCGCTGTATTAAAGCTTCTGTTGGTGGGGCTTGAGGACCCCCCGCCAGCCAAACAGGCAGACTTCGATGGCCTGAACCCAAATTGGGGGGAGGGGAGGGGGCTGTGGCTACACCACTGGTTTCACCTGGGATATACCAAGTTTACCTACTTTTTATTTTTTTTTTACCTTTCATGTGCTCTTCAGTCCTCCCAAAACAACTTTCTTGTTCCTCACTAGATAAGAGATTGTCCATTATTTTGATTTCTGTATCATGACTCCAACCTTGTGGAATATGGTACCTCTTGATTTAAGATTTGAGAACTCTTTGTTTGCTTTGATGCCACTTTGAAAACATGACTTGTTAGGCTTTCAAATCATATTCTTTGATTTGCTGGCTCTTTCTGTGCCGGCATGCAGGCGGACTGGTTTTGAAGCAGTGGATACCAAAACTAGCTTCTTCCTTTTGTATTGTCTATTTTATTGCATAATTTATGCTTTTGTCAATTTATTTTAAACAGCATTGACACATATTGGCGGTATATCAACTAAACCTTAAAGCCATGGAGGGGCATTTTTTGATGTGCTGAACATTTTCTAAATTCTTATCCTGAACATAGCAGTTTTCAAACTGGAAATTGTCTATTTTTGTTTTGAAAATCGCTATTTTTCAGACATTTATTTACCATTTTCAAAGAAAAAAAATATCTAGAGACAAATGCACAAAACCAAGCCATAGGGGGATGGCTGTGTGGCACCATTCCTAGTAAGCTGGCCACATGGACGTCCCAGCAGAGCACAGGGGGGGGCAGCCCTTGTGGTCAGTGCAGTGGATTTCACATAAAGGGACTCGGGTACAAATCCTACCTTAACACCCTTATTTTGTATTGTGAGCCCTCCAGGAGCACTTGGAAACCTACTGTACTGAACCATACACCATTAAAAAAGCCCTCAGGTCTGCAGGTGTCTCCCTATCTATAGGTACAGTTGGTATTTTGTGGGTTTTGGAAGTTTTGCAATTTGTACTACAAGTGTACTAGTAAGAGTGGGATATGGACATGGGTCTCTTTCTCTACAGTCCACTGCAAAGCATTCATCTGGGCCTGCCCCAAACACTCCCCCAACATGCCTCCTTGCAATTTAGATGAATAGCAGAGAAAACCATCTCAATTATGAGTTTCGAAGATCGCAACTTGGATGTTTTCCTGTGAAAAATGTCCATGTGCCACTTTTGCAACATTTTTCTCTCTTGAAAATGAGCACCATAGTGTCATAACCTGTAACTGGAGTTACCTGTAGGCCGCAGGTATAATCTGGTACACAATCATTCCCATCTCCCAGAGAACTTTATTATTCCTGGAACCAACAGAAGGACTGAGAAGACTGCTGCATTTGTTCAGAATTTTATACTAGTTCTGAGTTCTAGAAGAGTTGTTCCGGCCTGGCACCATGTGATATCACCTATGTCGATCTCTCTTTTAGAAACATCTTATGTGGTGTGTTAGAATAGTTAGGCCCTGGACGGGGATAAGAAGAGTGAATAGCTGAAGAGATAAGTGATCCTCATAATATTCATTAAATAAAACTGAGTGAGTTGGGGGGTCATTGAATTAAAATATAGGAGATTTTTCAGCCAGTGATGATTGGCTAGAGCTCCCTTAGGTTGAATTCAACAAAGGAGTGCCTATCTGCTTTTGAGGCTTTTCCTCCTAACTATTCTAACACACCACATAAGATGTTTCTAAAATAGAGATCGACATAGGTGATGAGTTGTTGACAAACAGGGTGATACTCTATTAGCTCTAGATTTTTATATAGAAGTTACTGTACCATGTGATATCAGCCATGTGTGTGCTTGACTTATCCTGCTGTCTACGGAGAACACCTGGGCTTTTTCAGAAGCAAAGGTATGCGCATACTTCCTCTTTCTTAGCGCAATTTTCAAAATTACTGCACAGATTTTCAGGATTAATTTACATGCATATGCTCAAATTTCTAAAGCATTCATGTAAATCCAAACCCTTCCTGTTCGAGGAATGCTTCTGCTTACTGCAGGTAGAAGTATGAATATGGAGGCTGGGCAGTTTTATTAAAAAAAAACAAAACAAAACAAAACATGAACTGTCCTATCCAGCAGAATGCTTTTAAAATTAATGTCCTATTTTAATGTTGTTATATTGTACTCTAGAGCTTAGACTGTTCTCTGCTTTGGTCACCTTATAGAATAGGCAAGTTTATAAATAAATGACCAAACATCACAACTTTGTGCTCACATGCATTCTGTAGAGCTTATTTAAATGAGGTGGTGGAAATGAAAACGGTAACGGAATTCAAACATGCGTGGGATAAGCATAAAGGAATCCTGTGCCGAAGGAATGGATCCTCAGGAGCTTAGTCAAGATCGGGAGGCGGGGCTGGTGGTTGGGAGGCGGGGATAGTGCTGGGCAGACTTATACGGTCTGTGCCAGAACCGGTGGTGGGAGGCGGGGATAGTGCTGGGCAGACTTATACGGTCTGTGCCAGAACCGGTGGTGGGAGGCGGGGATAGTGCTGGGCAGACTTATACGGTCTGTGCCAGAGCCGGTGGTGGGAGGCGGGGATAGTGCTGGGCAGACTTATACGGTCTGTGCCAGAACCGGTGGTGGGAAGCGGGACTGGTGGTTGGGAGGCGGGGATAGTGCTGGGCAAACTTATACGGTCTGAGCCAGAGCCGGTGGTGGGAGGCAGGGATAGTGCTGGGCAGACTTATACGGTCTGTGCCAGAGCCGGTGGTTGGGAGGCGGGGCTGGTGGTTGGGAGGCGGGGATAGTGCTGGGCAGACTTATACGGTCTGTGCCAGAACCGGTGGTGGGAAGCGGGACTGGTGGTTGGGAGGCAGGGACAATGCTGGGCAGACTTATACGGTCTGTGCCAGAGCCGGTGGTGGGAAGCGGGGATAGTGCTGGGCAGACTTATACGGTCTGTGCCAGAGCCGGTGGTGGGAGGCGGGGATAGTGCTGGGCAGACTTATACGGTCTGTGCCAGAACCGGTGGTGGGAAGCAGGACTGGTGGTTGGGAGGCAGGGATAGTGCTGGGCAAACTTATACGGTCTGAGCCAGAGCCGGTGGTGGGAGGCAGGGATAGTGCTGGGCAGACTTATACGGTCTGTGCCAGAGTCGGTGGTTGGGAGGCGGGGATAGTGCTGGGCAGACTTATACGGTCTGTGCCAGAACCGGTGGTGGGAAGCGGGACTGGTGGTTGGGAGGCAGGGACAGTGCTGGACAGACTTATACGGTCTGTGCCAGAGCCGGTGGTGGGAGGCGGGGATAGTGCTGGGCAGACTTATATGGTCTGTGTCGGAGCCGGTGGTGGGAGGCGGGGATAGTGCTGGGCAGACTTATACGGTCTGTGCCAGAGCCGGTGGTGGGAGGCAGGGACAGTGCTGGACAGACTTATACGGTCTGTGCCAGAGCCGGTGGTGGGAGGCAGGGACAGTGCTGGACAGACTTATACGGTCTGTGCCAGAGCCGGTGGTGGGAGGCGGGGATAGTGCTGGGCAGACTTATACGGTCTGTGCCAGAACCGGTGGTGGGAAGCAGGACTGGTGGTTGGGAGGCGGGGATAGTGCTGGACAGACTTGTACGGTCTGTGCCAGAGCCGATGGTTGGGAGGAGGGGCTGGTGGTTGGGAGGCGGGGATAGTGCTGGGCAGACTTATACGGTCTGTGCCCTGAAGAGCACAGGTACAAATCAAAGTAGGGTATACACAAAAAGTAGCACACATTAGTTATCTTGTTGGGCAGACTGGATGGACGTGCAGGTCTTTTTCTGCCGTCATCTACTATGTTACTATATAAATGAAATATTTCTTAGGTGAGACACTTCAAACTATAATATAATTGGTCTTAATATTCAAATTGTTATAACATTTTGTGACTTACAATATTCTTTTTCCAGGAGGTAGGAAGAATCGTTGGAATTGGTCTTATAAAAGAGTTTGGTTGGAAGGCAGATTTAAGGAATCCTTATCTAGAGGTATGAAAATAAGGTTTACTTATGCTTTGAAGATTAATTTTTTGTCTTGATTGATGACTATGTACCTAAATTGATTTCCATAATATTGCCATCTTTGCAGTTTGTTTACCCTCTGTTTACTAAGCCGCGCAGCAACGCCCACACAGCCCATTCAGAGTGAATGGGCTGTGTCGGCATTAGCGCACCACCAGCAGCTACAGCAGCCTAGTTAAGAAGGGGGTTAATCAGTTTGACAGAAAATGATTAATATGGACAATTCTGAAGGCTGGCATTTTAAAACTGAATAAAAATTCCAGCATGTAGTTAAAATATTTTTCAGAAAGCAACAAGGCAAATAGTTTTGCCTTTTTTCACCCTTGGCAGTCGGTTTCAACTAGCAAGAAATGTGTTTAATTCTGGCATTTGTAATCCGCTTAACCATCAAGTTCAAGGCGGAGAACAGTCACATATTATGAGCAGGTACTTTCTCTGTCCCTAAAGGGCTCACAATCTAAGGGGCCCTTTTACTAAGCCGTGTAAGCGTATACACGCACCAAAATGGAGTTACCGCCTGGCTACCATGTGGCTCTTGCGGTAATTTCATTTTTGGCACACGTCCAATATTCCCGTCCGAAAAATAATTTTTATTTTCAGATTCACGTATCAGACACGCACCAAGTGGCATTTGATGCACGTAGGTCATTACCACCCGGTTACCGCGCGAGTCTCAGACCTAAAATGGACGTGTGGCAATTTTGATTTTGCCACATGTCCATTTTCAGTAAAAATTTGAAAAAGACCTTTTTTTTTTTACAGGCGCGCTGAAAAATGTATCGGCGCACGCCTACACTACCACAAGCCATTTTCAGCGCACCTTAGTAAAAGGACCCTTTAGCCTTTTGAGCAGCCTGCATAGTTGATAGAGGCCAGCACCAGTTGACTAAAGGCACTGTCCTTTGAGTCTTGCTGCAAATAATATGTAGGAAGCATAAAGAGAACCACATACCTGCTTTGCAGATGGTATCTAGTGAGGCAGGCTTTTAGAGCAATATTGTCTTTATAATAGGTGAAAATTGATGAGACCAGGCTTCAGAGCTGAGAGGATCATCAGCTTATTCATGGTAAGAGTTGTATAAATGAAACCAACGGTTAGGACTGGTCTGTGTCTTTATACCAACATAGTGCTCTGACCACATGCCCTATGAATGATCTTTAAACTGAGCTCAGAGGGAGAGGTCTTGCTGTTGGAGCCTGTGAAGGTAGAGTAGCCACTGCTTACTGGAGGAGCATTCCTGGGTCAACCTTGGGCAATAGACGGGTTGGATCTTGCCAGGATCTTTAAAATCAAGCACTCTTTGCGGAGTGTGGCCGCATGGGTGCGACCAGAAGGGTGTGACCACCGATGGAAGATTGCCTGGAGGTTTTGCTAGAAGAGGTACGATCAAGGTGTGAGAGGAATATGGGACACAAGAAGAACAAGAGTTTAGTACTGCATCTGCTGTGCATGAGAGACCCTATGGATTGATGTGTTACAGTTGCTTGAAGCCAGAGGATACGTTGGGTAAAAATCTATTTTCATCTTCAGATTCCTATGCTTCTTTAAGCCCCGGTGGACCTGCCCTATCTCTGCCTTTTACAACACGATTCCCAAATTGTAGATTCTTTGATTTGTGTCTCGGTTGCCTTCTGGATTAATGTGATCCCTCCTACTTGTGCTAAAGTCTAAGGTAGTTTTCCTCCCTCCCTCCCTCCCTCCCCCCAGCCATTTAGCTCTAGGGGGTAGGTAGAGTTCTTTGTTAGAATGTCTTTTCTGGATATTTGGTCTCAGTTGTTGAATTTTACCAAGGAAACTGTTTTGAAACTGTAAGATCTTGACAACAAGGTTATTTCTGTAGATGCTAAGCTTAGTCATGGAGCCCCAGGTACAGGTTATTCAGCCTACTAGGACATCAGAAATTAAGAACTGTAAATTGGAAGCTATGGAAAATTTGCTAAAAATAAGTAATCGGGTTTGGTGGTGGTTGTTTTTTTGTTTTTATTTTAATTTCCTATTTCTAGACTACTTTAAACTGAAATCTTGTTGCAGAGATATTTTTTTTCAGACGTTCAATATATTTAGTATATTTACATATAGTAATCCTGAGGCAATATAGAAAACAAATCCCCAAAAATGCAAACATCCAAAAAACTAGCTTCAAAAAGGAAAAAAGATAAAGAAAACATACTCCAGCTAATGAGGAGAGAGCAAGGAAAAACTCGAAGCATATAAAGTAGAAGAAAAGGAGATCTCATACCAAAACTTATACATATGAACTTTGTTTTATCGCATGCCCTTTTCCAGTCACATATTTTTTAAAAACACTTTTTTGCAAACATGTAAAATTTTGCCCCTCACGTACATATTACACGCACCTATACTGCTGCAGGCCACTTTTTACCATGGCTTAGTAAAAGGGCCCCCTAAATCCTTGGACCCCATTGTATTCCTATAGGCTTAATGGTACTGAACTTACCCTAATTTGTAGCGTGCACTAAATGTTAGCTCACCTTAGTAAAAAGACCCCTGTGTTATCTCCAAACAAATAACACTTTAAATATTCTTATCCTTAAGGAAATTGTCCAGCTGTAAAGAAGGCATGGAAAGATAATCTGGTCCAGATATTTGTAGGGATGTTTAAAAAAAGAACGCGTGGGAGGGCGATTCAGGGGCGAATACAGGTGTGGGTGGATTCCCCTATTCCATGGGATCCGGCCATGTTCTTGTTTAATAGGCCTGTCCCAGGGGTGATGGGTGGGAGTCGGATCTTAGCTAAGCACTGCTTTAGTGCTGGTCGGGTGGTGATTCCTCGTTCTTGGAAGCAACCTGGATGTCCCTCAGTGGGTAAGTGGAGGAGTCTTCTGGAATATATTGCTGAGAGGGAGAGGTTACTGGCAAGAGAACGGAACACTATAGCTAAGTGGAAACAGATATGGGCTCCTTTGGGTATTTCAAAAGGTGGTACTAGGTGACATGAGAGGCGGGGTGATTGACTAATGATGTCCCTGGGAGGAAAGGGGTGGGGGGTGGGGGGTGGGGGTTAATGGGAAGTTATTTCTGTTCTTGCATTAATAATTCTGTTATAAAAAGTTAAAATACAACTGGGAACGGTTAAGTACTGAGAAGGGGTTCTGCACTGCGGGGCCCCTCCAAGAGATGACTTTGTCTAATGCATAATGTTTAGATATGTATGTATTACATTGTACCTGTGCTGAAGTCATTCAATAAAGATCCTGGTTAAAAATTAAAAAAAAAACAACAACCACGTGGTCTCAACTGCAGATAGGCTTTTCTTTGAGTAATTCTAGAAACATCAGGAAATAATGTGTTAAAAGCCTGATCATGTTCATTGAGAAATGTGAGGAGTAAAGAAGCCCTGTTAGAAATGATGTCTGTGGAAGATTCTGAAAAAGAAGAAACATCTAAGGTATCAGGTAGCAACATCACATTCCTATGACGCTTGTCACAGGTAAATAATGCAGTGTGGAAACAGCAATAGAATCAACATTGGAAAAAAATGTAACATTTCAGAAAAATATTTCTTTAACAACTCTAAATGGGATAATAACATAAAAACATAAGAGTAGCCATACTGGGTCAGACCAAAGGCCCATCTAGCCCAGTATCCTCCTTCCATCAGTGGCCAAGCCGGGTCACAAGTATCTTGCAGAATACCAAACTAGAAAGATTTCATGCTGCCTACCCCTGGAGTAAGCAGTGGCTTTCCACATGTCTACTTAAGGGTTTATAGACTTTGAATCCAGAAATTGTCCAAATTTGTTTTATACCCAGCTACACTAACCACTTTTACCACATCTTGCAATAAGTTCCACAGCTTAACCATGTGTTGAGTGAAAAACATGTTTTAAAAAACTATTGCTATGTAACTTTATGGCATGTCCCCTAGTCTTTGTACTTTTTGAAAGAGAAAACAGTTCATGTTTACCTGTTCCAACTATTCAGGATTTTGTAGATCCCTATTAAATTTCCCCTCAGCCGTCTGTTCTCCAGCAGAAGATCCCTAACCTTTTTAGCCTTTTCTTCACATGAGTTGTTCCGTCTCAGTTGTTTTGGTCACCCTTTGTACCTTTTCTAAATTCCACTATTTCTTTTTTGAGATGTGACAATCCGAATTGCATACAGTGCTCAGGGTACGGTCCTACTAGGGTGTGATAACTGAAGCATTATATCTTTTTTTTTTTTTTTTCTCTCTATTCCATTTCTAATAATTCCTACTGGAATAATGCTTTCTGTTTGCTTTACTGGATGTTGCCACACCCTGAGCAGAAGATTAACATATTGTCCACAATGACACCTAGATCTTTTTCTTGGGTGGTGATTCCTATTGTGGAATTTAGCATCATTTAGCTGAAGTGTAGGTTTTTCTTCCCAATGTACTTCACTTGCACTTGTCTACATTACATTTTATCTGCCATTTGAATGCCCAGTCTTCAGTCTCTTAAGGTGGTCCTGCAATTTCTCAACAGTTCAAGTGCGATTTAACAACTTTGAATTCCATGTCCTACAAATTGGATCACCTCACTCAGCACTGGTCCTAGTACAGATCTCTGTGGCACTCCACTGTTCACCCTCCTTCACTGAGAGAAATGTCCATTTAACCTCTCTTTTAACCAGTTCAGTCCACAACAGAACATTGCCTCCTATCCCATGGCTTCTTAATTTCTTCATGGGCTGCGTTGTCAAAAGCTGTCTAAAAATCTAGGTATATAACTTATACTGGCTTACCTTTATCCACATGTACGTCGTTGTTGTAAATCACTAAGAATGGCAGATTGTGCAGTATGTAAATTTTTGAAATGTTTATTATACCTTCAAAAAAATTAGTAAATTGGTGAGGGAAGAATTCCTTTGGTAAAATATATGTTGATCCTGTCCCATTAAGTATTTGTTCAATGTCGGGTTCTCGAGGGCCTTTGCATTCTGTCAGGTCCTCGAGGCAGAACCGGAAATCGTGAGCCCTTGGACCCCTGCCGAGGAGTGGCAGAGGCAGGCAAGACCACCCTGGAACTGGACACACAGAAGAACAGGACTGGAACTCTGGATTGGAAGCAGGCAACTGGAACCGGCAGAACAGGAACAGCTTCACCTGGACTTAGCCACCGTTCCGCTGGAGTTGAGCTGGCAAGGCTTGCAGGACAAGGCCGGAACTGGAGATCCAGAGGACCCACCCTGGGTCTAGGAAACACAAGGAAGCTATACTAAATACTAGACTGCGCTGCACGCAGCCGCTCAGCCAGAAACACAAGACAGACTATGAAGACAAGACGTACAAAAGCTTTAGCAGGAGCAAGGACTAGGGCATACATGCAAGCTAGGCAGAACGGGGATCAGGGAATACCCACAGTGTAAACCCACTAGCTAGGTAGAGGCAGGATACAGGATAAACACCCAGGAAATACACACTAGCTAGACAGAGACAGGATTCAGGATGACACTCAGGATATATAAGCAGGGTTCAGGGATAAACGCCCTAGCTAGGCAGAGGCAGGGTTTAGGATAACCCTCAGGGTAAACGCCCTAGCTAGGCAGAAACAGGGTTCAGGATATTCAAGCAGGGTTCAGGATATACACCAGGAACTAGCAGAGTCAGGCTGAAGCTACAGACTCCCACCACAAGCAGAGGGAGAATGGCTGAAGGCATCAGACTCCAAACACAGAGCAAGGGAGTAGAAGGACAAGCAGTCCACAGACACAGAGTGGCAGGGCAGAGCCCCCCACGGAAGGACCAGCAGTCCACAGACACAAATAGAAGGGCAGAGCCCACACAGAAGGACTAGTAGTCCACAGACACAAAGAGAAGCTGGGCCAGAACCCAGAGAAAGGCTAAGCTGTAGTGCAGCAGAACACTAACTAACCTGACCTGGCCTAAAGGCATAACACCATGCAAAGGCCCTGACTGCAAGCACAGCACTTCCTTATGAAGGCCCTCCCTGATGAGGTCACAGGCACGGGACTCAGGCAGAAAGTACACTGAAGCACAGGAAGGCTTCTCACACCAGTGTTGCCAGGTGGGCGGTTTTACCGCCCAATTGGGCGGTTTTCCGCGACCCGCCGCGGGAAATTTTTGCCCGCGGCGGGTTGCGGTTTTTTGGGCGGTTTTTTAGGCTTCCGGGCGGCTTTTTGGGCGGCTTTTTGATTTTTTTCGGCCGTGGGGGGCGGGGTTAGTGACGTTTTTGGGCGGGGTTAGTGACGTTTTGGGCGGGGCCGATGACGTGGGAGGTGGGGCCGATGACGTGGGAGGCGGGGCCGATGACGGGGAGGCGGGGCTGATGACGGGGAGGCGGGCCCGATGACGTGGGAGGCGGGGCTGATGACGGGGAGGCGGGCCCGATGACGTGGGAGGCGGGGCCGGTGACGGCGGGGGCGGGGCCGGTGACGCGGGGGTGGGGGTGTCAGGGGCGGGGTTTGTGTTTGGGCGGGTTTTGGGCTGGTTTCTGGCCCGGATTGGGCTGGAAAAAACATTTCTACCTGGCAACCCTGTCTCACACCCAGGTGCAGTATAGTGAAGCAATTAGAGTCATGCTGCTGGAAGTAGCCAGCACAGAGAGCCAGAGCTGCTCAGAAAGGACAAATAAAAGAAACAGGAGCCAGCTAAGAAGCTGACCCCCCAGAAATAAGGTAAGTCTGAGGGTGGTCACGACCACAGACGTGGCATTCAGTAATTTTGTCTTTATAATGGTCTTTACTATTTTGCCTGGCCTGACTTCAGGCTTACCTTGTCCTGTAGTTTCCCAGATTTGCTCCTTCTAAGATTGAGTGGTGTGAGCAGTGCTGTGAAGGGAAGGATTTTACCCTGGGCTGTTTTGCCTCCAGGTGGAGTTGGGGACTGCCACTAAAAAGTTATGGTAGCTGTTTTGATAGCAGAGCTGGCATGGGCAGGGGCAACTGGGGATCACTCCTGGCCTCACTTCATCGCTAAACTACCAGGTGTATAATTATGGTACAGCCAGAGACCCCCCCCCCCCCCCCCCCCACTGGAATGGTGGAGGGCCCAGTCATAGAGCTCAGGCTATTACAGACCTTGGCCGAGTCAGAAATCTGATGACTGACATAACTGGGAGCTTACTGGAAAAGTATGGCCTAGTTTGTAGCCCGGATTCAGGCCTAAATAAGTTAAATTAGGGAAAGTTAGATCAAGGAAAAAAATGAAAAAAAATGGATGATTAGAGAATTAAATTGGAAACTATCAGTTGCAAAGTGGATTTTTCTCTAATCTAAGTTAGAAAAACAAGTTGAGAAATGAGTGAATCATGCCAGGGTGCCAGGTGCAAGGAAATGATTGAGAAAAAGGGGGTGTCAACTTTCCAGTTAGGCAAGATTGTGGTCAGCCAGTTTGGAATTTACATTAGAGTCAATGGGAATGCATTGGTTTTCTATGTACTCGAAATTGTATATAAGAGAGGGCAAAAACTGAGCGTTGTAGAAGACCTTTTGACTTGCTGCACGAAGTGCTGCCTGTTTGTCCACCCATCTGCTTGTATTCCTGATCCTGCTGTATTGTTGTGGTAAGCTATAATAAAGGTAATTATCCTTATAGTCTCTCCTCTCACTCCTTTCTATAGAATGTCTAGAGAATTAAATGGACTTCTGGTTAAAATGCTTGATAAGAATACACATATGTTAGTGGACATTAGAAAGGCAAGTCACTTAACCCTCCATTGCCCCATGTGGGCCGCATTGAGCCTGCCATGGATGGGAAAGCGCGGAGGGCAAATGTAACAAAAAAAAAATTAATGAGTCAGATACGTGCTGGCACTTTATAGATGGCAGCCTTGTGAGGAACCTCTCCGGTGTATGGCTAGTTTGCCAACCCACCACAGAGGGTCATCGTGGGTCTAACAAACCCTAAATAAAAACATTGGCGTCCCTCTGTTTGTTTTCCGAACACTTTCCTCTCACTTTTTTTCTTTTCTTTCTTCCACGCAGTCTCTGGCCGCAGAGGGGATATATTCCCGAACATGCGGCGTCCAGATCCTGCGTTTGTTCTTTCTGATCTCTCCTTGTTACTTTTCTTCTCTATCCACCTAAGCTTCTATCCTTTCTGTGTCCTTTTTCGTTCTATCCTCTTCCTTCTCTATGGTTCTCTCCCTCACTTCTCTTCAGTTTCTCTCCACTACTGGATAGTTGTGTTCCGGTACTGGCCACTCCCTATGACTCTTAGAACCCTCTCTTGGACAATTCTGTCCACCATGCTGTCTCCTTCCTCCCCTTATCTCCTTTTCTCTTTTAACCTTTTCTTTTCTTTTTCTTTATGACTTCCACTCTGCCACTTAGGGCGTTGTCACTTCCTCCTTTTTTGCTGATGCACTTGCTTTATATTCTTCTCTTCTTTATCTTATTAGGGCGTTCCCTTCTTTTTCTCTCTGCCTGTTTTTGGACGCTCTTTGCTTTATTTCCTTCTAGCACATGCTCTTCTCTTTCTTACCTACTCCACGGCGCATTTTTGCGCTAACCTGCTGCATTTGCTTTCTACTACCTGTTTGTGTCAATTGTGTCTTCTTTCCTATCTATATAACCTCTTGGCCAGCGTTGACCCGGAGATCCGCCTTGTGCGTCGAAACTGGTAGCTGGCCATCTATTCTTGCAACCTCCTCTACTTTTCACCTCTGATATATTCTGGTCCGTCTGATCTCTGACAAGCGGTCTTTATGCTGCAGCGCTCTTGTTGCTAACGCTAGTCTCTGATCCGGATCTTGTCATTTATGTGGTCTGTAATAAATTATGATGATGTGTGTTATCCCAACAGCATTTGGTATGAAAAGTTGAAACAGTCCCTACACACTCTTTCCTGATAATCCTGGTATACTATCCATTTTTCTTTCTTCCTGTATAATTGGTTATTAGCGTGGGGAAACTTGCGCTTAACCAGCTGGAGCGTGGGTTCACTGTGCCCAGTCCTTTATCGTTTCTAAGGCTGCTTTTTGACTAGGTCTTCATGTGCCCCCTCCTTGGGGGTAACTATCGGCTAGCAGCTGTTCAACTATCATTCTGAGTCTGTTCTCTCTATAAAGAACAGCATTACACAACGTCCATAACGCCCCCTTACCAATTTATGCTTGTCTGGGTGTCCTGGTTTACTACTAGTTTTGTTTTATGTTATTCTTTTCATTTACGCTTGTCTTTAATAACTGTTATTCCACCTGTTCTGTCCGCCTTTGCTGAGGCTCTGCACCTCTGTGCTCTGTGATAGATTCATCTTTCCCTATTTTCTTGTTCCCCTGCCTGTAATCTTTGTCCCCGTCATTTGAGCTGAGTTGACATCTCAATGCTTGTCTTTTATGAAAAGTCTTGTGTCCCTTCCCCAGTATCTAGTTTTCCCTTCCTTTGCCAGGCATGTGCCAGTCTCTCTCTCTCTCTGTTTTCGTAAGCTCCCGCTATTTGCCAGCTCTGTTTCGTTTACCCTTTTAATCTGTTTAACTTGCCCGGTCTATCGTGTCTCATCTCAGCTCCACATCTGCCTGTACTCCAGAGCCCATGCACTTTTCGGTCACAGCCTTAACAATCATTTATTTGAACACCCATTGTGTATTTCTGATTCATGACCTACATGTGTGCCCCTTCCCATGGCAGTCTACATAATTGTGCAGGCAGTTTACTCTTCTCATCTCTCTCCCACCTTCCTTCCTTCTCCATAAATTTGTGTGTCCTGTTCTTTTACTTTCAGAAATTACCCCCCCCCCCCCCCACACACTTTATTTTGTTACTCTCATATTCTGTCTCTCACCTTTTTCTGCTATCTGTCTTCTCTCCTTCTTAAATAATGACTAGCAGGATGCTTAACCTCCTGAGCCTAAATTAGTTATGGGTAGGACCCTTACTCATCTACTGATATTCACGGATATCAGGAGTCAGATGAAAGAGGTCATGTTAGAGGAATATGTCTTAAGCCTTCTGGGAGACTTCCCTCGTCCATTTGGACACATGTCCATTGTGGGAGAGGGGCAATTCTTCCCGGGATAGAAAGGAAGAATAAAAACATATCTTTCACCTACCACTCTTACTCTTGGTTAAAATCATTCCAAATCATTCTAGCCCTCTGTATGTTGAACACTAATTTGATGAAAGTGGCAACTACTGACAGCCCAAAGCCCCCCCCCCCCCCCCCCCCCGCTTCTCTTTCCCTTATATGGTATTGGAACTTCCTGCTACTCTGATCAGAAACCACTGTATTTCCTGTGTTGTACTTCGAGACTTTTTTTTTTCCCCTTTTCTGATGGCTGCTATTAAACTCTTTTCTCTCAGCTGTCCCCATCGTGCCTTCAATTCTATTACCTCTTATAAGGCAAGCGGAGCTTTCCTTCTGCATGCCTCACATAGTTAAACTCACCACTTTGATCTTGCTCTTTTACCGTTAACTGTATGTCCCTGTGACCCTTTCTGGCTCTGTTTTAATGACCCAAGTTTGTTTGGTCCCGGGGGTTTTTCCCACTGTTCTGGACACCCTCACCTATATATCCTCTCCTTTGTGGGTCATTCTGAGTTTCGCTACAGGGCTAGTGTGCTACTGCTGTTAACCGGCTCCCATTTCCTCCCCATTTCTTGGTGCGTAGTTTCTTTCAGCTTCCCCTGGCTACTTCCTGGTTTAGATTTCTAATGTACAGTCACATCCTGCCTGGGCTATAATCGTCCCCTCCTCCTCTCCGTTGATCAGGCTGTGTGCCTGCAATTCTGTGATCATGCCACCAGGGGCGTAGCTAGACAACAGATTTTGGGTGGGCCTAGACAGGAAATGGGTGGGCACCAAGTGTTCTCTCCCCCCCCCCCCCCCCCCCCAACAAATATGTCAGCTGGTGGGAAAACGCTTCTTTCCACCTTGGCAGTCTGCAGCAGGCATGCATTAAAAACTGAGCATGCGCAGATGCCGGTAGCATGGAGAGTAGTGTTTTCATCACCATCAGGGGGAAGTTTTCAACTGGCGGAGCTTGGGATCCCCACCAGCTACCGCTAAACCTGTGCTACTGTTGGGTGGGCCTGAGCTCTAAGTGGGTGGGCCCTGGCCCACCTGTGGCTACGCCACTGCATGCCACTTTTAGGTTCACGCTGGTTATTTGATTTTACATAAGTCCCTTGTTTGCTTCGTGCAACCCCCCCCCCCCTCCCCCCCCCCCCCCCCCCCCCCCCCCGGCTTTCCTCTCTCTCTCATGACTCACTGCCTTTCTTCCTGTCCCACTGAAACTTCTGACTCTGCCAGTGTCAGAATGGCAGCTCCGGGCATCTCTTCCCCCGTCGTACCCAATCTATTAATAAACTCAGTCTACACATCTGTTATGGTCACACAGAGCTTAAAAGTATCTTTTACTGATAATCAAGTTGCCTTTGTGCACTTTATATTTCTTTCCCCTTGGTGGTATGAGTTTGCAGGTGCTTTCATTTTTCCTTTAAAATTGATTCACAATATTTTGCTCCTGAAATTGCTCTGACTTTCATTTGATGGTAGCCAGACCTCTCTTAAAAGAAATGCAGCCGTCTCAAACGTTTCTCTCTCTCTCTCCTTACTTCCTTGCCTGTATCTTTAGGATTATGTCACAGTTTCCGTTCGTCCCTAGACCTTTGCTTTCTAACCCTCTGGCTAAGGTACTGGATTTCTCCCCCGCTACCGTTTGTGAATTACAAAGCTACTATGGGAACTTCGTGCTGCGTCGTTCTGAGTTATACTTAGCTGTTTGTTTTCTGTCTCCTCCATATAAATTATATTACGGCACATTGAAGTTCCATGCTTTGCTCAAGTACTAGGTTTCATTTTAATGCTTTTTGTCCTTGGACACACCTACTTCCTCCTTTAACCACTGAAGTTTCGGATGCTGCTGTGCTGGCTTTCAATCTTGCCTTGAAACTCATTTTTTGCTTTAAAAACACTTGCTATATAGGCCTAATTTTACCTTATAATATTTTTGCTCTATTTTATTTCACGGCTAGAGTCTTGTAACACCCCAGGACCGGTTGCTGTCCAGGGTTTTGTAAATGCTATGCTTAGTAACTAGCCCATTGCCCAGTTTCATTAAAGCTGTGAAACCTTTTCCTGTTTCTTAATTTACCAGGAAACTCATGACGTATTGTATTGCAAAGCTGGTAGAAGGGTTTCTGAGCATTTTGGTTTGAAAAATCGTGTCTCCGGTACCAGACTGTATTTTATTTGTGTGTGCAGACATTGTCTTATTTAAATGTATCTGTAATCTGTTCCCCGTTAACTTGTCATGTGGCCACATAGTTGTTTGGGGGTTTTAATCTATAAAATTCAGTATTCTTTTAGTTCTGGTTTCTAAAGTTTTTTTCTTCCAAATGCTACAGAAAGGCTGTTTGTATGGCAACTAAGAACAGATCTGGCTTCTGCTTTGTAAAATCAGATACCTTAGTGTTTTTGCTTAGCGCTAGTTTATCACTTTAAGAGTAACAAGCTTTCTCACTACTTAATGCAGAGGTTAAAACTTTGATTGAAAGATCTGCTATGAGACAGTAGCTATGCATTAACACCAGCGTTGTAGAATCATTGACCCTCTCATTTCTTTTTGGAAATCATTATTGGTGAACTCATTGCAATTACACTTTATGAGTCTATATCCTAACCATTTGATTATGGTCTGGCATATAGAGATTAACCCTTGCATAACATAACTAAGTGATACACCAGAACCAAAGAAATTCAGGTTGCTATCATTTCAAAGCACAGTTAAGATTTTTTGCATTACAGAGGCTGCAGTACTAGCCACGCACAATTGCCGACTTCCTCTTCATCTGTTTCCAGAGGTACAGTTCTCAATAAAGTAATAACTTTCTTTCTCTCTTTTTCTCTCCTGTCATATTAATTCTATGAAGACTAATTACACCAGCATGAAGTTTTAATATGAAAAATTAAACTTAGTTTTTCTTTGATATATAGTCCTATTTTCAGTAGCCATAATGTCCAATGCTTGCAGTGAGGAATAAACTCAAATTAAGCACAGGAAGCACGGTTGTTTCGTGATTTCCCCAGGAACGAATGACAGGGATTAACCCTTGTAGTTCTTATTTTCTCTGAAGTTCATTTGTACAAAAGTTTTAAACTCAGTAGACTTTACATGATACAGGAATTAATTATGTGATTCAGATTTTTAATAACTATATGGATTTTATTTTAGATTGTGTTATCCTTAATAGTCTTTGTTTAGAATTAAATTCACAATGTAAGCTTACAGGCTGTCCCATTTACCATACTGGTCTATATAGACATATCCTAATGGTCAAATGTGTGCATTTATTGCCTTAATAAGATTTGTACCCACTACCTGCTACACTCAATAACCTGCCATTGCAGGAAGAAACATTTTTCTACGTTAACAAATTCTTTTTCATTACTGTCTTACAGAATAATTATTATCTCATATATATTGCCTTTGTCCAAATATAGTAATATAAAATTCTTATTTTTGTTGTATTTTTATTATTGCCCCGTCCCTCTTAGTAGCTTCTGTTGTTATATGGTTATCACTGTAACTTAAACTTATATTGCCCTGCCTTCTAACTTACCGACTCTGGCACTTGGTCCTAGGTTTGATCATAACCCAATACTACTCTAGAACATTGTTCTACATTACACTACTCTGGAACATTATTCTAGAATATGGTTCTAGACTGCCTTCGTTCTAGCATCTGCCACAATACATACTTGGTTACATATGTTTCATGTTATAGCATTGATTCTTTTTGATGTAAGTATGATACAATTGGTTCTGTGTCTATATTTATTTGTACTGCTCTATAACATAGTTCTAGAGCACATTACGAATCTAGAACATAGTTCTAGACTACTTTGAATCTAGAACCCACAACCAAATTTCAATACTGATATATAATTTTCCCTTTTTTTTTTTGTTACATTTGTACCCCATGCTTTTCCACTCATGGCAGGCTCAATGCGGCAGGCAATGGAGGGTTAAGTGACTTGCCCAGAGTCACAAGTAGCTGCCTGTGCCGGGAATTGAACTCAGTTCCTCAGTTCCCCAGGACCAAAGTTCACCACCCTAACCACTAGGCCACTCCTCCACTTTCCTGACGTGCAGGTGCCTGTTAGTGGCAATTGGCACCTGCTTGTCTGAGATTATCCCTTGATTTGGTATCCCTGGTAAAATTACTACTAATAATGGTACACACAGAAATGCTAAGTAGTAGTAGTAATGAACTGTTGAAATCTTTTCTTCCTGCTCTAGGTATTACTCACAGGATTGTTTGCATTTACAAACCCACTAGCAATGGTTTAGTTGAACGTTACAATGGGTTGCTTAAAACCAAATTGATACAGCAGCCTAACTAGGGAACTAGATCTTAAACAGTTGGCATTCCTGTGTTAACTATGATTCAATTTCATTAACATTTATTTGCTTTTATTTCCTTCATTTTAGGGGTATAGTTCTGGACTACGCATACTATGATGTCTTTCTTGCCCTTTATCAAAAGCTGTATTTCTACGAAGTATGTGTCTCTCTCATGTTTCTTATATTATGGTATATAGAAATTTCGTGTTTTGTTTGTCACCTCCTTCTCCCCTTCTTGTTTCTGTTTTTGGGTACTAAGTAGGTAGGCCCAGTTTTACCTTATAAAATTTTCGATTTATTTTCATTCCACAGCTGGATCCTTAGAACCTTAAGGTGTCCAACATTTCATCCCTCATATACGTAAATATACAGACAGGCTCTGCTGTTTCAGGCTGGAGATTATTGCCAAGTGCTTGCTTACATTTGGTCATTTAAATTTGGGTGATTTTTACTCCAATTCCCTATACTATATACCTTTTCTATTTCTATATCTTCATTTTCAAATACGTTAGAACAATTGACAAGTACTGGTACTTGCAGGGATCGCGGTAAAACACCCCATAAGGGACTAATATCTGCCTTTGGCAGGTTAACCATGGTTGGGGTGACAGTAACTAAAAATGTAGATTTCTGAATGTACACCTGTTTTAAGGTGACCTCTAGTGAGGTGTTTTGTCTTGCGTAGCTGACATATCTGGCCCCCTTGGATGTACTTGTAGCTGGTGTCGATCAGTTGATGGGGTATAACTACTGATCTAGAGATTATTCGGGTGGTGTCCGGCCTAATTCCGGCAGGGTATATCCTGGGTTTCTAAGTCTAAACACTTAGGAATGTTTGGGTGTGTATAATGTGTATAATCCCTACTTTTTCAGATTTTTTTTTTCTTTAGATACACTTACTAAATTTAACGCTTATGTTGGGCGCTTATATTGAGTTGTGTGCAAATGTTAGTTCTCTGTCTCTCCAAATTATGGGGATTCCTTTACCATCCATTTTGTGAGCAGTTAAATCTTGTACAAGTACTTTGATGGTGGAGTGAGTTCCTAGTTCTTTGGAGACAATGCATAAGGTATAGACATTGAGAGATATTTGAGCCATAGTAGGTACATAAGAGATATTGGAGTCATAGCAGATACATAACAGATGTTTGATATAGTATAAATATAGTTAGAGTTCAGGGACTGATGCTCTGCGGGGCTTCCACTCGCTGTGGGGCAAATTCTTGTGTTGTCCCTATGGTTGGTGACAGTGCCTAGTTAGGGATCGTTAGGGATTTAGATACAGTTAGGAGACTAACACAAACGTAGTTTTAGGAACATGTAAATACTTAGATACAGTTTTAGGGACTAACCCAGATTTAGTTAGAAATAGTATAGGGAATGTAGGGAATATGGTTAGAGTAGTTAGGGAATGGTGGAATGGACATTTGAGTCCTTTAGCGTACATTTTTTACAGTGCGTGTCCCCCGCTTTACCTATCTGTCTATCCAGCGCAGGGTAACACAGTAGAGGGGGTGTGCCGTGTTGTCTGCCCCGGGACGCTGGCGTGGGCTTACGGATTTCCCTGTGTACCTGTAGCTCGTTGTCACGTTAGTTGTGGTAAACCTACAGAGTTGGTGATTTTTAGTTGTATTTAGGTTTCAATTTCATTTCCTTTTTGCAATTCTGTATTCGGATTTCTTGTTGAGATAATAGTGACATGTGTTTTATAAGACTAGGTTTATTAGTACAATTTGACACAACCCACATGTCGGTGCTTTACCATACCAGAGTTCTGGTACCCAACTCATTATGCTGCCTCTTGAGAGAGTGATAAATCACTTCCCAGGAGACCGCAACAATCTTATAAAATTTTGACAAATATGGCATTCCTGGAATAAATTCCAGCCTGAACTCTCTTGGCCCCGTAATGGCACCTTTAATGCCAAAATTATCAAAAGGTTATATAACTTTGTTTACACATACGTACCAGAT
The DNA here is from genome assembly GCF_901765095.1 of Microcaecilia unicolor. Classification (NCBI taxonomy): domain Eukaryota; kingdom Metazoa; phylum Chordata; class Amphibia; order Gymnophiona; family Siphonopidae; genus Microcaecilia; species Microcaecilia unicolor. The sequence goes on along the minus strand of NC_044033.1, from coordinate 50,605,609 downwards.
TCTATCCGTCATCTACACTGGCAGATCATCCGTAGATGGATTGACACTGTCACTGATAGCGTGATTCCAGACACGGTGGATCTAACCTCAGTACAGATATCTGGTAAGGTCGATCTTAAACGGCGGCCTGTTGAGCGGCCCCCTGCAAAAGTCATCACTAGTTGTCCACAGCTTGATCCTCGTTCCCGTTGCCCCAACGGAAGTCATCCCAACGTTCACTGTTGGCAATGTGACAAAGGTGGTCATTATACCTATGAATGCAGGGATACTTACCAGCCTGATTGTGTTGCTCAAAGCACAAACCGTACCAGAGCTTCAGTGGACTCGTCCAGTTCCCCTTGCCCCAGTTCCCCCAACCTGCGGCAATTATGGAGGGAACTGCATAATGAAAAATATTTCCCCCTGACTACTACCTGGACACGCCTGCCACTGTCATGTATGTAGACCGTGGCTATGATAACAATCTCAGAGACCAAGGTCTCCAACCTTACCGCCCGGACCGTAGAAACAATTACCCTGATTCTCGGGGAAGGCAACCCCGTTCACGACCGCAAGGAGGTTCATCGGATAACACTAGGCACCCTAGAGACTATCGCTCTCAGCCTAGCCCAAATCGTCGGGTCAATGTTGAATGTTACCGTTGTCACAATTACGGCCATTTTGCAGCCGAATGCCCCAACCTCCATTTCCACGAAGGGAGCGCCATCAACCTCCCTCAGACCCCCAATCGTTGCATGTCCCCCAGATGCAGGGACAACAACCCCAGAGAGATCCTCTCGGGGGCCCCAATGACCATATTAATGGTTGGCGACCCAGGGTCCTCTCCTCGCAAGTCAACCCGAACCGCCGTGCTAATGTCTGATGCCGGCGCTGCCATAGTTTTGGCCATTACGCTGCCGAATGCACCCAGTCACACCCCCGCCATGCAAAACTACTTCCCCCAATTATTCTGACAGTTGAGCTTCTCACTCAGTACCCCAAATCCATTTCTATATATGTGTATTGGTGTGATGTTTCTGTTTCTGTTACAGGTGACATAGGTCTGATGATAACCCTGTTTTTGTTCTATACTTAAAGGTTACATTTCAAGTTTATATTTGGTAGTACCATACAAATGGCATAACTGAGCCAGCAGGTTTTTTTTTTTTTTCATTTGCTATGATACATAACCCCCCCCCCTCCCCCCACCCCGGGATTTCTTATCAACTGCAGGGATGGGCGATCCCCGGAGGGTGTTTCTTTTATGTTTTTTTTATATACCTTAACTGACTTATTTATGCCATTTTGCTCTATACGGGATCCCTTTTACATACAGCTGTGTATTTCTCATTTTTGTACTGTTTACTGCTTTATCTGTTGCGCTGTTTAAATTGACGTGACATTCACTTATTTAGTTTTTTATTTTACATGAATATCAAGCCTTCATTCTTGAAATCTCTTTATGGTTTGTGCGTAAAATCTGCAAGCTTATCATTATTTCCTTGTCTAAGAAAGCGGAAATATTTAAAAACCATTAGCATACGGCATTTCCAGTTCTTTTGATTGTGCCGTTATATAGATGCAAGAAATATTCCCTTGAACTGGCCATTCATGGGAGCATTTTATGCTGCTCATGGATTTTGTAGTATTCTTGAACAAGGATTTGGTGAAGCTTTCAGACCAAAAGAAGGAATATTATGCACTCCACTTACTGATTCCTTTTTATTTAACACAGGTAGTCACAATGACCTGTGGAATGCGCTTTCTATCTCTCTGCCTTTCAATGCGAGTGAATGTGAGAAAAACTGGTGTCAGAATGTGCTAGACTATTCGTGTGCAGCTGTCCTGGAATTTATGCTTTGTGTCTTTGGCTCCCTGCTTGCTTCAACTAACTCTTGTCACGTGGTGGTTTTGTCTTGAAGCGATATGCTATTTCCTGCTTCTTCAACTGGTTGCAAAATGTTACTTAAACCCCATGTGAAGGTCACTCACTTATTGACTCCAAATTCTTTTTGACTTTTTTTATATTTCCTCCCTTAGAGGGGCATTGATCTGAAATTTTGGTTACACATTAATTATTCCACATTAATTATACCACCAAATATAAACTTGAAATGTAACCTTTGTAAGTATAGAACAAAAACAGGGTTATTAACAGACCTATGTCACCTGTAATAGAAACAGAAACATCACACCAATACACATATATAGAAATGGATTTGGGTTACTGAGTGAGAAGCTCAACAGTCAGAATAATTGGGGGAAAGTAGTTTCGCATGGCGGGGGTGTGACTGGGCGCATTCGGCAGCATAATGGCCAAAACTATGGCAGCGCCGGCATCAGACATTAGCACGGCGGTTCGGGTTGACTTGCAAGGAGAGGACCCTGGGTTGCCTACCATTAATATGGTCATTGGGGCCCCCGAGAGGATCTCTCTGGGGTTGTTGTCCCTGCATCTGGGGGACATGCAACAATTAGCGGTCTGAGGGAGGTTGATGGCGCTCCCTTCGTGGAAATGGAAGTTGGGGGCAATCGGCTGCAAAATGGCCGTAATTGTGACAACGGTAACATTCAACATTGACCCGACGATTTGGGCTAGGCTGAGAGCGATAGTCTCTAGGGTGCCTAGTGTGATCCAATGAGCCTCCTTGCGGTCGTGAACGGGGTTGCCTTCCCTGAAAATCAGGGTAATTGTTTCTACGGTCCGGGCGGTAAGGTTGGAGACCTTGGTCTCTGAGATTATCATAGCCACGGTCTACATACATGACAGTGGCAGGCGTGTCCAGGTAGTAGTCAGGGAGAAAATATTTTTCATTATGCAGTTCCCTCCATAATTGCCGCAGGTCGAGGGAACTGGGGCAAGGGGAACTGGACGAGTCCACTGAAGCTTGTGCTTTGAGCAACACAATCAAGCTGGTAAGTATCCCTGCATTCATAGGTATAACGACCACCTTTGTCACATTGCCAACAGTGAACGTTGGGATGACTTCCGTTGGGGCAACGGGAGCGAGGATCAAGCTGTGGACAACTAGTGATGGCTTTTGCAGGGGGCCGCTCAACAGGCCGCTGTTTAAGATCGACCTTACCAGATATCTGTACTGAGGTTAGATCCACCGTGTCTGGAATCACGCTATCAGTCCAACGAAGCAAACACCCACAGAAGGTGAGCTCTCCACAGGAAAACCAACGGTAGGCAAAACAAACAGTGGATCCAATAAAAGTCCTCTCACAATGAGTGTCTTCCTGAACAAGGTCTTTATTAACAGTAGCACAATTGACCCGACACGTGACGTGTTTCGGCCGTGAGGCCTGCGTCAGGGGTCTATAAAATAATATACATAAAAATGCAAATGTAATTAAAAACATAATTAAACCATGAAAATACAAATGACATTGTATACATGTTTGAACCATTAAAACAACTAAATAGAATAAAAATAGAATAAAAATATATCAAATAATGATAAATGAAAATGTTATGAATATATAAATAATATGAATATAAATCAATAAGGAATAAAATTATTCACATAGAGATAAATGAGGACAAGACATGAAATAAAGTGCTCAACAATATATAATGCCAAAATAGGGAACATACCTAGTGTTATCTGAAGAAAAAATGCCTTGTAGGTCAGATGAAAAAAACAGCACTAAAACTGCTAAAAGAGGTATCTAAAATAAATGTATAAATCAATAAAATGAATAAATACATACTATACATACAATCATATGTAGCAAAATAAAATAAAAGCAGGACACAGAAGTATGAACAGGGATCTCAAAATTAATATGCATAAAGGTATAGAAAAAGATGAGACTATGTATGTAAAGATAAAAAATGAAAAGTATTTTGAAAAATGTTGCTAAACGCCAAATGATATGAAAACAGACTGTTGCTAAGTACCACCGATGTATAAATAAATAATCCAGCTGATGCCAAAGCCCTAAAAAGAGAAAAAAAAACACAAAAAAGAAAATCAAAATACACGTTTTTATTATTCACCACATCTTCGGTTTTATCTTTTGTACTTAGCAACAGTCTGTTTTCATATCATTTGGCGTTTAGCAACATTTTTCAAAATACTTTTCATTTTTTATCTTTACATACATAGTCTCATCTTTTTCTATACCTTTATTCATATTAATTTTGAGATCCCTGTTCATACTTCTGTGTCCTGCTTTTATTTTATTTTGCTACATATGATTGTATGTTCACGCTATCCAAAAATACTAGGACTAGAGGGCATGAGTTGAAGCTACAGTGTGGTAAATTTAAAACGAATCGGAGAAAATTTTTCTTCACCCAACGTGTAATTAGACTCTGGAATTCGTTGCCGGAGAACGTGGTACGGGCGGTTAGCTTGACGGAGTTTAAAAAGGGGTTAGATAGATTCCTAAAGGACAAGTCCATAGACCGCTATTAAATGGACTTGGAAAAATTCCGCATTTTTAGGTATAACTTGTCTGGAATGTTTTTACGTTTGGGGAGCGTGCCAGGTGCCCTTGACCTGGATTGGCCACTGTCGGTGACAGGATGCTGGGCTAGATGGACCTTTGGTCTTTCCCAGTATGGCACTACTTATGTACTTATGTATAGTATGTATTTATTCATTTTATTGATTTATACATTTATTTTAGATACCTCTCTTAGCAGTTTTAGTGCTGTTTTTTTCATCTGACCTACAAGGCATTTTTTCTTCAGATAACACTAGGTTTGTTCCCTATTTTGCATTATATATTGTTGAGCACTTTATTTCATGTCTTGTCCTCATTTATCTCTATGTGAATAATTTTATTCCTTAATGATTTATATTCATATTATTTATATTCATACCATTTCATTTATCATTATTTGATATATTTTTTTATTCTATTTAGTTGTTTTAATGGTTCAAACATGTATACAATGTCATTTGTATTTTCATGGTTTAATTATGTTTTTAATTACATTTGCATTTTTATGTATATTATTTTATAGACCCCTGACGCAGGCCTCACGGCCGAAACACGTCACGTGTCAGGTCAATTGTGCTACTGTTAATAAAGACCTTGTTCAGGAAGACACTCATTGTGAGAGGACTTTTATTGGATCCACTGTTTGTTTTGCCATCACGCTATTAGTGACAGTGTCAATCCATCTACGGATGATCTGCCAGTGTAGATGACGGATGGAATCTGTTACGAATGTGTAAACAAAGTTATATAACCTTTTGATAATTTTGTTTACACTTATGTACCGATTCATCCGATGTGTAAGTTCTGCAGGGCTCCTGCAGCTGAGGGCCCAACCCTTGGTGAATGGTAGTCATCGCAGGTGAAGTTTCCAGGCCTCCTTCCCACTTTTGTCTTTTCTCAAGTTCCTACTGGCGATACAGAGCAACATAACGCCCGCGCTTTTGACATTACTTAACCTCTATTGTCATTTAACATATATGATTCGATATCTCCCATCTGTCTTGCTTCATCCAGATTATGCAAGCCAGAAGTGGGGATATAATCTACAAACCCCTGTTCCTTGAACTATACGAGAATTTGCCTTTTGAAATTTTGCTTTTTCACTTTTGGGTTTACACTTAATTAGCGGTGTATTTTCATATTAGCATTGTCTTTCATGTTTCTGCCTATTCAATTCAAATGGCCATATGCCCACCAAGATATAACAATGTATTAGCATGTATCACATGTTATTGATGCTATAGATATTTAGGTATCATTCAGCCATACAGTTATTTTGCTTATTCAACCATGGAATGCCTAGAGACTACCTTGTTCCCCTGTTTACTTCTGACTGCTGATGGACTATTTATGATTGTGCATGCCTAGGATAAAAAACATGGAAAGATCCAACGTTGTACGGCGCATGCCTAGGATAAAAAACATGGAAAGATCCAACGTTGTACGGCGCAAGTATTACAGCCTCAAGCTCTATCCAGGCCCGAAGGATGTTAGATCCGCCAAGGTCTTGGCAATAACCTTTACGACTTGCAAACTACAGGACCACAAGTCTTGGCTCCATGTGAAAGATATACGGGTTTACCCTGCCGCAGAACCAGATGTTACCAGCCCAACCACCTGAGAACCAGCCACTTCCATCATCCAGATTCTTCAGAGCTTCCACCGCTTCAACCACAAGCGAGAATAAAGAAATCGAAACCAATAGTTACCTAATTTGAGATTTTCAGTTGCTATTTATGGACATTATAGATTCATATTTTGTTTTTTCTGTTTAGCCATAATCCTGATTGAAAGGTTCAATTTTATTTTGTTTTCTTATTATTTCCTTTCTAGCTAATGACAGTATCAGCCAGTTATGTCATTATTTAACTTTGGTATAGGCTCACTTAGTTGCATGTCTCTCTGCAGGTTGGACCAAGTTCCAAGTGGGGTAATGGTAGCATTTTTTTTCCTAGGTTCTCTTCCTGTAAAGTTTCATAATCATGGGGATACATGGGACTGACCCATAGAATTGTTGCTACCATCTTGCTGTATAATGCAACCTTATGACTACTATCTGCTTCTTACTGCTTGTGATTGCACGGCCACAATGGGTAGTTGTAAGGCCCGGGAATTCCAACCAGCTCAAGGATTCTGGATATCTACAACCTAAGACAGCCTGCAAACAGAGTACTAACCATATATTTGTTGAGCCCATAACAATGCTTAATCGAAACCACTATTCCTTCCCAAGACCACTGAGATAGATACATTAGATTATCTCCCCATGCACTATGCAACAGATACAATAGAAGCCATAGAAAGACCTGAAATTGTTTATTAGTATGATACACCTGAGATTGATACTGCTCAAATACCTATACTTATTTCATGGAATTATGCTTGCAAAATCAATAGGATAAGCCTGATGAATTTTGTAGATGAACCCATAAATCTGTCCCATTCATAAAACCTTTCTTACCACAGGTTTGAGTAAGTCTCAAGAGGGGTGACATCAGGATTAAGGCCCGAGGGGTTGGGTAATATAAAGGGAATTCCATACACCCCAAATAATATATCACCTGAGAATGAAGTTTCCTATCTTGCACCATACCTTCTAGCAATTCGTAAGACCAAAACTCGCCCTCTCGTTCGATAGCTTGCCACCTTCTGGAATGGATGATAAGCTTGACGAGCTTTGTGTCACCCCCCCCCCCCCCAGATGGGGTGACAAGTGGGGAATATATAATTATGGTACAGCTAGAGACCCCCCACTGGAATGGTGGAGGGCCCAGTCATAGAGCTCAGGCTGTTGCAGACCTTGGCCGAGTCAGAAATCTGATGGCTGGCATAACTGGGAGCTTACTGGAAAAGTATGGCCTAGTTTGTAGCCCGGATTGAGGCCTAAATAAGTTAAATTAGGGAAAGTTAGGTCAACGAAAAAAATGAAACAAAATGGACGATTAGGGAATTAAAATGGAAACTATCAGTTGCAAAGTGGATTTTTCTCTAATCTAAGTTAGAAAAACAAGTTGAGAAATGAGTGAGTCATGCCAGGGTGCAAGGAAATGATTGAGAAAAAAGGGGTGTCAACTTTCCAGTTAGGCAAGATTATGGTCAGCCAGTTTGGAATTTACATTAGAGTCAATGGAATGCATTGGTTTTCTATGTACTCGAAATTGTATATAAGAGAGGGCAAAAACAGCGTTGTAGAACCTTTTGACTTGCTGCATGAAGTGCTTCCCGTTTGTCCACCCATCTGCTTGTATTCCTGATCCTGCTGTATTGTTGTGGTAAGCTATAATAAAGGTAATTATCCTTATAGCCTCTCCTCTCACTCCTTTCTATAGAATGTCTAGAGAATTAAATGGACTTCTGGTTAAAATGCTTGATAAGAATACACATATGTTAGTGGACATTAGAAATGAGTCAGATACGTGCTGGCACTTTATAGATGGCAGCCTTGTGAGGAACCTCTCCAGTGTATGGCTAGTTTGCCAGCCCACCACAGAGGGTCTTCGTGGGTCTAACAAACAAATAAAAACACAGGGATTGTAAGGTAGGTCCAGAGGGTTGCCTATGGGTGGGGGGAGCTTCTGGGTGGTGCAGCTGCTATTGTTTGGTCTGGGAAGGGTAGGGAGGAATACAGTGATTGTGATGGTGGTCCCCCGATGTGTCTAGATTATCCAATATTTTCGGTTATCCGACAACCTGTCAGTTCCATTTATGTTGGATAATTGGAACTTCACTGAAATATAAGTAAATGATCCAGTTTAAAAAAAACAAACAAACCCTGATTAATACCAACAATAAAGTCAGGCATTTAGAGATTATTTTATAACAGAAAGATTAGATTAATAGGGCAGAAAGGTGCCTATTTTTCCCTATTTTTCTTTGAGAGCAGATATAAATTTTAGCACATATTTTACATGTTTACATGCATGTTTTGTTAAATACGTATGTAAATCATAACGCCACTTTCTCTGCCCAAAGTCTACCCCTGAGCATACTTTATTTAAAAGCATATGTTGGCCTGCACCGAGTACTTTTATATGCACCTGATTTTATAAGAACTTATGCACAAAAATAATTTATAAAATTACCCTTCACATACATTTATGTTTAGTAAAATATTTGATATACCAAATTTTCATTTAGGGCCCTGTTTATTAAGCTGCGCTAAGGGTGCACTAGTGTTTTTAGTGTGTGCTAAACCCTAAAGACACCCATAGAAATATATGGGTATCTTTAGTGTTTAGCGTGTGCTAATTTTATGCACACGCTAAAAACGCTAGTGCATCTAGTAAACAGGGCCCCTAGGGATCCTTTTACTAAGCCATGTAAGCATCTATGCATGCCCAACATGCGCCAAAATGGAGTTACCTCCAAACTATCACATGGCTCTTGCAGTAATTTCATTTTTGGTGTGCATCTGATACGTGCGTCTGAAAAAAAACATTTTTTTCAGGCACGCGTAATGAACGCGTGGCAAATGGTGCACATAGGTCATTACCACCTGATTACTGTGTGAGTCTTTACCGCCAGGTCAGTGGCTGGCGGTAAGGTCTCAGACCCAAAATGGATGTGCGGCAATTTTCATTTTGCCACACGTCCATTTTCAGCAAAAAAGAAAGCCCTTTTTTACAGGTTCGCTAAAAAATGGATTGGTGCACACCCAAAATCCGCACCTTCACTACCGCAAGCCATTTTTCAGCGCACCTTAGTAAAAGGACCCCTTAAGGTATCTTACTTAAAGTCTTTTTGCCTTCTAAAGTACATTTTATTTTGTAATTTCAGATCTTTGTACATCTGAATGATAGTTACTGTGTGGTCGGGTTCCCTGTTCTGAGGTAAAAGTTTATTTGTTTGAATAGAATACCAGAGATAAACACATTTCTTGACAGTATACTAGTGATTTTTCATCTACAAGCAAGACTCAGTGAGGTACGCAAGTTGGTGATGTCATCTGACAGTGCCGAGATGAACAGCTCTCCTAAAGGACAGACTTAATGTGACGTTCTGAGCACACAAAGGCCTTCCTGTGAACAGCAGCCTTCTCAGACCCTTGGTTTAGTTTTTTCCACTCTGCCATTTGTTGTTTTTTTTAATTACTTAAATAAAAAATTATAAAAATAAAAACCCTTCCCACCATCTTCCCCTACTTAACCAAATGGATCAGGCTGTTTTTGCTGGCTCTTATGGATGCTTATAGACGTATTTCAGTTCATTCCAAATGTAGGCTGTACCTGCAAAACATGCACTCTTAGTATAAAGTCTTCCCATTAAGACTTTCTTCAGCTTCTAAAGTATTCACCAAATATCCTATAGTTGAGGAGGCCAAGCAAGGCAACACATGTAAACGTTCCTAAAACAATCTTCGTGGCACTTTTTAGCTGTAATAATAGTATTTAATGCTGTGTATGTAAAACATATTAGTATATGTTCTCCAGTAATCGTTTGGGTAAGTAGCACAGCTTGACATTTTACATTTTCCAAAGAAGAACATACCCATCTTGTTTGAATAGACAGGCCTAATAAGTAATCTCTACTTCAGTTGTGTAGGATGGGGCCTATGAAATTTCAAGTAATTATTACATACTAAAAGTTTCCTAAACGTTCCCTCATAATGTCCAAAAATAGGAAAAAAAGTATATAGGACAAATACTTTGTATTTATGCACAATGTTGATGTCCCTCTACAAGTCGTTGATGAGGCCCCACTTGGAGTATTGTGTTCAGTTTTGGAGGACGTATCTAGCTAAAGTTATAAAAAGACTGGAAGCAGTGCAAAGAAAAGCTACGAAAATGGTATAGGATTTACGTTGCAAACTGTACGAGGAGAGACTTGCCGACCTGAACATGTGTATACTTTGGAGGAAAGGAGAAACAGGGGTGACATAATACAGACATTCAAATATTTGAAAGGTATTAATCCGCAAATGAACCTTTTCTGGAGATGGGAAGGTGGTAGAACTAGAGGACATGAATTGAGGTTGACGGGTGGTGGATACGTGGAATGCCCTTCCGCAAGAGGTGGTGGAGATGAAAACGGTAATGGAATTCAAACGTGTGGGATAAACACAAAGGAACCCTGTTTAGAAGGAATGGATCTACAGAATCTTAGCGAGATTGGTTGGCGACGCTGGTAGTTGGGAAGCAAAACTGGTTTTGGGCAGACTTCTATGGTCTACGCCCTGATTGTGATTGAATAGGTAGGGATGGGCTTGAATGTAAATTTTAAGGGGCTTTGACATTAGCTTCAGAACTTTTTGTACAAGAAGAGTGCTGGGGAGAATTACGTGGTCTGTGCCCTGATAATGGCAAGGACAAATCAAACTCTTGTGTGTGTGTATGTACATGTGTATATACTTTATATATATATATATATATATATATATATATATATATATATATATATATATATATATCGCATATCAAGTGAAATGAGTTTATCTTGTTGGGCAGACTGGATGGACAGTATTGGTCTTTATCTGCCATCATTTACTATGTTACTATATAGACAGATGATTCTCTGTCACAATTATTTGGCACAAGCCTACCAGATGAACTTGTTAGTTATGATCCAATAAGGTATTGACTTGTTAATTAGTGGTTAGGTATTATTTATTTTTGAATTATTTAAACTTCCCTCAATTTATTATAGGACAATTTAATGTTTTGCAGACATCCACTGGCAAGCAGAGAATATATCCAACGTCCAGGACTACGGTCTACAGTAGCTTGGGCCATGGCATCTCTTGCTGAAATTAATGTGAGTATACATTTCAAAAATTATCCATAGTACCAGGAAGTCACTGAGGGCTAGATTTACTAAAGCATGTTGTGTTGCTAATGCCATTAAGGCACATTATTAGCCAATAGATCTCATCATATAAAATGGGACCTGCAGTAAATAAGGCGCTTTCATATGCAGTAACATGTTTTCAGAAGACAAGCAGGCCTTCTTATTCTCACATCTGGGTGACATCATCCAAAGGAGCCCGGTGCAGACACTGACTAGCAAGTGAAGTAGAAAATTCTAGCAGCTTCCCACTGCGCATGCTGTAGATAATAAACACAGTTATGCACCCTGGAGTAGAGTCAAAGGGCAAAGGCCATAAATCGTGAGGCCCAGGAACTTATGATCTGATATGATATCCTTACAGGCAAACAGGCCTGGGAAAGGAGGAAGCTTAAACAAATATGGGAATGTGGTTTAGCAGGTGAGAAACCAGATAGGTTTGAAAGAAGACCAGATGATCCCAAGTAAGATAACTGGCTGAAGGCTTGTAAATCATTATTAAACACAAGTGTATACAAATAGCTGTTTCAGTCCAGTATGTTGGAGCAATAGATACAGCCAGCATATTTATGCAGTAGTTTTATCCTCCCATGAGAAAATATTAATTGTATCAATATACTTGGTAAGTGAATAAAAATACTTTCTCATAAGCATGTAGCCTTGGTCTTTTATCTCTACAAATCGTGGGTAACTGATATATGGAGACTTGGAGAGGTGGTAAAAAGACCTAAACATTTACATTGGTGACCCCGATGTAGATTAGTGGGGAGCTTTAGGGTGCTCGGATTCAAGCTGCAGGAATCCCAACATGCCGACTGCTAATGCCATTAAGGCACATTATTACCCAATAGATCTCATCATATAAAATGAGACCTGCAGTAAATAAGGCTCTTTCATATGCAGTAACATGTTTTCAGAAGACAAGCAGGCCTTCTTATTCTCACATCTGGGTGACGTCATCCAACGGAGCCCAGTGCAGACACTGACTAGCAAGTGAAGTAGAAAATTGTAGCAGCTTCCCACTGCGCATGCACTGGTGCCTTCCTTCCCGATGTTTGTTTTTTTCCATGGAGCTGAGAGGGTTTTTTTGAGATCAGTTTTTCCCTCCCAAAAAGGGGGGCAAGCTGTTAATTCATATAGAAACTGGGGTTCATATTCAAGTGTTTTTTTTCTTCCCCAATCCACTGTGGTGTCTCACATTTTTCCCTTTCCCTCTCCCTCTCCCCCCGGTATCCAGAAATTTTCCCTTTACCTTCCTTCCGTGGCTGAAGCTGTGGAGTCTCTCACTCAACAGCATACCCAGATTACCAAGTGCAGGTTGGTAACTCTCCCAGTTGATACTGACTGCATCGTGGTCAGCTGGAACAGAGGCCTTGAGCATCTGCACATTCTCAATATCTACCGACTCCCGCCCCTTAACTGCCTGTTTTGGGGGGGAGTGGGATCCAGCGGTCCTTGAGCACACACAGATACTCAAGGCTCCATACTGGTTGCAATGCTGTCAGCTTCAGCTGGGAGAGTTACTATCCTGGACGCAGTAATCCAGGGCTGCTGTTGAGTGAGGGACTCTGCTTTTCCTTCCCACAGCATCATCTGTGGTAGGAAGGTAAGGGGGAAAACGCCGGATACCATGATATAAATCAAGAGGCAATTTTTTTTTTACCTTCTTTGAACAAAAAATCTGTGTTTTGTTTTTTTAAATATTCAAGTACTAGTAAAACAGGCCCGTTTCCGACACAAATGAAACGGGTGCTAGCAAGGTTTTCCTCGGAGTGTGTATGTTTGAGAGAGTGTGTGTGACACTGACTGTGTGAGAGAGAGAGAGAGTGAATGTGTGACTGTGTGTGTGTTAGAGAGAGAGAGTGAGACTGGGTGCGAGTATGTCTGTGAGAGAGAGTGTGTGTGTGTGTGTGTGTGAGAGAGAATGAGAGTGTGTGCCATGGGCCCCCCCTCCCTCCGAGTTCCAGGGTTGCCCCCCTCCCTCCCTCCCTCCCTCCCTCCGTGTTCTCTGGTCAGTTCCCTAAAATGGGGTGAGTGGTTAATTACACTAATCTATAAACGGGGATACCACTAACCCAAACAATTACAGAGGTATATGTGTCAATCGTAACATTAACAAACTCTTCTGTAATGTCTTCAGATTAGGTTTCTTGCAAACCACTGGCCACATCGTAACTTCACAGACACTGATTAACAAACAAACATGTTTAAAGAAAAATACTCCCTCAGGGAGAATGTTTGCATTTTTTATTGACTTATGGCACACTAGCCTCAACCTGGAGGAGGGGTACCTATGAAATTGTAAGGAAGTGTAAAAATAAGCAATAATTTTGGCAGGTCTGATGCTGGTTGGCGGCCTGAAATAGGTGCTTAGGCGAGTGAGTGGAGCTGATTTGGAGAGCTGGGAGTTCAGGGCTACCAGTGCAATGTTGAGGGGGAGTTTTTTTTTTTTTTTTTTTTAAGTTCATATCAATCGTGTCTTGGTCCCGCCCTTCTGTGTTTATGGCTCCGCCTTCCTCCCTCTTTGTGTTTTGGCCACGCCTCTCGCTCTTCATGCGTCTTGTCCCCGGCTCTACCTCTTCATGTATTTTGGCCCTGCCTCTGTCTCGTGGTTGTCTGATTCCTGGGACGGGTGGGCTCGGGGCCCCGGCGGAGGAGGAGGACGGCGATGGTGACAGAGGTTGTTCGAGGCCAGGGCCGTGCCGATGCGGTAAGCGAGGTAAGCGCCGCAGGGGGGTGCCCACCTCTGGAGGGCGCCGCCGCGGTGCTTACCCTCGCCCCGCGCCGCAAAGGCCTTTAAATATTTTACCTGGGTCGCAGCAGCGTCAGTGAAAGCGCTGCCGACCAGCAAGGGCGGGGCGGTGGGGGCGGTCCGCCCCGAGTGTCATCAGAAAGGGGGGTGCCGCCGCTCCCGCTGCTCTTCTTCCTGGCAGCCCCTCCCCCGCACCAGCCCTTTAAAAATAAATTGCCGACGCGAATAGCGAGCGCAGCACCTCGTGTGCAAGTAAAAGAAGCGGATCCGATCATCTCATTGGGCCTTCCCTCACTGTCCCGCCCTCCTCTGACGCAACTTCCTATTTCCTCTAGGGCGGGACAGTGAAGGAAGGCCCAATGAGATGATCGGATCCGCTTCTTTTACTTGCACACGAGGTGCTGCGCTCCCTATCGCGTCGGCAATTTATTTTTAAAGACCGGGTGGCAGGGAGAAGACGAGGCAGGGTGAGGGTGGGGGACAGATGGGGTGAAGGTGGGGGGGACTCGGATAGCAGAAGGGACTGGGTGGGAGACAGATGGGGTGAGGGGGACTCGGATGGGCAGAAGGGACTGGGTGGGAGACAGATGGGGTGAGGGTGGGGGGCACTTGGATAGCAGAAGGGACTGGGTGGGAGCCAGATGGGGTGAGGGGGACTCGGATGGGCAGAAGGGACTGGGTGGGAGACAGATGGGGTGAGGGTGGGGGGCACTTGGATAGCAGAAGAGACTGGGTGGGAGAAAGATGGGGTGAGGGGGACTCGGATGGGCAGAAGGGACTGGGTGGGAGACAGATGGGGTGAGAGTGAGGGGCACTTGGATAGCAGAAGGGACTGGGTGGGAGCCAGATGGGGTGAGGGGGACTCGGATGGGCAGAAGGGACTGGGTGGGAGACAGATGGGGTGAGGGTGGGGGGCACTTGGATAGCAGAAGGGACTAGGTGGGAGCCAGATGGGGTGAGGGGGACTCGGATGGGCAGAAGGGACTGGGTGGGAGACAGATGGGGTGAGGGTGGGGGGCACTTGGATAGCAGAAGGGACTGGGTGGGAGAAAGATGGGGTGAGGGGGACTCGGATGGGCAGAAGGGACTGGGTGGGAGACAGATGGGGTGAGGGTGGGGGGCACTTGGATAGCAGAAGGGACTGGGTGGGAGCCAGATGGGGTGAGGGTGGGGGGCACTTGGATAGCAGAAGGGACTAGGTGGGAGACAGATGGGGTGAGGGGGACTCGGATGGGCAGAAGGGACTGGGTGGGAGACAGATGGGGTGAGGGTGGGGGGCACTTGGATAGCAGAAGGGACTGGGTGGGAGCCAGATGGGGTGAGGGTGGGGGGCATTTGGATAGCAGAAGGGACTGGGTGGGAGACAGATGGGGTGAGGGGGACTCGGATGGGCAGAAGGGACTGGGTGGGAGACAGATGGGGTGAGGGTGGGGGGCACTTGGATAGCAGAAGGGACTGGGTGGGAGAAAGATGGGGTGAGGGGGACTCGGATGGGCAGAAGGGACTGGGTGGGAGACAGATGGGGTGAGGGTGGGGGCACTTGGATAGCAGAAGGGACTGGGTGGGAGACAGATGGGGTGAGGGGGACTTGGATGGGCAGAAGGGACTGGGTGGGAGACAGATGGGAGAAGGGGCATGTATCTGGAACTGGGGTCTGAAAAGTGAGCAGGAGGGAGAATGGGGTCATGCCTGGGGCAGAGGTGGATGGGAGAATCAATGGATCTGGAACTAGGGGCAGCCGCAGGTGGGAACTGGGAGCCGAAAAGAGGGGGCATTGAGAGAGGGGGGATAGATCCTGGATGGAATGGGGAGTGAGAGGGAGGGCAGACCCTGAATGGATGGGAGGGGGAAAGAGAGGGCAAATGGTGAATCGAAGGAGCAGAGAGAAAGGGCAGACAGTGGATAGAAGGGAGTGAAAGAGCAGACAGTGGATGGAAGGGGCAGAGATAGAGGGCAAATGCTGGAGGGAAAGGAGAGAGAGAGGGCAGATGGTGGATGGAAGGGGGAGAGAGAGATGGCAGACTGGGGCAGATGGTGGATGGAAGGCACATTAGAGAGGGCAGACACTGGATGGCAGAGAGAGAGCGAAGACAGATGCTGGATGGAAGGAAGACGGTGAAAAGAAGATGAGGAAAGCAGAAACCAAAGACAACAAACTGTAAATATATATTTTTATTATTTTGCTTTAGGATATAGTATTTTAGCTGTGTTAATAAATGTTTATAAATAGAACATGTAAATAAGGTAATCTTTTTATTGGACTAATTTTAATACATTTTGACTTAACTTTCAGAGAACAAAACCCCCTTCCTCAGATCAGGATAGGATACTGTAACAGCACTATACTGTATTGACCTGAGGAAGGAGATTTTGGCCTCTGGAAGTTAAATGTATTAGTCCAATAAAATGGTATTATTTTATTTTCTGTATTTGTTTTATTTCTATTTGTTAATTTGTAAAGTGGTGATTGGTATTTGTTAGTTTTTTCAAATTTACATCTGCTGTCTTTATATTTTGCACAGTACTAGGAGACATTTTCTGTTTCTGTGGCGTTGCATTGTATGCAGAGTCTGGCATTGGGGGTTCAGTTTAATTTTTGTCTAAATAGAAAGTTTATGATTACTTATTCTATAGTGGATTAGGGTGTATCTGTTTGTGAAAAAGACATGGCTTTCAGTTGGCATTGACTGTGCAGGATCGACGATCTGTACTATTCTGTCTGGTATCGTTTTACAATAGGTGAATTGATGTTCTAGTGCTCACTGTAGTGCTTAAGATGCTTTCCTTTTCCTTGTGTGACTCATAGAAACGACTGCTTATGGTATGGTAAAATTGCTCTATAGGTCGTGTTTTGTATTCTCGGTATGCCTAGTACTGGATTTGGGGGGGGTGTTAAAACAATGACCGGCCCCGGGTGTCAACTACCCTAGCTACGCCACTGCTGCCGACGTCTCCCTTCCCTTGCACTCGTTGGTTCCCTCAGTGTCCCGCCTTCTTCTGACGTCAGAAGAAGGCGGACACTGAGGGAACCAAGAGCGCAAAGGGAAGGGAGATGTCGGCAGCGCTCCGCTTTCACTGACGCTGCTGCGACCAGAAGTAAAAGATTTAAAGGCCCCAGGGCGCGGAGGGAAGGGCAGAGAGGCATGGATGGGAGGGCAGAGAGGCATCGATGGGAGGGCAGGGCCCAGGGAGAGGACAAATTGCTGGAAGGGGAGGGGCGAGAGGATTGCTGGCTATGGATGGAGGAGGGAAGGGCAGAGAGGGACAAGGATGGACATGGGGGCCCAGGGAGAGGACAAATTGCTGGAAATGGAGGGGAGGGGAGAGAGGAGGATTGCTGGCTATGGATGGAGGAGGGAAGGGCAGAGAGGGACAAGAATGGACATGGATGGGAGGGCAGGACCCAGGGAGAGAGGAGAAATTGCTGGAAATGGATATAGAGCAAGAAATGAAGAAGAAAGGAGAAAAGTAAAGAAATAAATGGAAAGGAAGCCCTGGAAATGGAGTTAAGAGGACAGATAGCAGCAGAATCAGATACTGGACCAGCATGATTGAAAAAAGAAAGTCACCAGACAACAAAGGTAGAAAAAAAATCATTTTATTTTCATTTTAGCATTTGGAATATGTCCACTTTGAGAATTTACATCTGCTATCTTATTTTGCAATGTATACCAATTTGTTTCTAAGAATATTGCTGACAATTCCTTTCAGTGTGGCAAGTGGTGAGCGATCATTTTCATGGGGGGGGGGGGGGGCGCCAATTGATAGTCTGCAGGGGGGCGCCAGAGACCCTAGGCACGGCCCTGTTCGAGGCGGAGGATAGTGGTGAGAGGCAGCGGAAAAGGGGAGACCCAGTGGGTGGCCCTTGCGTCCTGTGGCCGGAGCCGCGCACGGTGCTTGACCTGGGGGGCGTGGTGTTGCGGCAGGGGTGGTGCCTTGTGCTGCTGTCGTTCGACCTGGGGGGCGTGACTTTGCAGCGAGGGTGGCAGGGGCGGGGCCTCGTGCTGCTGTCGTTCGACCTGGGGGGCATGGCGTTGCGGTGAGGGTGGCAGGGGCGGGGTCTCATGTTGCTGTCATTCGGTTTGTCAGTGCTGCCGGTGACGTACCCGGAACTACGTGATGTCAGTTTAGTAGCTGGAGCCTTACAGAGAGCAGGAATGCTTCAGCCACTGAGTCAGCTTCAGAACATTGGAGGTGCGTTTTATTATATAGGATATGTAGTCATTTTCAGAGAGAAACTATGTAGTTAGTTTCTTTTTGAAAATTAGCAACAAAGCCTGACAGGTACCTACATACTTGTAACTCAGAATTGCCCCATGTATTATCAAATGGCAGATGCCAGAGGCAAAAGAGCCTAAATAAAATAGTTGCACTGAGATAATGGCAAGTTTGATCTCGTATTGCAAAACTTAAGAAGATAAATTTAATGACCACATGGAATTATGAGTTATGATTTACCCATGGACCATTATCTATTTGCCAAGTTTTGCATTATTCTTTTTTATATATATTTTATCGTTTTTATACATAGTAAACAAGTATAAACTTGTAAAGAAAAATCCACTATTACAATTAAATCTAAAGATATTATTCATAACGCAAATTAAATATTATAGCTTCATTTAAAGTCCACAACAGGAGTCCAAGATTCCTAAATAGGAGAAAACAGGTAATAAACTTTATAAATCAAATTTTGAGATACAGACGAGTTTCTATTCAACTTTACTTAACTAGGAGCTCTCTTAGATGTTAAAAAAGATGACAATTGGTCAGGATCAAAATAAACATATTTCATGGCTTGATAGGAGATTAAACATTTGCAAGGATATTTAAGGTAAAAAGTTGCGCCAAGTTGAAGTGTCTCCTGTCTCATCTGTAAAAACTTTTGTCGTCGCCTTTGCGTTTCCCTCGCTAGATCTGGAAAAACACGAGTTTGCAAACCACGAAAGGTTTTTTCTTTATTCTGAAAAAACTTCTTTAAAATCCAGATCTTGTCTGAAGGTAACGCTACTGTGGCCAACATAGTAGTTGGTGTTATCTGTTCTGAATCCGACATTTCAAGAAGGGCAGAAACATCCAATGGTTGCGCATTCTGAATATTATTCCTTTGTAAAGGATCCAAACCCTTCACAGGTGTATAAAAAACCTGTGAAAAGGGTGGCATATCTTTATCTTCTAGCTCTAGAATTTCTCTGAGGTAATTTTTTTAGCATCTCCCGAGGGGAGGTAAGTGGTTATCGCGGAAAATTTATAAAACGCAGATTATTAGATTTTGAAGTATTTTGAAGTATTTTCCAGCATTTCTGATTTTCTCCTTAAATTAACCATGTCTTTAAGCATTGTTGTTTGCTGTGATTTCAACTCTAAAACATCCTTTTCCTGTTTAGCCAAATCTGCTTTAACTATTTTCACTAGTTTTGCATTACTCCACAAGAAATAGTTTTTTTGTTTAATTTCTTATGTGTGTGTGTATATAGACTGTGTAGCATAGCTGCACTGAATTACAGTCAGACCTGATTAAAAGCCACTTATAATTAGGTTTTAACTACCTTTGAATTAAAAAAAAAAGTTCTGATAAATTGAATATTAAGAATGAAGCCTTTGTTGGTAAGTGATCCATTGCTTTACAGGGAAATTTGGTGACTTGGGATAGAAGAAAGATTGTAGATTTATTGATAAATTCTATGTTTTAATTTCATTAGAATAAAGTGGCTAACATCCTGTTCCCCCTAGGTTTATTTAGTACTTTTGCCCACTCGCCCAGGCACATCCCTCAGGTTTTAATCAACTACAGCTGTTTGAGTATGTGGCCAGCCTTGTAGCGTCTTAATGCTTCATACCTTATTTCTCTTTTCTTTCATTTTATTTTTCTTTCATTTCTTGAACATCAGTTGCTAATTGGTTGTTGACATGCTGATATGTGTGTTTATTACTTGGTTAGTGGTCCCTTGCCAATGTCATTGCATTGAATTTGTCTTTTTTTTCACTGTTTGTTTTGAAACATCAATAAAAAATGTTTTGAATTAAAAATGTATAGTCTGTTATCCCAATTAAGAGGACCAGAGGGAAATTTGTCACCACAAGGTATTTTTATCAATAAGTAATTAACCCTTAACAGATTATTTTGCAGTTCATTGAGACACAAACATAAAATAATAGTATATGAAATAGTTGTATAGGTGTTTATAATAGTTTAGGCATTCCTACTACCTAAGCAATTTCAAATGAATAAAGAACTCATCAGTACTAAAATATAGACAGTAGTCCAGTCCAGCTGCAAGATTAAGGCTATCCAGTTTATTGTACTGAGTACCGTATGTATGATTATCTCCCAGTTAGTGAAAGATTTTATGTGTGGATTCAGAGCAAAGAGCTTCTGATTCTGAGGATCAGTCTGATCCCTGGATGCTAGAGTAGTAGAGAAGCTGAGGTTGACAGAGGTATGTAGAAGAGCTTTTTATGGGACATTGTAGAGAAGTCCCATTTCCAGTTTGGCAGCTTCTGTGCTGCTTTGGAGAAGGAAGGTCACCTGGAAGAGAACATCATTTTGGTGTGGGAGGAAGTGATCCTGTAGCCAGGATCTGCCCTCCAGGTGATGTACAATCCTTTCACACTGAGGGAACGGATGAGTTTCAGAGTATAACTATTCGTTGAGTGAAAATATTTCCTCCTGTTCGTTTTAGGTGTTGATTCAGTCATTAGGCTGAGTGACCAGTGGGGATGAGATTCCCTTTGCCTGAGTAGTATGAAAGTGTTGGACCTCATATTTCACCTAGATAGGATTTTGGACCGTGCTGGGGAAGAACTAGTTGTCTTGGTTACATGTTGGCACTGGTGGCATAGGTTCTAGAAATCAAATGTAGGCTTTTAGATAGAAAATTGAAATCCAAAATCTCCAGAATAGTATTCTCAGAAATGCTTCCTGTTCCACGCAAGGACCCAAGAGGCAGGCAGAACCCTGAAGTCTCAGTGTGTGCCTGAAACCATGGTGCAGAAAAGAGGGATTTAGATTTGTTAGGAGCACCCGCATCAAAGTGCCCCCTCCCAACTGATCTAAAGGTTTTAGACATCCCTGATCTCCCAAGACCTGATACAAGGAGTGGATTCCCAAAATATGCCATTGACGTAAAACCAGATTATTCATATTGGGACTAAAGGCAGCATTGCCACATATAGGAAGCAAATCTGAAAAATCATCAGACACCCCAGAGATGGGCAAGATCTCTCCAGAGGGCTCTCAAAGGACAGAGAAGGATACTAGTTGTAATACGTGGTAGGAGAAGAGAAGTAGGTGCATGAAATAAATAAGATGCCACAGGTGAAAAAAATTACTCTGTTAATGGTGTATAATCAGACCGATCCAATATCCAGTCACTCAGATGGCATAGTAAAGAGAGTGTTTAAGATTAGGTAAGCCCAACCCACCTAAACACCAAGGCCTCAAGAGCTGCCGAAAAGTAGTTTTAGGCTTCATAAGTACATAAGCGTTGCCATACTGGGACAGACCGAAGATCCATCAAGATCCTGTTTCCAACAGTGGCAAATCCAGGTCACAAGTACCTGGTAAGATCCCAAAACAGTACAGTACATTTTCTGCTTGTCCCAGAAATAAGCAGTGGATTTTCCCAAGTCCATTTTAATAATGGCTTATGTACTTTTCTTTTAGGAAGCTATCCAAACCTTTTTTTAAACCCAGCTAAGCTAACTGCTTTTACCACATTCTTTTGCAATGAATTCCAGAGTTTAATTACACGTTTAGTGAAGAAATAGTTTTTCCAATTTGTTTTAAATGCACTACTTTATAGCTTTATTGCGTGCCCTCTAGTCCTAGTATTTTTGGAAAAAGTAAACAAGTGAGTCACATCTACCCGTTCAACTCCACTCAGTATTTTATATACCTCTATCATATCTCCCCTCAGCCATCTTTTCTCCAAGCTGAAGAGCCCAAGCTGTTTCAGCCCTTCCTCACAGAGAAGTTGTCCCATCCCCTTTATCGTTTTCATTGCCCTTATCTGTACCTTTTCTAATTTCACTATATCTTTTTTTTTTGAGACGTGGTCACCAGAATTGCACACATGGAGCGATACAAAGGCATTATAACATCCTCGTTTTTATTTACCATTCCTTTCCTAATAATACCTAACGTTCTATTTGCTTTCTTTGCTGCCGCAGCACACTGAGCAGAGGTTTTCAAAGTATCGTCAACGATGACTCCTAGATCCTTTTCCTGGTCGGTGACTCCGAACGTGGAACCTTGCATCACATAGCTATAGTTTGGGTTCCTCTTTCCCACATGCATCACATTTTGTACTTGCTCACATTAAACATCATCTGCCATTTGGATGCCCAGTTTCCTAGTCTCGTAAGGTCGTCTTGCAATTTTTCACAATCCTCTTGTGATTTAACAACTTCAAATAACTTTGTGTCGTCAGCAAATTTAATTACCTTACTAATTATTCCCATATCTAGATCATTTATAAATGTGTTAAAAAGCAGCAGTCCCAACACAGACCCCTGCGGAACCCCACTGTCTACCCTTCTCCATTGAGAATATTGACCATTTAACTCTACTCTCTGTTTTCTAGCCTTTAACCAATTTTTAATCCACAATAGAACACTACCTCCTATCTCATGACTTTCCAATTTCCTCTGGAGTCTTTCATGAGGTAGTTTGTCAAATGCCTTTTGAAAATCCAGATACACAATATCGACTGGCTCACCTTTATCCACATGTTCGTTCATGTCTTGAAAGAAATGTAGTAGATTGAGGCAAGATTTCCCTTCACTAAACCCATGTTGGCTTTGTCTCATTAATCCATGCTTTTGAATATTCTCTGTAATTTTGTTATTTATAATAGTCTCTACAATTTTTCCTGGCACTGACGTCAGGCTCACCGGTCTGTAATTTCCCAGATCACCTCTGTTCCAAATACACAGCCAACTCACATTGCGATCCAAAGTGGATCTCCTACCTGTCCCATTTAAGAGTCAGCCGTTGTAGAAGTGTCGGCGTCCCGGAACTTATCCACAAAGATCTGTACTGATTCCAACATAATCAAAAGATACGTTTGTCTGTGGGAGATGACTTTCAATCGTGTTGGGTAATGTAAGGCAAAATGCACCTTGTGCTCCACCAGATGTTTGCTCAAAGGTATAGCATTGGGATGCCACAAGAGTATAGTAGTCTTGAAAGCATAAAATCAACTTGTTTTTGTAAGATAGGGATTTTCCAACCCTAATTGCTTGCATGAGAGCCTATTTATGGGCATAATAGAGCGATCTCATAATTACACCCTGGGCCGGGCAGCTGACATCTGACAGTTCCATGACGATGAGCCCGCTCTGTCTTTAAAGGACCCAAATGTTCTGGTAGGTGTAATTCCCGTGGGAACAGGGTCTCCAAGAAGCCAATCAACTCCTGATCAGTAATAGATTCTGGGATGCCCACCAGTCTCAGGTTGTTCTTCCGTGATCTATTCTCCAGATCATCTAGCTTTGCTTTCTAGGAAACAAGAGTCTTCTGTAGCTGGGCCTATGAGTCCTCCAGGAACTTCACTTGGTCCTCCAAATCGCTGGTGCATTCCTGAAATTGGGAGAACTCATTCAATTTTTCTAGTTCCTGTACCTTTTCCAATTTGGCATCTATAGGTGCCAGCTGATGATCTAACAATGGCTCTATTGCTGCAGTAACTTCTGCTGTCACCTCCGCGATCCATGTGGCTCTCACACGGCTCCGTAGGACTTGATGGAGCCACCATCTTGTCCCCAATGGGTTTGGAATGGACACTGTGCTTTCTTAATGATTTAGACACCATCGGCACTCTGCAGAGCTCTGTGCAGATCACCACCAGATGCCGAGAGTGTTCCAACAATCCATGAACCCGGTAACTAAAAAGATTAACTTGGTAAGGGGTTTAAAAGATGAATGGCAGGAGAGAAAACTTTCCGTGTCTGTTCTCCAGTATGGTGTACACGTGACCTCTGCCACAGAGGTATTTAAACATCTATTACATCCCCTCTGTTCCACCTTTCTTCTAGAGTATACATGTTGAGTTCTATAAGCCTGTTCCTATATGCTTTATGACAGAGAACCCAGACCATTTTTAGTAGCCACCCTCTGGACCAACTCTATCCTATTTATATCTTTTTGATGGGGTGGTCTCCAGAATTGTATACTGTACTTTAAATGGGGTCTTACCAGAGACTTATATAGAGGCACCATCACCTCCTTTGTCTATTTCTCTCCCTATGCACTTGAGCATCCTTCTGGTTTTGCCATCGCCTTTTCTGCCAGTTTGGCCACCTTAAGATCATCAAGTACAATCACCTCCCAAGTCCCACTCTTCTGTTGTGCATGGAACTTCACCCCCTATACTCTACCGCTCCTTCAGGATTTGCAGCCCAAATGCATAACCCTGCTTATTTTAGTAGGTGACAAGGAGGGTACAGGAGGTAGATACAAAGTCGGAGAGAAATGGATGGATTACTTTGAGATACAGGGGAGGAAGGAAAGATGACGGGCCGAAGCAGCAGAATGGACACTGGAAAAAGCTTTAGGAGAAGACCAACCAGGGCCAACACAACAAAAGTAGAATACAGATATTTTCCATTTTTAGAGAATGAAATATGTCGGCTTTGAAAATGTACAATACTTGCATTTTGTTCAGTACCGGAAGAAATTCATTTCCATTTCTCTTTCCCCAATGTTCCATGACTCAGAGTTGTTTCTTGGGTTTTCCATTAAAATTTTTCTGCCGTCATGGCTAGATCCACTCTAGAGGAACACTGGAGTCTTGGAACGTGTACCTCCATCTATAATGTCTCCCTTTTTTTTCTTCAGACTGAGCGCTCCAGTACTCAAAAGCTGCCAGGACTTAAAGCACAGAGGAGGCAGCAGGAGAATAAGTGGGTATAAAACCAAATCCAAATGGCAACTAGCGACAGCATTCATGAATAGGCAAAAGTTGGGTCAGGCAGCAAAGATTATTAGGGGACACCAAAAGTCAGTGGAGGATAAGGCAATCAGAGCTTCCCACGAGAGACCCATCTGAGAACAGAGAGGGTTGGGAGTTCCAGGGTTGTTTAGGTGCAAGGAGAAAATCAGAGGGTTCCTCTACAGAGCCAGTCAGCCCACAGGATATTCAGGATAAATTGGATAGTGCTGCATTGTAAAGCTGAGAGAGAGAGCAGGATGAGTCAGGAAGGGGGACTGAGGTGTGACATCTGAATGTTTGACTCTGATATTTAGTCTTATTCTCTGCTTGGTAATGGTCTGGTTTTATTTTCCATGTATAAGAAAAGTGTGTAAAAATCTAACAGTTCAGCTTATTTTCCTTTTTCCATTGGGAATATTTTTTAGTGTTGTCCTTTCATATGTAGGGTTGGTGTAGTTTGAGCTCTTAGTTGATAAGCTTCTGAATATGTACTTACAGGGCTCTGTTACTTCACTCAGTGTCAGTGGCACTGAATATATACCATTGTCCATCCTAAACTAAGCATATAAACTGTCCATATAGCAAAAGACTATTGTCACTATATTAATAGTTTCAAATTAGCACCCTTAACTCTGCCTTTCCACTATGCAGTTAATTATATAAAGGCCTTTTTCTGCATATATGACAGTGAACTTTCATAATATGCTTCTCATAAAAGTAGCCCCTCCCCCTGCTCGTAAAAGCATATATGTTGGCAAGAATATGCATACATTTCCATGACTTGAATGTAGTTTTATTCAGGGACAGAGCCACAGTTTACACACATTTTTTTTAATAAAATACACGTGTAGTTATAATTTATTAGAATTTGCTATGCCGCATATCACAGTGGTGTACAATAATCCAAAATGGTTAGGAAAGGAAGTATAATAAATCGATAGAAAAGAGAATCACACACATGACCACACGCAAAGAACAAGGTAAGGAAGGAGACGGGGCAAAGTAGTATAGAGATGGAGGCAAGAGAGGTGACTTGGGGGGGCAGCAAGGTACAGGACAACAGCGAACAATCCAGCGGCGACTCCCTAGTTGGGCCAAATGCTCTTTTGAATGGAGGTTCTGCCCAAAGATACAAGGGAAGAGAGTTCCAAAGTGAGGAGGCGTAAAAAAAAAAAGCATGCTGCCTCTCTCAAGCAAGCTTAAATGTGTGCATGTTCATTATAAATGCAATTTTGGCTGCTTATGTGGGGCAATTTTATGAAGACACATAGATGCCAGTGCTTTTTTGAAATAGGTAATTGCTTGGCCTCCCAAATTATGCAACCTGTTCTAAAAGTATTCTGCCCATAGAGAGTGATTTTCCATCTGCTACTATAGAGGCTGAAAATCTACAGATAGCATAGTTATATGTATTTGATTTGCATTTTAAAAAGCATATGAGAATTTCATTCATTGTAAATGTAAAGTGAGAAATCGGGATGGAAGCTAAGTGGCAAAGTTGATGGAGCTTGGCCTGTCTGACCAAAAAGGCATTCTGTTGTCCCTGGTCAGGACCAGTCATGGCACAAATAGAGAGGGTAATACAGCATACACAAAAGTATACAGACAAAAAAAGACAACAAAAGCGACACTGGGCCTTCAAGACTGGGACACAAATTTCTTTATTAATAACCCGACACGGGGCCATGTTTCAGTGCTAAACAGCGCCTGCCTCAGGGGTCTGATAATAAAATAAAAAACAACCACATAAATAAACAGATATGTTTGTGACATAGATAAAGAATGTATATGAACAATCTAAAATAAATTAATATAAATGAAGATAGTATATACTCAAATATTTGATTAAAAAAATATATAGGGGGAGGAGCCAAGATGGCGGCTCGTGTTTGAGACTCCGCGGTCGCTCGAGCTGAAATTCTCTTACCTAGTTTCTTTTTTCTATAATCAATATGCCGCACACAAAGAGAAAGGGGGTGGTAAAGGGTCTACTACCGCCAGCCCAAATCCCTACCCCCGGTCAGCAAACGCTTCTGCGTTTTGTCTCTAGCACCCCAGTGGAAGCCGGTGAGAGGAATCCCGCCTTTGGACCAGTCGGAGGAGCGACTTCTCCGTTAGAGATCGAGACATCTTTATCCCCACCGGAGCTTAATCCGCCGCTTTGTCCTGCAGTCCTTCAGTCGAGCGAGGAGGATTCAATGGAACTGGAAGTCGGCGACCAGAGGGCCTCAGACGGTGGTGCTCTACACCAGGAAGCAGACACTACGAGCATGGAACCAGCGGCTCCTCAAGCGGTAACTCTACACTCTTGGTCAGCTATCAACAATTAGTGCTGCGGTTACAAAAACTTCCCAAGATACGACTTTGCTGGTAAACAAAATTGATTCTTTAACCTTAGCTCTTGAGAATGTTAAGACTGAATCGTCTACTCAGAAATCTGAAATTGTATCTTTGAAAACAGTAACAGATACTTTGATAAAGGATAAAATAAAGGTTTCATTGAAGTTGGAACACCTTGAAAATTATAATAGACGTTTAAATTTGCGAATTTTGAATTTTCCTTTTTCAATTGGAATTACACCAATTGATTTCTTGAAAAAATACTTGCTGGAAGTTTTGGCATATCCTCAATCTGCAATTCCACCAATTAACAAAATCTACTATTTACCTGACTTTAAACAATCCAAGGTGAATCCAACAGAAAATAATCAAAATCCTGAACTAGATCTACAAAACATATCAGCTTTGCTGGAAGAATCTATGTCAGAGGTATCCACTCGAAGGACGCTTTTGGTGTCTTTCGTCTTCGAGCAGGATGCTAAAGCCTTATCAAGACTTTATTTCAAGAATTCACATAAAACTTTTTGTGGTCAAAAAAAATCTGGGTTTTTCCAGATGTGATTAGATCTACACAAGATCGTATAAAAGTTTTTCTTGCTTACAGAGAAGAGGTTAAAGCAATGGGTGCTACATTTTTGTTAGCATATCCATGCAAATGCTGTATTAAATATTTGGGGAATAAATACATCATTTTTTTTGAACCAGATCAGCTTAAAATGTTTATAGATAGTGAAAAGCTGTCCCAAGTAGTATGAGTTGAGTGATTAAGAAATAATTATATAATGCTGGAGGTTTCAGTCAGGCCAATTACTTTGATGTAATATTACCTTTTTATTTCTCCTTAATTATAACTCTCCCCCCACCCTAAATAGATTGTGGTCTAAGAAAGCAAAACTTATTTCAAAAATGTTTATTATACTTTGTTAGAGAAAGCAAATATCAGTTAGGGTTGGAAATATTTTCCTTTATTGATGAGTGTTGCAATCTACTACTACTACTACTTAACATTTCTAGAGCGCTACCAGGGTTACGCAGCGCTGTACAATTTAACAAAGAGAGACAGTCCCTGCTCAAAGAGCTTACAATCTAATAGACAAGTGAACGGTCGGTCCGATAGGGGCAGTCAAATTGGGGCAGTCTGGATTCACTGAACGGTAAGGGTTAGGTGCCGAACGCAGCATTGAAGAGGTGGGCTTTAAGCAAAGACTTGAAGACGGGCAGGGAGGGGGCTTGACTTAAGGGTTCAGGAAGGTTGTTCCAAGCATAGGGTGAGGCGAGGCAGAATGAGCGGAGCCATGAGTGTTGCAATCTCTTTAATTATTACTGCTGTATTGCTATTTATAAGTATTATCTTGTAAATTTTGAAACTTTAATAAAGAATAATTACAAATATATATATATATACACCAGAAATAATCATAATAACTTGACATATTAGGACACAGTACATCTCACAGATGAATAGTTATAATTATATTCAAAGAAATATATGTTTGGTATTACATGAAAAATGTAATTAATTTGTAAAGTAATATATAGGATACAAGTCTTTGTCACAGATAGACTCAATGATTCACTATATGATTACTGAAAAACGTCTATGGATAGTTGGTTATAGCACAAATAAAGAGGGCAATATAGCATATGAGAGTAGATATGAGCTCCAATCTTCATATTTACTCTCGTATGCTATATTGCCCTCTGTATTTGTGCTATAACCAACTATCCATAGACATTTTTCAGTAATCATATAGTTCCAAAGTGAGGAGGTTGTTTTTTATTTTTGTATTTTATTATCAGACCCCTGAGGCAGGCGCTATTTAGCTCCGAAACACGGCCCCGTGTCGGGTCATTAATAAAGAAATTTATGTGTCCCAGTCTTGAAGGCCCAGTGTTGCTTTTTTTGTCTGCAGGACCAGTCATGGACCATACTTTCGGCAGAGCAGTACTGAGTAATCTGTCCATATGAACCATTCAGCACTCACATTAAAATTTTAGTGGGCCACTCTTCAGTAGTGGGAGAATGATCTCAAGCACTAGAACAATCATTAGCTTG
The DNA here is from genome assembly GCF_901765095.1 of Microcaecilia unicolor. NCBI lineage: Eukaryota > Metazoa > Chordata > Amphibia > Gymnophiona > Siphonopidae > Microcaecilia > Microcaecilia unicolor. Next base: position 50,576,310 of record NC_044033.1, on the reverse strand, counting down.
GGAGGTCACTCATTTTTTTGGCTGATTCAATCCTGCTTGTCAACAGAGAAAATGGAGTTGCTTGTCTGTAACAGATGCCCTTCTTTGTCAATAGGGTTAATCAGACGCACAAAATCCACCCACTGCTCCCCAAAAAGCGATTATAAGTTTTAAACTATTGAGAAGGAGGGGACTGCTGCACATTGGAATGGCACCATGTGCTCAGAATTTTAGCTTAGTTCTGAACTCTGGGTGAGCTGTTCTGTCCTGGTGCTGTCAGGTTGTCACACATCTGTGTGTCTGATCTTGTTCTCCATATAGAATTCTTATTATAGGCAAGAAACTGCTTTATTTTCATACAGAATGCTCATTTTCTTTTGTTTTGTAGAGTGGGGCGTTTGTTTTAGATCCTATGTGTGGATTTGGCACAATACTCATGGAAGCTGCAAAAGAGTGGCCTGTAAGTAATAGTTTTTATTCACATTTTTGTAGGGAATTATAGAGTAACTTGGTAATGTAATGCTAACTTTAATTAGGCCACAGCCTGATCTTTCACTTATTTTACTTCGGTTTACGTCATTCCACCAGTTGAAAGTCAGGCTGGTAGAAATACCATGTGCAGCATATAATACAATTAAAAACCAGATATGACAAAAGCAGGGTAACTAGGCCCATTTAATTCTTCTAAAGCATTTTTTATTTCAGTGATTTTAGCCATTATTTCTGCATAAACTACCATGTGCCATGATAGAATGAACAGACAGATGAAGAAATGTTTACAGAAATTAGGAAAGCTGGCAAATTAGGCAACGGTATAATAATGGTGATTTCAATTACCCCAATATTGACTGGATAAATGTTACATCAGGGAGTACCAGGGAGGTAAAATTCCTACATGTAATAAATGATTGCTTCTTGGAGGTGGATCTATTTTAGATCTTGTCCTTAGTGAAATGCAGGGTATAGTATGAGAGGTAATGGTGTTAGGTCTGCTGGGAAACGGTGATCATAACTTGATCAAATTTGAGCTGATATCTGGAGTGAAGTCACTAAGGAAGTCTACTTTGGCAGCATTTAATTTTTCAAAAGGGCATAACAGCCATACTGGGTCAGACCAATAGTCCATCTAACCCAGTATCCTGTTTTCTTAACAGTGGCCAAACCAGGTCACAAGTACCCGGCTGAAACCCAAATCATGGCAACACTCCATACTACAAATCCCAGGGCAAGCAGTTGCTTCCAATGTCTGTCTCAATAGCAGACTATGGACTTTTCTTCAAGGAATTTGTGCAAACTTTTTTTTTTAATGCCAGATACGCTAACTGCTGTTACCACATCCTCCGACAAAGAGTTCTAGAGCTTAACTATTTGTTGAGTGAAAAAATATTTCCTCCTATTTGTTTTAAAAGTATTTCCATGTAACTTCCTTGAGTGTCTCCTAGTCTTTGTACTTTTGGAACGAGTAAAATATTGATTTACTTCTACTCGTTCTATACCACTCATGATTTTGTAGACCTCAGTCATATCTCCCCTCATCCGTCTCTTTTCCAAGCTAAAGAGCCCTAACCTCTTTAGTCTTTCCTCATACGAGAGGAAAATGGTTAGAATCTAAAAGGATTGGCCACAAAGGTTAGGACTTTAAATTAGACATGGACTCTGTTTAAAAATGCCATCTTGGAAGTCCAGATCAAATGTACTAACAAAGGTGGAAAGAAGAGCAAACAGCCAGTATGTTTAAAAGGTGAAGAAAAAGAGGCTATTAAAGCCAAAAGAGCATCCTTTAAAGAATGGAAAAAGTATCTGAATGAAGAAAAATAAGAAGCAACATATGCAGTGGCATTGATAAAAAAGGCTAAAAGAAAATATGACGAGAAACTTGCCACAGAGGCAAAACTCATAGTAACAACTTTTTCAGGTACATCAGAAGCAGAAAGCCTATGAGGGAATCCATAGGACCATTGCATCATCAAGGATCCAAAGGGGCACTCAGGAATGACAAGGCCATAGCAGAGAATCAGGTTTATTTTCGAAAGAGAAGGACGTCCATCTTTCGACACAAATCGGAAGATGGGCGCCCTTCTCACAGGGCCACCCAAATTGGCATAATCGAAAGCTGATTTTGGGCGTCCCCCAACTGCTTTCCGTCGCGGGGATGACCAAAGTTCCCGGGGGCGTGTTGGAGGTGTAGTGAAGGGCGGGACTTGGGTGTGCCTAACACATGGGCATCCTCGACCATAATGGAAAAAAAGGGCGTCCCTGACGAGCATTTGGACGACTTTGCCTGGTCCAGTTTTTCTTACGACCAAGGCACAAAAAGGTGCCCAAACTGACCAGATGACCACCGGAGAGAATCGGGGATCACCTCCCCTTACTCCCCCAGCCTCTATGTCTGCCTCAAATGTCATACTCAGCTCCATTGCAGCAGTATGCAGGTCCCTGGAGCAGTTTTAGTGGGTGCAGTGCACTTCAGGCAGGCGGACCCAGGCCCATCTCTCCCCCCCCCCCCCCCCCACCTGTTACACTTGTGATGGTAAATGTGAGCCCTCCAAAACCCACCAGAAACCCACTATGCCCACATGTAGGTGCCCCCCTTCACCCGTAAGGGCTATGGTAGTGGTGTACAGTTGTGGGTAGTGGGTTTTGAGGGGCTCAGCACACAAGGTAAGGGAGCTATGTACCTGGGAGCTTTTTCTGAAGTCCACTGCAGTGCCCCCTAGGGTGCCCGGTTGGCAGCATATTTTTTCTAGCAAAAATGTGCCAGTACTCAATGCCAGGCCACCCTTTAGGGGTGGGGTGATCACTGAGGGATCCACCCCACAATAGCCAGTCCCCCTGCAACCAGTTATAGAATCTATATAACAAGGCAGAATTGGTGTGTAGAGCCTGAGCTCTTTCATTAAAACTTGGGGACTATGGGTCAGTTTTAGCATACAATGGAAAAAGGTGCAGGTACTCAGTACCCCCTCAAAAAAATCCCTGCCGGTTGGTGTCCTGGCATGTCAGGGGAACAAGTGCACTACGAATGCTGGCTCCTCCCACGACCAAAGGGTTTGCATTTGGTTGTTTCTGAGATGGGCGTCCTTTGTTTCCATTATCGCCGAAAATCAGAAACGACCAAGTCTGAGGACAACCATCTCTAGGGACGACCTAAATGTCAAGATTTGGGCGTCCACAACTGTATTATCGAAATGAAAGATGGATGCCTATCTTGTTTCGATAATATGGGTTTCCCCGCCCCTTTGCTGAGATGACCTGCGAGGACGTCCTCAGGTAAACTTGGGCACCCCTTTCGATTATGCCCCTCTAAGGGGGTCCTTTTACTAAGGTGCGCTGAAAAATGTCCTGCACTGGTGTAGAAGCGTGTGTTGGATGTGCGCAGGTCCATTTTTCCTTTTTTGGGGGGCCGAAAATGGATATGCGGCAAAATAAAAATTGTCGCGTCCATTTTGGGTCTGAGACCTTACCGCCACCCATTGACCTAGCGGTAAGGTCACATGCGTTCTCCGAGGACAAGCAGGCTGCTTGTTCTCACGACTGGGTTGACGTCCGCGGCAGCCCCCACCAACCGGAAGAAGCTTCGCGGGACGGTCGGCACGCAGGGCACGCCCACCGCGCATGCGCGGCCGTCTTCCCGCCCGTGCGCGACCGCTCCCGCCAGTTACTTTTTTTCCGCGACTGGAGAGAGTTGTGCAATTGCCTCTCTCTCTGTTCAGCCGCCGGATTTTTTCGACCGCGTTTACGCGGATCGTGCTTTGACCCGTTCGGTTCCTCTTTCTTTCTTCTTTCTTCGTATTGTTAAAAAAAAAAAAAAAAAAAGATTTTCGCCGCGTGTGGAGCACGCGCTCCCCTTTTCCCTCGCTTCCAGCGGGGACGCCTCATTGCGGCCTAGTGGCCGCTCGGTCGGCTAGTTTTTTCGTGGTGTGATTTTAGCCACCATTGCCGACTTTGACTTCGCCGACGCGATTTTTCCGTCGATGTCCTCGAGGTCCCGAGTGGATTTAAAAAGTGTGGTCGCTGCGGCCGGCCGATCTCGCAGACCGACACCCACGCTTGGTGCCTCCAGTGCCTCGGGCCGGAGCACAATCTCAAGTTCGTGCGCCGCTGTGTCTCGGTCTCCGGAAACGGACTCAGGTTGCGAGGCAAGTTCTGCGGGACCGTCTTTTTGGAACTTGCGCCGGCCCCTCGACGTCGACCTCGACGGCATCGGTATCGAAGGCCGGATCTTCGGTACCGGTATCGATGCCCGAGACATCGGCACCGATGGCAGCGACCCCAGGAGAACAGGTTCCCGTCGGCCCGCCGGTCCGCCGGTGAGAGTGGGGTTGAGAGGCCGCGTGGGCTGTCGGCCCCGGTCACTCCCTCAGGCTCGTGAGCCACGGGACCGAACCCTGTCGGACCCGGTACCCTCGAGACCGAGGGGGATCGACCTCCTCCTCCTCCAGCCCTCCGGCGCCGGTGACGTGCACCGGAAAAAAGATAAGAAGCGCCGTCACCGGGAGCCCTCGGTGCACCCTGAAGGGGGAGTCGACGCCGAAGCGTCATCGCAGAGAGGAGAGATCTCCGTCGGTGGTGGAGGTACCGACGCGTCGGGGTTCCGGCACCTCTGTGGCCGTCTCCTGGCCCCCAGCAGCTTCTGGCACCGACACCCTTACCGGCACCCACCGCCTTTCCCGGCAGCGGGCCTGGACGAGTGCCTCAGAGCCATCCTTCCGGGGATCCTGGAAGGGCTGATGCGGCCAGGCTGTGCCGGCCCGTCGGGGTGCTTTGCGCCCCCGGCGCCGATGACTGTGGCGCTGGCGAGCTCTAGCCCGGCGCCGGGCTGTCGACACCGCCGCCGGCTTGCGGTGCCGGTCTCGACCGCCCACGCAGTGGAGTCCCCGTCGACGTCGAGGAGGGAGCTCCGTCCCCGCCGCGCGGGGAGTCCACCGGCTCGACGACACCGAGACCTCGGTGCCCTCGACGTCGAGCCAGGCCCGGTACCGGACTCAGCTACATGAGCTAATGTCCGATACCGAGGATGAGGACTCGTGGGGGGAAGAGGAAGACCCGAGATATTTCTCCTCAGAGGAGTCTACGGGCCTTCCCTCGGACCCCACGCCGTCACCGGAGAGGAAGCTCTCACCTCCTGAGAGTCTCTCCTTTGCCTCCTTTGTGCGGGATATGTCTATAAGCATTCCCTTTCCCGTGGTCTCTGTGGAAGAGCCGAGGGCCGAGATGCTCGAGGTCCTCGACTATTCCATCACCACCTAGAGAGTCCTCCACGGTACCGCTGCACAATGTCCTGAAGGAGACGCTGCTTCGGAACTGGGTGCGACCACTAACTAACCCCACCATTCCCAAGAAAGCAGAGTCCCAGTACAGGATCCACTCTGACCCAGAGCTCATGCGGCCCCAGTTGCCCCATGACTCAGCGGTCGTGGATTCTGCTCTCAAGAGGGCACGGAGTTCGAGGGATACCGCCTCGGCGCCCCCGGGGCGGGAGTCTCGCACTCTGGACTCATTTGGGAGGAAGTCCTACCAATCCTCCATGCTCTTGACCCGCATCCAATCTACCTGCTCTATATGAGCATCCACTGCGGACCAATGTGCAACAGCTGGCGGACCTGGTCGATAAGCTCCCGCCGGAGCAGTCCAGGCCATATCAGGAGGTGGTCAGGCAGCTGAAGGCGTGCAGAAAGTTCCTGTCCAGGGGGATTTTTGACACCTGTGACGTGGCCATCTCGTGCTGCGGCCCAAGGTATAGTGATGCGCAGGCTCTCATGGCTGCGTGCCTCTGACCTGGACAACCGCACCCAGCAGAGACTGGCTGACGTCCCTTGCCGGGGGGATATATTTTTGGCGAGAAGGTCGAGCAGATGGTTGACCAACTGCATCAGCGGGAAACCGCTCTCGACAAGCTCTCCCACCGGGCGCCTTCAGCACCCGCCCCCGCTGGGCGGGCGTTTTTTCCCCGGGCTCGGCAGGCTGCACCCTATTCTTTTGCGAAGCGTAGGTACAACCAGCCGGCCCGAAGGCCTCGTCAGGCACAGGGACAGCCCCAGCGCGCTCGTTCCCCGTCAACAGCGTGCGCCTAAGCAGCCCCCTGCGTCCTCCACAGCCAAAAGCCGGGGACGGGCTTTTGACTGGATCCACGGAACATAGCCGCCCTACAAGTGTCCGTACCGGACGACCTGCCGGTCGGAGGGAGGTTAAAATTCTTTCACCAAAGGTGGCCTCTCTAACCTCCGACCAGTGGGTTCTCCAAATAGTGCGGTGCGGATACGCCCTGAATTTGACCTCCCTGCCTCCAAATTGTCCTCCGGGAGCTCAGTCCTTTCAGCTCCCATCACAAGCAGGTACTTGCAGAGGAACTCTCCGCCCTTCTCAGCGCCAATGCGGTCGAGCCCGTACCACCCGTGCAGGAAGGGCGGGATTCTATTCCCAGGTACTTCCTTGTGGAAAAGAAAACGGGGGGATGCGTCCCATCCTAGACCTGAGAGGCCTGAACAAATCCTGGTCAAAGAAAAGTTCAGGATGCTTTCCTTGGGCACCCTTCTGCCAATGATTCAGAAAAACGATTGGCTATGTTCCCTGGATTTAAAGGACGCATACACTCACATCCCGATACTGCCAGCTCACAGACAGTATCTCAGATTCCGCCTGGGCGCACGGCACTTTCAGTATTGTGTGCTGCCTTTGGGCTC